>NC_083417.1:68913277-69223555 GCF_020745735.1 Hemiscyllium ocellatum
ACAGCTTTCCCAAATTTGGCACAAAGCTCAGATGTTACCAAGAACAAATCTACTGGGTCAACGGGAATGGGTTCACAATTGTTGTTTCAGGTGCCTAGGTCCACCAGTATTACTCCTTGCTTTAGAGTTGGTAGCAATTGGATCCAACCTAGCAGTTTTGTAAGGCCATTTCACAGGGCATCAAGAGCAATGTTCCTTCTTTCTTTCTCAGTCAGCATGGATGTGATGGGCTTAAAAGATTTCTTCCACCCATAAATCATTCTCCATTTATATTTCTTCATGGTATCTCACCACTTTTACCAATGAATCATTGGAGAACCTCAGAATCTATACTTAGAACAGAATATTGTATCAACAGAAGTTTTTAAGTGTTCCTTGTTGTACCAGAGGGTAACTTTCTGAAATATGTTTATTAAACAGGAAAATTACCTAAGCTTTCCATGATGCACTCATCGAAACAAACACGAGGATGCCAAATTTCAAACAACTGAAACAATTTGTACCACAGGGCTTATCAATTCTGGTTATCCATGAACAAACAATGGGGAACAATAAAGGCTTCCCAGATGATTCAAAGAAAGTGCAAGGTTTGATCCCATTATTTTATTTGCACAAAACAGGTCACTGCACATGAATACACATTACTTCTAGCAAAAATGAAACCCAATTTTGACCGATTATCTTAAACTGGTTGTTCACTTAACTACCATCACACTCAGGATTGCTTATCAAGTGCTGCTTGATCACAGAATCACAATTAACAATAGACATTTTGACTTGAGTTTTACAAGTGTGGACTGATTAAATATGGTCTGTAATTTGCATATTATAAGCAAGAGAAAAAACATGTTAAATAAAAACTAAGAGAACTGTAGATGCTGTAAATCAGAAATAAAATCAGAAGTTGCTGGAAAGTTGCCTGTGAGGAAGGGTCACCGGATCCAAAACGTTATCTTTGATTTCTCTGCACAGATGCTGCCCGACCTGTTGAGCTTTTCCAGCAACTTCTGTTTTTATTTCTGAAAAAAATGTTGCTTGATTCATTCAGACAATCATTGTATGACTTATGGCCCTGGCAACAGACTGACACTAAAATGTATGCATGGCATTAATCAAGGATATGTGGGAGACAGAACGTCTGTTTGGATTAAAGACAGCATCCTGTCAGTTGAAAATGCCAGTCAGGTTGCCACTGTAAGGCGTTTCCAAGATAATTTGAGGAACTCTGAACACTTTTCAAGTTTGCAAGTAATGAGTGGCGTTTCCCACTAAGAGGATGTGGCCAATTTGAGTCAACCTGCCAACCAATTAGCACCCTTTTCTCCTGTACTGTAAATTATTACAAACGCTTGAAATTTGGGATTCTTGAATTTGCCCTGATGGTACAAGACAATGAATTGCAGCAACATTCAAAGTATCGATTACCAAACAATAATTTTCTTGTAACCGATGGGATAAAATTAGAAACTTTCATTTATGGGGGGAAAAAACAAGATATTTCAACAGCTCCCTCAGAATTACTGAGTAAGTCACCAAATAGTGGTGTACTGAGCTATACAGTCAGAAGATTTGCAATTCCATTGCTCAAGTTTTAAGTTTATGTCATGCTTTCAATATCTTTTCAGGAGTATCCTCACTACCCAAAATATACATATCCATTAGTATAATTCAAGGATCTAATAATAACCTTGAAATCGAAATAACCTCAATTGCTCAATAGAAGCTGGTATTAAATCTACCTTACAATTATTTTCTTTACTTGACATCTTTGATAATTGTCATGGTGTGTCATGTTATGTGCAGAACACAAAACAATGAGAAACGAGGAGTGAAAATAAATTTGGATAGTAGCATTGAACAGGCAATAGTGATACAACTCACCCTGTTAAAATAAATCTAGATACAAAGGAAAGTCAGGTGATTCTCCACCAAAGTTTAGTGTTATTTTCAAAGACCAAATTTACCCTTAGAGGTTTCTTCCGTTCCCATTTGGCCCTCAGCTTTTTAAAACTGAAATTTTAATGGCTGAAGCACATTGAAGTAATTCTCATTGTCACACGCAGTTACAAAATCACATGATGTGACTTTTCAGGAGCTCAAGCTCAGCTACCCTGCTAGCCAAGAACAAGGTTACTAATTATTCTTAACTGGAAATATAGGTTTTGTTTTTCAGTACAAGAACTTAAATATTATAGTTTACAATCTTAAGTGAGGTAATTAAAGAATGCCTGCACTTGGTTAACCTAAAAGATGCACATTACATTTTATCCCCATCTTTCATCACATTATAATTCTGAACACAATGTGAGACACAAATATGTACAATGTGTTTAACATTTAGTTTGACAAAGGCCAATAGTCATGAATGATACTCTAATGGAAAGTCTTGCATTTAGAGCCTTTCATGACCACATAATGTCTAATAAGGTACTTTTTAATGTAATTAATGTAATAATGTAGGAAACTTGGCATCCAATTAGTGAACAGTAAACTCTGTGAACGGCAATGTAATTGTGTTGACTTTTTTTTTAGCCTTCTATGTTACTGTTTGAGCGATAGGGGTTGCCTAGACGAGGAGAGTTTGTCTGTTTTGAGGAAGGGTCACACATCACAAAATATTAACCCTGATTGCTCTCCATAGATGCTGCCAGACCTGCTGAGTTTTTCCTGCAATTTTCGTTCTTGTTTCTAATTTGCAGCATCTGCAGGTCTTTCAGTTTTTATTTAACAAGTAAAATTTTCCTCCATATGCAGAGTCGACCCAACCAGTCCTTGCTGTAAATAATCTCAAACTAAACTAGTTCCATCTACCTGCTACTGGCCCTTATCCCTCCAACCTTTCCTATTCATCTACTTATTTAAGTGTCTTTTGAACATAATTGTGTCCGCATCCATTACTTCCTCAGGACGTTCATTCCACACACGAACCAACCTCTGTGTAAAATATTTGCCCCTCATGTCTCTTTTAAATCTCTCTCCTTTCACCTTAAAAATATGTCCTCACCTCTTGAAATCCCCTATCTGAGGGAAAAGACACCTACCATAAAAACACTATCCATGCTCATGATTTTATAAACCTCTATAAGGCCAGCTCTCAATTTCCTATGCTCCAGTGAAAAAGATCCCAGCCTATCCAGCCTTTCTTCACAACTTGAACCTTCAATGTCTGGCAACATCCTGGTAAATCCCTTCTGTACCTTCTCTAGCTTAATAATATACTTGCTACAAGAAGATTTGGAGGTGCCAATGTTGGACTGGGGTAGACAAAGTTAAAAGTCAGTTCAGGCAGCATCTGAGGAGAGGAGAATCAACGGTTTGGCCAAGGTATTTACACTATTTTTAGAGCAGTATTTAACCTGCATTACCTCTCCAGGTATTAGAACCCTTACTGATTTGTTCATAATTTTTTTTTGTCAATTTTGAATTATCAACTGGAAATGACTGATGGACTTTGGGACAGCTTGGGTTAAAAAGAACAGTCAAGGCAAGCTTACACTATGACCCTGGGAAGAGGATTGTGTTTAAACAGATAGCAAATGTTGACTATTATCGAGGTCAGTACCTGGGAGTTGGTTCCAGAAAGAGACTCTATGCTCAAGCAGATGGCAATTATTTAATGGTGACTGGGGCCTCGGTGAGAGTCTATTAGAGCAGAACAGAATTAAAGTTTTTTTTACAATGCTTTCTGGGAGATGGTTCTGGGTTGCTGCTGAGACAGCACAAGAATTTGCCTGATTTAGCACACCAGCTTCTGGAAGCCCAACGATTTGAAAGCTGAGTTCGGAGTTCTGCAGCCTTTGCCAGGGTGAACTGAGAAGGTGACCTTGATCAATGTTTCAGGAAAAAACAGTCAAGGAGTCCACAATTATGCCTGTGAAACAATGCATTGTGAAAGCCGTTTAATTAATCTCGCTAGTTCTAATATTTTATTTAATTTAACCCTTAACTATGTTTGTTTGTCTTTTGTATGAATGGGGCTGAAATCAAATGTTTCAGGTTTAAAGCACTGACATTAATTAGCTTTCAGTGCTGTTTAATTTTCTCTCTGTTAGTTTGTATTTAATAAATTAAGTCTTTATTTGAAATACAACCTGGTGTCTGGAATTTAATTAATAACAAAGTGTGGGATTGGTTATTTAAAAGTCTGTTAGGAACCATGGAAGTGATTATTTTGGGGTTTTCAACAGTTCAACTTTACTGTGGTGTGAATACAGAGGAAGAAAGACTGATTTGGTTCGGCTGTCTGTCTCTGTGTTGTAACATAAGTCAGTTCCCAACAGCAAAAATCTGTCCTTTGTTCTCTTCTCTTTTTTGAAAAAGCACAAGCTGCTGTTCAAAGTTCAATTCTCAACTTCAACTCTCAGTTCCAAATCAAAATGAGAAAAATAAAAGCATCAAAGATCTCAACAGTAGGCCATTCAGCCTTTCAGGCCTGCTCTGCCATTCAATATGATCATGGCTGATCCTCCAACTCAGGATTCTGTACCTGCTTTCTCTCCACACCCTTTGATCGCTTTGACCCAAAGAACAATATCTAACTCCTTGAAAATATTCCAAGTTTTGGCTTCAGATACTTTCTGAAGCAGAGAGTGCCATAGGCTCATCATTCTCTGAGAGAAGAAATTTGTCTTCACCTCAGTCTTAAGTAGTCTAACCTGTTACCAAGACTGTGACCCTTGTTTCTGGACTCAGTAGTCATCAATTATCATGTCTACTCCTGTGAGAATCATGTGGGGTCCCTCATTCTTCTAAACTCTAGCGAATACAGTCTTAATCAATCCAGTCTCTCTTTCTACAGTTGACAGAGCACACAGCAGCCAAAAAAAAACCATGCACTAAGTAACGACAGAATGTTCTGGGTCAGATGTCTCTTATTCAAACAACAATTTGTACGATAAAATATAATGAAATTAGTGTTCCTAATTTTGACAGAGTTACTGCTGTCTATGCATTCTCAAAATGTTTTGGTATCATATCCTTGATTGATGTACAATGTATCAGAGCTTTGAAATTTCCATAATAATTGATGAAACCAGCTAGCAAGGAGTAAACTGAGGTACAAACAAGTAATCATTAAGATTTTGAAAGAATTGGTTAGGCACCAACTTAGAGAATGTGTCTCACATGTGAAGGTGATTAAAACTCGCAACCATAAATATAACAAAGTCACAGATCAATTCATTAAAGAATTCAGGAGAAATAAATTTTAGCAGATAGAGGTCAGAATGTAGAACTCTCAATTTCAGAAATGCATTTTAAGGATAAGCTAGAGACACAGTGAGGGAGAAGAGAATAGAAAGTTATGATGATAGTTGGATGAAGAAGGATGGGGAGAGACCCATATAATTCTAACAGACCTGGCACGTATGGCCTTCCCTGACAAAACCATGCTGATTGTGACCTTTCTTACCACGCACTTCTAAATACTCCATTATCATATCCTTAACAATGGACTCCAAAATCTTATCAACAAACTGAGGTCAGGATAACTGGCCTATAATTTCACATCCTCTGCCTCCCTCTCTTCTTAAACAGGGGTTTTATATTAGCCTTTCTCCTGTCCTCTGGGACCTCCCTGACACCAGTGATTCCTGAAAGATCATTACTAATGCACCCACAATCTCCTCTGCTATCTCCTTCTGAACTCTGGGGTGTAGTCCATCCGGTCCTGGTCATCTATCCACCTTCAGACCTTTCAGCAGCCTCAGAATCTTCTCTTAGTGATGACTACACTCACCTCTGTCCCCTGCACCTCCTGAAGTTCTGGTATACTGCTGGTGTCTTCCACTGTGAAGATTGATGCAAAATACCTATTCAGTTCCTCTACCATTTCTTTATTTCCATTACTACTTCTCCAGCCTCATTTTCCAGTGGTCCAATGTCCTCTTGTGCCTGACTCTTACCTTTTACATATCAAAAGAAACTCTTGCAATTTTCTTTTATATTGCTAACTAACTCACCTTTATACTTCATCTTCTCCCCCTTTATTGCTTTTTAGTTATCTCTACTAGTTTTTAAAAAGGCTTCCCAGTCTACCGGCTTCCCAATAACCTTCACCATATTGTATACTTTTTATTTTGCTTTTACACTTTCCCTGACTTCCCATGTCACCCATGATTTGGAGACGCCGGTGTTGGACTGGGGTGTACAAAGTTAAAAATCACACAACACCAGGTTATAGTCCAACAGGTTTATTTGGAAGCACGAGTTTTCAGAGCACTGCTCTTTCACTTGCTGTCAACCACCTGTTGAAGGAGCAGTGCTCCAAAAGCTACTGCTTCTGATTAAACCTGTTGGACTTTAACCTGGTGTAGTGTGATTTTTAACCCTGTCACCCATGGTTGCCTTGTCCTCCCTTTAATATGTTTCTTCTTCCTTGTGATGACTTTATGCTATATCTCCTGAGTTACTCTCCACCCCTCCCCACTTTCTTCTCAAATTGCAGGGTAAATTCCATCATATTATGGTCACTGCCTCTTAGGGGTTCTTTCACCTTCAGCTCCCTAATCAAGTCCCACATTACACATCATCAAATCCTTAGTGCAGTCCACCAGAAGCTGCTCCCAAAAAAACCATCTCATTGACATTCCATGAATTGATTCTCTTGGGATCTGCTACCAATCTGATTTTCCCAGTCCCACATGATTATTGTAATAGTGTCTTTCTTGCATGCCTTGTCTGCCTCCTTATCTAATTTGTTCCCCACATCCTAATTGCTTGAAGGCCCGTGTATAACTCCCATCAGAGTCTTTTCGCCTTTACATTTCCTCAACTTTACCCACACAATCCAATATCATGATTTGGAGATGCTGGTGTTGGACTGGGGTGTACAAAATTAAAAATCACACATCAGGTTATAGTCTAACAGGTTTAATTGGAAGCACACTAGCTTTTGGATCCTATATCACTTCTTGCTATCAATTTAATTTCATTATTTATTAAAAAGGCAACTCCACCCCCTGCACATCTACCTGTCAGAGTCATACAGCACAGAAACAGACCCTTCAGTCCAACTTGTCCATACCGATCAAATTTCCCAACTCGAACTAGTCCCGTTTGCCTGTGTTTGTCCTTTCAATAGAACACGTATTCTTGGAAATTTAGTTCGCAATTGAATTATTCCTAATGATGGACTTATGCCAGAAGTGTCAATTCTCCCGCTCCTCAGATGCTGCCTGACCGGCTTTGCTTTCCTAGCACCACACGTTTTGATTTTTTCCAATCCTCAGTCCTATTACCTGTCCTGAAAACTTTAACTTCTGCTGAACCTTTCCTGCTTTAACTTATTCCATATGCAACTGAAACCCCCTCTCCCTCACCATTTATTTTAATAGCCCACTTTTCTACGTGGATGTTAAATACTGCATTGAAAAGTACTGCTTGTGTTTGGGGTTTTGAAACACCTCTTGTTGTCTACCTCTCAAGCGATGAACTAAAGGGTTAATTTTAGGTTAATTTCAACCACCATGCAGATCACATGGCAAAGTGATGTTACCAAATCTGCCATTTACAGGGTCTTTCGAAGAGGAGGAAATATCACTCTGGTATTCAACAGAAAATATCCTATAAAATTATTTTGAAGAGGAGTAGGGCATTCTCTCCAGTGTTTTGGCCAATATTTATCCTTTAATCAAGATCACAAAAGCAGATAATCTGGTCATTGCTTCATTATTGTTCATGACATCTTGCTGCACACGAATTGACACTTCTCCTATTACAACAATAACATCTTGAAAAAGGAGTTCCTCTGGTTATACAGCACTTCAGGAAATCCTGATGCTGTGGAAAGTGCACAAAAATACAAGTCTTTTTCATTCCCATGTCGTTGACTGTGGTGGAAAGAATAAATCTTTTTCTCAACTTGAAGTGTACAAGCTTATGTCTCATTTTAATGAATGTTTTTGGACATAATTAATTTATAGTTGTTTGAGAACCTTTACTGAGTCCTGTTTAGTCAAGTTTATTGATATAATACACACATACATAGGTTGAGTTGTCAGTTTCTTCTATTTTCAGGGTGTTCTTTTGTGTGTTTCCTGGTGATGATTATTAGAACAGTCAGGGTTGACAGGTCTTCAACTCAAACTAGCGTCATGGCAGCTTTTAAATTACTCCCTGCATGAAAGGAATAGCAAGGTCTACTAGTAACATGCATGTCTTGCAACATCACCTAGCACTTCAGGAGCCTGTTCCCCTGAAATTTCCCTAGTCAGCGAGCAGAATGGAGTTCTGCAATTTGCCCCAAAGGAATAATTGCAGCAAGAAAGCAGCAAATCAATGATTGGAGTTGGAAAGATGAGTCAAACCTATGATGCCCGCAAACTCTTACAGTTTTTTATATTAGATTAGATTACTTACAGTGTGGAAACAGGCCGTTCGGCCCAACAAGTCCACACCGACTTGCCGAAGCGCAACCCACCCAAACCCCGTTCACCTAACACTACAGGCAATTTAGCCAGGCCAATTCACCTAACCTGCACATTTTTGGACTGTGGGAGGAAACCGGAGCACCCAGAGGAAACCCATGCAGACACAGGGAGAATGTGCAAACTCCACACAGTCAGTCGTTTGAAGCGGGAATTGAACCTGGGTCTCTGGTGCTGTGAGGCAGCAGTGCCAACCACTGTGCCACCGTGCCGCCCACTGGAAAGCATCATCTTCCTGTATGAAAAACAGATGACACCGAAAACATGTAGCAGCTCTGTCTAACAAGAAAAAATAAACAGGGGAACAATATGAATCAAGATCAAGAGAACCACCAAAATAAACAGTTCTGATGAGAAATCAACATTGCCCTGTTTTCTCTTTTTCTTTCAAATAAAACCAATTGTTTAACAGATCTCAGTGATGATGATGATGATGACAGCTGTGGCGTGCCTAGAATTTACCTCTCCCTATTTAAAACAAGTTTTTTTTTCGTATTTAGGTGGTCTTGCAATATTCTAGTGACTTCCAGATATAATGACAGAAAGCAAGAGATTGACAAGACCTCAGCAGCTGGTGTCTCTGTTTAACGAGTAGGATTTAGTCTGCAGTCTTCCATTAAATGACATGATTGACTGGGCTGCACCTTGAAATAAAACAGATACATTCAAGGAGGAATTACAGCTAGCATTAGAATTTATTACCATCGAGCTGAGAGTCCAATCCTTCACAGCTACAATTGTCTCACGGGTCATTGCTTAGATTTCAATCTGAACCTTGAAGCATAGTTCGCTTCAGATTTAAGACTGAGTCAACATTGAGAAAATACAATTGATACGTAGTTTTGATCATAAACTTGGTTTGATATTTAAATCTCCCTTGACCACAATTTTGAGTTGCTGACTGCTGTGACAAAGGGAATAGGTTCTAAACAGCAGAGCTATCGACTTCCACCCATTCTCAGCTCAGCTGGGTTTCAGATAAGGGAGAGCCTGCTCCATACGAACACATGGATTAGAAGCAGAAGGCAACCTTATGGACCCTTGACCCGACTCCATTTGATAATATCTTGCCTGATGTGATTGAGATCCTTTCTACCCCCTATATCATTTGATTCCCTTGTCAGTCAAGACTCCAATTCTACCTAAACAATATTCAAGGATTCCTCTTAACTGCTTTTTTGGGAAGAGAATTTCACAAACAAATGATGCTCAGAGAGAAGCAATTTTTACTTTCTGTGTTGAATTGTATCCCCTAGTCCTACAGTCCTTCAGAAGGGAAACCATCCTTTCAGCAATCACCCTGTCATACCTCCTCAGGATCATGTTGTGCTTCAATGAGATCACCTCTAAACTCGAGTGAAAACTCTAACCTTTCCAACCTTACTCATAAGAGAACGCACACATTCTAGGGATCAGGTGAGTGAAACTTTTCTCAAATGTTTCTAATGCATTTAGATCCTTTTTTTTTAATTCAGGAGACCATAACTGCTCACAGACCGATAGATGCTGTCTCAGCAATGCCCTTTCCAAATTCAGCAAAAATGTTCCTATTTTTGTATTCCATTCCATTTGCAATACATAAAAGCATTTCATTTGCCTTCCTAATCAATTCCTGTATGTTCATAGTAACGGTATGCAATTCATGTATCAGGACACCTAGATCCCTTTGTACTATATTACTCTTCAATCTCTCTTGATTTAATATGCTGCTTTTCTATTCACATTTTCCGACATTGTACTCTATCTATCAAATCTTCGTCACTCAATTAAATTATCTAAAACTCTTAGCAGACTCTTTATGCCCTCTTTATAAATTACTTTCCTACTATAATCCAGCAATGACCCCATCCCCTGGGTTCAGACATTTGCCACGGATCCAAGATTTCTATTCTTCACACATGGATGCAACCCATCATTTACTTATTTAGAGCTCTTCGTTTAACGTGCAGCTTCATCTATATACTTCAAATGCAGACAGTTTTTGCCTAATCCAAGACATTTCTCAGTGCTATTTTTCCCAAAGGTGAAGAACTTTTAAAAATTCAAATTCCTAATAATATTTTGCTTTGGATGAGGTGCCAATAAGTACCAGACGAGTGAAACCCGACCAAACACAGCACTACTTCAAGAAAGAAGAGCAAGGAGAAAGACAGACTGAAGTAAAATGGTGTCTCTCCAGAAATGGCTTAAAGATAACTGAAGATGCATTTTAACTTCCCCAACCACCTTCAAACTTGATGAGTTTTCAACTCTCTCCCATCCTGCCTTCACAAACATCTGCGATTACATGTGGGACAGAAACAGGCTATTGGCCCAAATGGTCCAACCTGTTCGTTCTCCACGTGGGTCTCCTCCCAACCCTTTTCATTAATGCCACCAACTCTACTCCTTTCGCCCTCATGTTTCTCTTGATTATCATTAACTCCTTGAAAAAACAGAAAATCTAACAACAGTTAACAACTCAGATCTCACCTTGCTGCCTGATCTGTTGAGTATTTTTAGCATTTTCTATTTTGCTTCTGATTTATGCACCTGCAATATTTTGCTTTTGTACTCCCTGTGGCAGAGAGCTCCACTTTCAACCACTCTCTGCATAATTTACCCCGAATCCCTATGGAATTAATTACTGCCTACACTAAACTTATGGCCTCTATTCCTGCTTTCATTTGTGACAAGAAACATTGAAATATCTCTGTATCTACCCTGCATTGCTGCATAATCTTAAAAACCTCTATATTATCACACCTCAGTGCTTCTCCTTATTCAGTGCAGAATTTGGTTATTCGATCATTCCTGATGGTTGCCAATTCTCAGCTTCTTGCAATTATCCTATGTTCCTCACCTAAATAATTTGATTTATTATTGTCACATGTACTGAGACAGTGAAAAGTATTGTTTTGCATGCTATCCAGAAAAATCATATCTTACACAAGTACATCAGGCTAATAGAAGAGAATACAGAATATAGTGTTCCACTTACAGAGAAGGTGCAGAGAAAGTTCAACTTTAATATACAAGAAGTCCATTCAAAAGTCTGATAATAGTCAGGAAAAAGCTGTTCTTGAATCTGTTGGCACGTGTTTTCAAACTTTTGTATCTTCTGCCCCATGGAAGAGGATGTAAGGGAGTATAACCAGGGTAATTATTTGTGTGCCTCAGTGATAAATATCTCAGGGCATCTAACTACAATAAAAAAGTCACAACTAGGACCAAACCTATACACAGATAAATCATTCTAGCACATGATCAGTAACAGGAAAGTCTGACTGGTTGCTTCCTCTCCTGACCCAGTACAGCCTAGTATTGCTGATCAAGAGAAAACGGACTTGATAGAGATCCCATTCAATTGAGGCAACAATGTATTTCAAACTCACACTGATAACAGCCACACATTAATTTGTACCATAAATTCAGCATCAATTACTTGAAACGATTAATTTGTATTAAGATTGTTGTAATGACTTTCTCAGTAAAGTTAAAAATCACACAATTCTGGGTAATCTAAGATGGAGGACGGGAAAAATTTCTGGCTGTAACAGCTGCTCCTTTTTTGAGGTATTTTAGGTGCTGGAGGGGATATCCTCAAATTCCAGGAGCAGCAATTTCTGTTTTATTGTTTTGGAACTTTGGGGGAGAAAAAGTCAAAACAACAGCAGTTTTAAAAGGGAGAAGCACAGACAAAGGAAGCACATGGTGTGGTCAGTGTAGGGGGGAGAGAGAGAGAGAGAGAGAGAGAGGATGAAAGAACCTGCACAGTTACTGCCTTTGCTGTTTGAATTGATTTATCGTTGGACATCGGAGTGCATCTGGGAAAATTAATAAACAGTGAAATTCACAACTGATTTTGGAGGAACTGTTGGGCAAAGTTCACAGCACAGAATCAGATAAGTTAATGGTTGTTTAAGTGGCCTACAGAGAATCTGCAGCAGTGAGTAGAGTAGGTTCTTTCTTGATTATATGTTTTTGGAGATATGTCTCTTGATTAAACTTAAATATAAGCCATAACTATTAATTTAACCTGGGGCAGAGTTTGTAGAGGAATAAGATGGTGTTAATTTTTGGGTCTGAGATTGTGAATGAGCAAAAATGGCCTTTAATAGTGTGTTATGTACTTCTTGTCAGATGTGGGAGTTTAAAGAGGGTTTAAGGGTTACTACGGATAATATCTGCCATAAATGCTGTTGGTTGCGAATCTTATCAAATCGAATGGATCGGTTGGAGAGTCAGTTAGAAGCAATGAGGAATTTGCAACAGCAACAGTGTGTGATGGATAGCAGTTATAGGAAGGGGGGAAAAGTCTCAGATACAGGCCCATAGATGGGTCAACTCCAGGAAAGGTAAGAGAGGTAGGCAGCTAGTGCAGGAGTCTTTTGTGGATAAACCTATCTCAAAGAGGTATGCTGTTTTGGAAAATGTAGAGGGTGATGGATTCTCAGGGGAACGTAGCACTAATAGCCAAGTCTCTTTATTGAGATTGGCTCTAATGCAACGAGGGGTACGTCCAAGAGATCAATTGCATTAGGGGATTCTAAAATCCGAGGTACAGACAGACATTTCTGTGGCCAGCAGCGAAAAAGCAGAATGGTGTGTTGCTTCTCTGGTGCCAGGTTCAAGGATGTCTCAGAGACGGTGCAGAATGTTCTCATGAGGGAGAGGGGCCAGCAAGAGATCATTGACCACATTGGAACCAAAGACATAGGAAGAGAAAAGGTTGAGATTCTGAAGGGAGATTAGAGAGAGTTAGGCAGAAATTTAAAAAGCAGATCCTCTAGAGTAGTAGATTAGATTAGATTGCTTACAGTGTGGAAACAGGCCCTTCGGCCCAACAAGTCCACACCGAACTGCCACCCACCCGGACCAATTCCCCTACATTTACCTCTTTTCCTAACACTACAGGCAATTTAGCATGGCCAATTCACCTAACCTGCACATCTATGGACTGTGGGAGGAAACCGGAGCACCCAGAGGAAACCCATGCAGACACGGGGAGAATGTGCAAACTCCGCACAGACAGTCGCCTGAGGCGGGAATTGAACCCAGGCCTCTGGCGCTGTGAGGCAGCAGTGCTAACTACTGTGCTGCACATCAGGATTATTCCCAGTGCTACAAGCTAGTGAGGGCAGGAATAGGAGGAGAGAGCAGATGAATGCATGGCTGAGGAGCTGGTGTATGGGAGATGGATTCCCATTTTTGGATCATTGGAATCTCTATTTGGGATAGGAGTAACCTGTGCACGAAGGACAGATTGCACCTAAATTGGAAGGGGACTAATATACCAGCACAGAGATTTGCTGGAGCTGCTCGGGAAGATTTAAACTAGTAAGGTTGGTGGGGGGGGGGGGGGAAGAGACAGGCAGGGAGACCCAGGGAGATAGTGAGGAAAGAGATCAATCTGAGACTGGTACAGTTGAGAACAGAAACGAGTGAAACAGTCAGGGCAGGCAGGGACAAGGTAGGACTAATAAATTAAACTGCATTTATTTCAATGCAAGGGGCCTAACAGGGAAGGCAGATGAACTCTGGGCATGATTAGGAACATGGACTGGGGTATCATAGCAATTACAGAAACATGGCTCAAGGATGGACAGCTTAATGTTCCAGGATACAAATGATACAGAAAGGATGGAAAGGGAGGCAAAAGAGGAGGGGGAGTGGCATTTTTGATAAGGGATAGCATTACAGCTGTGCTGAGGGAGGATATTCCCAGAAATACATTCAGGGAAGTTATTTGGGTGGAACTGAGAAATAAGAAAGGGATGATCACTTTACTGGGATTGTATTATAGGCCCCCCCAATAGTCAGAGGGAAATTGAGAATCAAACTTGTAAGGAGATCTCAGCTACCAGTAAGAATAATAGGGTGGTTATGGTAGGGGATTTTAACTTTCCAAACATCGACTGGGACTGCCATAGTGTTAAAGGTTTAGATGGAGAAGAACTTCTTAAGTGTGTACAAGACAATTTTCTGATTCAGTATGTGGATATACCTACTAGAGAATATGCAAAACCTGACCTACTCTTGGGAAATAAGGGAGGGCAGGTGACTGAGGTGTCAGTCGGGGAGCACTTTGGGGCCAGCGACCATAATTAGATTAGATTTAAAATAATGATGGAAAAGGATAGACCAGATCTAAAAGTTGAAGTTCTAAATTAGAGAAAGACCAATTTTGATGGTATTAGGCAAGAACTTTTGAAAGGTAAAACAATGACTGCAGACGCTGGAAACCGGATTCTGTATCAGTGGTGCTGGAAGAGCACAGCAGTTCAGGCAGCATCCAACGAACAGCGAAATCAACGTTTCGGGCAAAAGCCCTTCATCAGGAATTATTCCTGATGAAGGGCTTTTGCCCGAAACGTTGATTTCGCTACTCGTTGGATGCTGCCTGAACTGCTGTGCTCTTCCAGCACCACTGATCCAGAAAGAACTTTTGAAAGCTGATTGGGGGCAGATTTTTGCAGGCAAAGGGACGGCTGGAAAATGGGAAGCCTTCAGAAATGAGAATCCAGAGAAAGTATATTCCTGTCAGGGTAAAAGGAAAGGCTGGTAGGTATAGGGAATGCTGGATGACTAAATAAATTGAGGGTTTTGTTAAGAAAAAGAAGGAAGCATGTGTCAGGTATAGACAGAATAGATCAAGTGAATCCTTAGAAGAATATAAAGGAAGTAGGAATATAGTTAAGAGAGAAAT
Organism: Hemiscyllium ocellatum; assembly: GCF_020745735.1. Classification (NCBI taxonomy): domain Eukaryota; kingdom Metazoa; phylum Chordata; class Chondrichthyes; order Orectolobiformes; family Hemiscylliidae; genus Hemiscyllium; species Hemiscyllium ocellatum. The sequence continues at coordinate 68,928,392 of NC_083417.1, forward strand.
CAGGAGGGCAAAAAGAGGACATAAGATAGCTTTGGCAAATAGAATTAAGGAGAATCCAAAGAGTTTTTGCAAATACATGAAGGACAAAAGATAATAGGGCTCCTCATAGATCAGCAAGGCGGCCTTTGTGTGGAGCCGCAGAAAATGGGGGAGATACTAAATGAGTATTTTGCATCAGTATTTACTGTGGAAAAGGATTTGGAAGATATAGAGTGTAGAGAAATAGATGGTGACATCTTGCAAAAGGTCCATATTACAGGGGAGAAAATGCTGGATGTCTTGAAACGGGTAAAGGTGGATAAATCCCCAGGAACTGATCAGGTATACCCTAGAACTCTGTGGGAAGCTAGAGAAGTGATTGCTGGGCCACTTGCTGAGATATTTGTATCATCGATAGTCACAGGTGAGGTGCCAGAAGACTGGAGATTGCATAATGTGGTGCCACTGTTTAAGAAGAGTGGTAAGGACAAGCTAAGGAACTATAGAGCAGTGATCCTGACCTTGATGGTGAGTGAGTTGTTGAAGGGAATCCTGAGGGACAGGATGTACATGTATCTGGAAAGGCAAGGACTGACTAGGGATAGTCAACATGGCTTTGTGCGTAGGAAACCATGTCTCATAAAACTTGATTGTGTTTTTTGACGAAGTAACAAAGAGGATTGATGAGGGCAGAGCAGTAGATGTGATCTATATGGACTTCAGTCAGGCCTTCGACAAGGTTCCCCATGGGAGACTGATTTGCAAGGTTAGATCTCATGGAATCCAGGGAGAACTAGCCATTTAGATACAGAACTGGCTCAAAGGTAGAAGACAGAGGGTGGTGGTGGAGGGTTGTTTTTCAGACTGGAGGCCTGTGACCAGTGGAGTGCCACAAGGATCGGTGCTGGGTCCTCTACTTTGTGTCATTTACATAAATGATTTGGATGCGAGCATAAGAGGTATAGTTAGTAAGTTTGCTAAAATTGGAGGTGTAGTGGAGAGCGAAGAGGATTACCTCAGATTACAACAGGATCTTGATCAGATGGGCCAATGGCTGAGAAGTGGCAGATGGAGTTTAATTCAGATAAATGCGAGTTGCTGCATTTTGGGAAAGCAAATCTTAGCAGGACCTTTACACTTAATGGTAAGGTCCTAGGGAGTGTTGCTGAACAAAGAGGCTTGGAGTGCAGGTTCATAGCTCCTTGAAAGTGGAGTCGCAGAGATAGGATAGTGAAGGCAGCGTTTGGTATGCTTTCTTTTATTGGTCAGAGTATTGAGTAAAGGAGTTGGGAGGTCATGTTGCGGCTGTACAGGACATTGGTTAGGCTACTGGTGGAATATTGCGTGCAATTCTGGTCTCCTTCCTATTGGAAAGATGTTGTGAAACTTGAAAGGGTTCAGAAAAAGATTTACAAGGATGTTGCCAGGGTTGGAGGATCTGAGCTATTGGGAGAGGCTGAACAGGCTAGGGCTGTTTTCCCTGGAGTGTCGGAGGCTGAGGGGTGACCTTATAGAGGTTTACAAAATTATGAGGGGCATGGATAGGGTATAGAGGCAAAGTATTTTCTCCGGGGTTGGGGAGTCCAGAAGTAAAGGGTATAGGTTTAGGGTGAGAGGGGAAAGATATAAAAGAGACCTATGGGGCAACGTTTTCACACAGGGGGTGATACATGTATGGAATGAGCTGCCTGAGGAAGTAGTGGACGCTGGTACAATTGCAACATTTAAGAGGCATTTGGAAGGGTATATGAATAGGAAGGGTTTAGAGGGATATGGGCCGGGAGCTGGCAGGTGGGACTAGATTGGGTTGGGATATCTGGTCGGCATGGACGGGTTGGACTGAAGGGTCTGTTTTCATGCTGTACATCTCTATGACTATGACTCTATAACACCAGGTTACAGTCCAACAGGCTTAGTAGGAAGTACAGGTAGACAACCCTTTATCTGAAAAGATCTAAAATCTGGAGGTTTTCTCATGAAGTTTTTATCTCATTAATAAGGTTGTTTGATGTGCAAACAGTTAACCCAACTCCACACCCACTTGATGCATGTCACTCAGATGCAACGTGGGGGTAGCATTGCCCAGCACTGTGAGGCCTCAGTTCTATCTCAGGGTCCATAATACTCACTTTGGTAAGACTTTTTAAAAATTTCACCATCAAACAGTCACTTATTCCGAAATTTGAAAAATTCCAAATTCCAAAAACCAGCTGGCCCCCAGGTGTTTTTGGATAAAGGATTGTGTACCTGTACTAGCTTTCAGAGCGCTGCTCCTTCGTCAGCTAGCTACTCACCATCATTTCTCTGTAAAGGCTGGAGTCAGTTATCTTTGTCTGTTACACTCCTGGCATGATAAAAAAAGGCCATAGGTTCTTGTGACAATTGCTCTTCATTCCAAAGCAATTATTATAGTGGAGCAAACATTGCTAATGGGTCCAAAGATGTTTTCAGTGTTATTAAAGAGGTTTGCAAATGACTTAGCCTTGAATAGCCTCACTTTTGAAATGTAATTAAAACACTATTGTATAAAAACAGGGACATTGAATGAAGACTGAATTAGAATGGCATATCCTGATTCACTGGTCTGGTCTCCAGCTGAGTCTTAGTCAAAGTCTATATTTAGAAAAATCCGCATGAGCAAGATCAAAGGAGAGCAGCACATGAAGATTAACCTTATTTTTAAAAAAATGCTCGGCGAATATCCATAGATTTATTAAAAATATAATAATAAGTAGGGGGCGGCATGGTGGCATAGTGGTTAGCACTGTTGCCTCACAGTGCCAGGGATAATGGGTTCAATTCCAGCCTCAGGTCACTGTCTACGTGGTGTTTGCACATTCTCCATGACTGTGTGGGTTTCCTCCCTTAGGTTAGGTGAATTGACTATGCTAGTTTGTCATTACTGTTTAGGGATGTGCAGGGTAAAAACAATGACTGCAGATGCTGGAAACCAGATTCTGAATCAGTGGTCCTGGAAGAGCACAGCAGTTCAGGCAGCATCCAACGAGCTTTAGGGATGTGCTGGTTCGGTCAATTACCCATGGAAATTACAGGGATGGGACAGGTGTCTGGGTGTGGGAGGGCTGCTCTTTCGAGGGTCGGTGTGCACTTGAAAGGCTGAATGGCCTGCTTCTACACTGAAGGGATTCTGTGATGAATGTTCTTATGTTTTGGTGTGAACTTTGCCCATTACAATTTTCACATATTTTAAATGCATTTGTTAGTGTAAACTCGTCACGTTTGAAAAGAAGCATCACTGAATTATTTGACTATAAAGCCCACCATAGTCAAGCCTAATCCTCTGACTCATGACCACACACTGGAACATTTCATCTATGCTCAGGATCATTCAGCTTATGATTTTACAAAAGGAAGCAAGCTCCTCTGACTAAACCTGTCTTTTCGCCTGATGAAGGAACACTGCTCTGAAATATTCTGATTTTAAATAAACCTATTGGACCTGGTGTCGTGTGACTTCTGACCTTGTCCACCCCAAGTCTAACACCAACACCTCTACATCATGGTTCTGACTTAAAAGTAGGCTAGAAAAATCTCAATGAGCAAGATGTAATTTGATTGGTTTACCTACTGACATTAGTAGTCCCTCATCCATTTGTCATAATTAGGGTCTGCAGCTCAACTTTTTCATCTCCACTTCCTGGTGCTGAGACTTACTGCAACATCTGTCTATTTAATAATCTAAAATATCCATTAAAAATAGAATGAAATTAAATAGACATTTAAAGAACTGAGATGTAGAACCAGATTTTCATGGAACTGAAAATGGCAGGTGAAAGCTGGATGCCAAGTCCCACCCCTCCGCTTCTGACAAATCTCATTGTTTTGTTTGCAGGGACAAGAGGCTGGGTGTGAATTCCACAGGCAAGTGGCCCACACTCAACAAGGCCATCTAAAATTCAAGCTGAAGTCAAGAGCCAATGCTCACTGTTCCAACAGTCTTAACTCACAGTGTAATAGTCAGGGATTTATGAGGTAGAGTAAATGCTTTCGCAGGGCATACAGAGGGTACATTTAAAGTGTCACGATCTCAAATAATTTAAATACCTAGTACTTTATGAAAAATAAATACTGCGGCTGTCAGTGTTAATAAAGCGCCATCTGCTAGACTTCTTTGAGTGACAGGCCATTTAAAGCAGCTTAGAGACAAATCTGCCCTGGAGTTTCAAGAGTACATTGTTGACAACTGCTGCCAAGAAACACTTGGCTCATTTCAAAAACTCTGAAAAACACTTACCTCAGCCAGGGATATGGCATACATCTTCTGATTGACACAAAAAGAGGCTCTTAAAGGATTGGCTATTGATGTGGTTATTGTGTAGTTTTTTTTGTATATAACAGATTGACTACATGAGGAAATATTAAAATCTTTTAACGGTTTTCATGAATGAGAGGTTTTCATGCTGCATTATTTATGTGCTTTACTCAATTGTTAGATATATAACTTTCTTCCACATGGCCTGTGAGGATTGCCCATAGTGGGTGACTGGCCATGGGCATGCCATAAGGATGGTGAAGGTAGCATGTGGGTATACAATGGAATGAACATGGCATGAGCGTGAGTTGGTTTATGGGCATGAGGGTGCATAGGGAATAAATTGGAACTCAAGGTGGGAGGTTGGTGATAAATGAGGTGGGCAATGTAATGATTTCTAAAACAAGTACATCAAATTTTCTTCTTTCCAACAGGGGTAGGGGGAATTCAAAACTAGAGAGCATCATTTTGAAGTGAGATGAGAAAGATTTGAATGGGACGTGAACGGCAACTTTTTTTGCACGGAGGTTCAATTACGGAACAATCTGCAAGAGGAAGTTGCAGATGCAGGTACAGTTGCAGCATTCAAAAGACTTTTGGACAAGGTACATGAAACGGAAAGGCTTACAGGGATTTGGGCAAAATGCAGGCAAATGGGGCTTGTTGAGTTTGGGATATCTGGTCAGTATTGACGGGTTGAACCAAGGGTTTGTTTCTGTACTGTACATCTCTGTGATTCTATAACCCAACTCGGGACATATCCAACTTGTAAGTGCTTCCAAACTGCTTCTGTAGTTTGCAGACCCGACCCAATCCCATCCCTCCTCCCCAGGATGATAACCACAATGGATGATTCATATCAATATGTGTCTGATGAGTTGGGAAACTTCCCAGTTACAGGAATTTATTATCTAAAACTAAACGTAATTAAGTCCACCCAGCATTCAGTGCTCTTTCAAGATGATGCATTTCATGCAAGAAACAATTATTAGAGATTTTAAGACCTTGCTAGCAACTTGTGTACTGAAATATTAATTTATAACTGCATCACCAACAGGAATTTGTTCTAATTAAATGTCTGGAGCTTTCAGAGGGACCAAAATATTGCACATGATCAACAACTCTCACCAATTTTTTAATATATATATTTCGATGTGCATGTGTTTTTGTGACAGTACCAGTGATATTGCAAATCCTCAATGCATCCTTTTCCACCTTCAGAAGTTAATTAATCTAGTTCCACACATTAACCTAGTTATATACTGCGTGTTCATGACAGTATTAAAGTAGTACACAAGTCGACATACTCTTGAGATTAGCAGTAAAAGAACGGAATTGTATACTCAACTTTACCTCTGAAATCACTGGATTATTATTGGAATCTGGAACCTGTCTGATTAATACCAGCAACAGCAGTGTTCTCACCTCTCTTCACAGTGACCGGGCCAATACTTACTCTTCAATTAAATCGCTATAACAGGCTACTGAGACATAAGACATCGGAGTGGAAGTAAGGCCATTCGGCCCAGAGAGTCCACTCTGCCATTCAATCATGACTGATGTGCATTTCAACTCCACTTACCTGCACTTTCTCCGTATCCCTTAAATCCTTGCGAGATCAAGAGTTTATCAATCTCTGCCTGGAAGACATTGAACATCCCGGCTTCCACTGCACTCCATGGCAATGAATTCCCCAGGCCCACCACTTTCTGGCTGAACAAATGTCTCCTCATTTCCATTCTAAATTGACCCCCTCTAATTCTAAGGTTGTGCCCACAGGTCCTAGTCTCCTTGCTTAATGGAAACCACTTGATCATTTTCTCGCTATTATTAGTAGTGATTTGATAGAGACAAATTGGCTGTTTGGTTTCATACATTACAAAGCTGACTATAATTTGAAAGTATTCATTAGATGCAAAATGCTTTGGTACATTCCGAGGTCTTCAAAGTCAATGCAAGTCTTTCTTTCTTGCTTATCATTCTGAAAGGGTGAGTTTAACATTTTTTCCCTCTCTTAGACCATTGTCGTACAGCACGGAAACAGACCCTTCGGACCAACCATGCTGAACTTAATCCCAAACTAAATTAGTCCCACCTGCCTGATCCTGTCCCATATCCCTCCAAACCTTTCCTATTCATGTACTTATCGAAGCGTCTTTTAAATGTTGCAATTGTACCCACATCCACCACTTCCTCAGGAAACTCATTCCAAACATGATGCACCCTCTGTACTAAAAATCTGCCCCCATGTCTTTTTAAAATCTCTCTCCTCTCACCTTAAAAATGTGCTCCTAGTCTTGAAATCCCCATTGCAGGCAAAAGATGAGACTCAAGTTCCTTTGTTTAAGCACCTATTCAAGTTTATACGGTAGATGTGCACTTCAAGAAAAAGATCTACAGCTCAAATATTTATTGCAAGAACAAAAAGTTTAATTGAAAACAACTTCCAATCAACTATTCCTATGGATAATAACTTCCAACCAAAAAGTTACTTATCCATATCCCCACACAATTGTGTTCTCACAGTTCACATTTCAGGTTAGTGTTTATTATTGAATCATGTTTGAACTAATACATGTGATTTCATTATTCATTAATCCAAAAGTACTGAGGCCAACACTGAATATCAGTTAACTGAGATCAGTTAATTTGCAATGGACCAAGAGTTCATCCTGGGATCTGGTTCATATAGTTTAACAATTGTCTGCTAAATTGTCAGCTGACAATTTAATTGTAGTGATCAATATTACAAGTGTCTCTACTGGAAGGAAGGTTAGAATCAGAAGACAGATTTAAGATTACTGGCATAAGAACCAGAGGAAAGAATGAAGAGATTTTTTCAAATCTCCCCCGATCTGGGATGCTGGGCCTGAAAGTGTGATGGAAGCACATTTCAACAAAAATCTTTCAAAAGGAAGGGATATATACCTTTACAAAAAATGTTTTCAGGCTAATGTAGCAAGAATAAGGGGAGTCAAGCCAATTGGACAGCTCTTTCAAACAGCTGATACAAATGGCCCTGTAAGATTCTATAAGCTGTAAACCCGTCTTCACCAACTAAAGGAAGCAAACTTACCGTATATCCCGCCTTGGCACTGAGATGTTCTGCAGCTACCAGCAATGCATTGAGGGTGGCACCACCACTACCAACACGAGTCTGTGGATCCTCCACAGTGAGAAGAACTACATCAGGAGCAATGGATCCTTTGTGTTGGCGGATTTCAAGTTCTGGAAAGAAAATGGACGAGACTCCAGTGAGAATGTTAGACTGTCAAGTCATCAGTGGTAGTAATGATGTGACAGTCTTTATGTGAAATTAGAGTACTGGTTTTCATTCATTGGTTTTTACCTTAATGAAAGGCTGGGTATGGTGCAGTGAGTTACTCATCTCCTGACCCAGCAAAACCTGTCTATCAGCTACAAGGCAAAAATTATAGAGTGTGACAGAATACTCACCATTTCCAAGGATAAGTGCAGCTACTGCTCACAAGATGCTCAGCAGTAGCAAAGTCATCTGCTGAATTAACACCACATCACTACCTTAATCATTCATTTCCTCCACAAACAGCATGGCATAGTAGCAATCTGTATCATCTATAGGATGCAGTGCAGTATTTTGACAGAATTTTCCAAACCATCTTAGTAGAACAAGGGTAGTAACTATCTGGGAATACCCCTACCTTCTCCTTCAAATCTCATAGTCATACTTATTGCTATTCCTTCTTCACCACTGGGTTAAAATCCTGTAAGCTCATACTTAGTAATAGTTAAAATACTTCCACTGCAGAGATTTCAACAGTACAAAAAGGATTACCACCTTCTCAAGCGAACCTGGGGACAGACAATAATTACTGCCTTGCTGACAATTCACAGATTACAAGGATAAATATTTAATAAGTGTGTTGACTGAAAATATTCTATAAAAACAAAGTAATTTAGCACTTGAAATAAATTATTTTAAATTAAGTCTCTCCAACATATTTAACACACTTGGCAAGTAGGTTTATTTTAAAAAGTGGTACCAACAGGCTAGGAGGAATACAAATACAAAGAATTATGTTGGTTAATATAATTTTGTGATAAAAATGCAGCAACATTTCAACTTACATTGAATTTACTCCACAGAAAAACTGGTCTACACCACAGTTTATAGTCCACATCAGCCTCCTCCCACACCTTTTCCTCTAACTCTATCAGCTATAATCTTCTATTTCTTTCTTCCAATGCACTTATCTAGCTGCCCTAAAATGCAGCTATTTCATTGAACCTATTTCATACCATACCTACTTCATTTCATAACATATAATGAAAATGTTGTGATAGGGTCGGATCTGTGTAATGTTTGAGCTACTGAAGATCCATGGTCGTCATCAGTACCACTCACTACTCCTCAGATACTGAGCAGCCTGTGTTGTGAAACAAGTTTATAAAGTGTTTTTATTATTTGGAATTTGGGTTCCAAAGTAGAGATGAATAGTTTTTTGGTTTTCTATACTGTGAGGATGGCTTTTCTTTCAAAGATCAAGTGTCAGCTCAGTTATGTGGCATACCCCCCTCCTCCCCACCCCCCATACCAATATGGCTTCCTATTTCCAACAAATGCATTGTTAACATTCACAAGGCATGACCCACTAGACACGAGTAGACATTCTGGTGGTGCCCATTTCCACAGCTGAACGTTTCTCTTTGCAGAGCTACATGGTCCTAAGCAATTCTCCTGAACTCAACCTTTCTCTCTTAACATACAAAGTAAAGTTCTTTGGTTAAACACAGTGAGCCATGTTTCAGCAACTCCAAATCCGGCCTTCCTATGCTTAATGATTTTTTTAAAACCAAAGCCCACCATCCTGTTCATTTAAAACATAGCCATGCCCTCAGCAATTACCTCCACAGCAACCTCGGGGCTTTGTTGCTTCTAAAAGCCGCTAAGCTGGGTCAAATGTTTAAGCCTTGCTTACAAACATAGAAAAACAAGAATAAAACAAATTGAAAGTAAACAACTACCAAATCACCTCAACGTGAAATTCTACATTTTTAATCCTTAATATAATTAATATGCAGGTCATTGTGCTATAACGTGTTTTCTCTTAATAAGAATTCACCATAACACGATTGATAAATAAAGGACACTGTTTCTGTAGTCTAAACATTTAAAGTGTGTGTTGGTTATAATGTGATTCTGGCCCTATTAGCTTTGTTGTGGGGAAAATCACCAGCCTTGGAGTCAGAGTCAGGGTTCAACAACAGAGTTTATTGTACAAGGAAATACCGGAGCTACAGGGAGGGGAAGACACCAACAGCACAGTGGTCAGCTGTGAGTTCTCTCTCAACCTGGAGCATACCAAGAAACTTTTATACGTTTTGAAATATAATAGATCAGTGATGAGGTTACTGTCTTTGTAAGATAGTTTGTTTAAACAGTGCAGCATTGTTGATAGTCTTGGTGCAGTCGTCGTCAGTTCCAGCGCAGCCTTTGTTAATTGTCAGTTTCGGAGTCTGTATCAAACAGTTAGCATTTCTATCAGAGGTGTTGGCTGGATCCAGACACTTCGGTGGGCAGTGTACACTATTCATGCGCATTCTCTCACCCCCAACCGCCTTAGACTAATCAATTAAGTTGAGAGTGCATTGTGCTGGCATTTTGGTGGCCCCAGGCAGTATCTGTGTTCTCTCTGCTATCTCTTGTGGTCCATTGGCCATCTTGCGTGTGAACTGGCCAACTTACGGCTCAGCGGCCATCTTTTGTGTCCGTGTGCCTACTGTCACCCTGTCCCATGCCATCTCCTACTTCAGTTTAAATGGTACTACTATTACATGATTTTCTTAGACCACAGGGTTGCACGAGAAAGGAACTACTGTGTTATCGCAGAACCGATTGTACAGACAATTTCCAACACTATCTTTTAGAAAAATAGCAGAAAATGTTTAGGAACACAGTGACGTGCAAGTTTCCCTCCAATTTACACATGATCCTGATTTGGAATTACTTCACTGATCTTTCACTGCTAAAATGCCAGGATATTGTTTCTAACAGCACTGTGGGTCTGCCTATACCAGATAGGCTCCAGCGGTTCAAGGAGATAAATAGGAGGGGGCTGAGACTGGGGGGAAGGTAGCTAGGAATGCAGGTGGGGGGGGGGGGGGGGGGGGGAGGGGGGTGATGGTTGTAGGTTGGGGGCAGAGGGTTATCACCATCACCCCGTACCTTCATCTACCTATTGCTTTTCTAGCTACCTTCCCCCCAGCGTCAGCCCCCTCCTACTTACCTCTCAGCCCTCGAGACCCCTCTACATTCCTGAAGAGCTTATGCTCAAAACGTTGGATGCTGCCTGACCTGCTGTGCTTTTCCAGTGCCATACTTTTGACTCTGATCTCCAGCATCTGCAGTCCACATATTCTCCTCTTCATGAATTGTTGAGAATAAGTTCCCCATGCAACAGACAATGGAACTTTTATAGAGTGGTAAAACAAAAACAAACAAACAGTGGTAGTCTCTTTCGACTTATGCTTGTGCTTGGGTGTCCTTGAAGAGGCAGCACACTGTGTCCTATCAATGCTCTTGATGCCTTTAAAGAGAGGTGGTCACTGCTAAGTGTACAATGCTTTATTTCCTTCTCCAACTCCACTTGAGTTAGCTCCTTCTTACTCCCCTTACCCTCACTTCACTTTGATAGTTCACATTACCCAGAATGGGCTTTGCTTTTAATATTTGCTACAATAATTGACTACAGTGATTACCGATGGTGGTTTGTTGTTTAAAGAAAAACAAAGATAAGCCATGGCGATTGGTAATGGAAAAATCGTTTGGTTGGGGGTAATGATATTTCTGGATATAAAACATGACAGTGTTCCTACCCCTGGGCTGTGGAGGCCTCGGTTCAAATTCCACCTGCTCCATAACTGTGTGATTGCAACTCTGAACAGGTTGATTAGAAAAGTTTTCAAAAAGCAGACCAAAAACAGGTTGATTAGAAAACATCCATAAAAGAAACCCAATCATGGTGACTGGATAGTGGGAAAGCTGTTAGTTGTGTGAGATAGCACTTCTGGGTATGACAAGAAAAAAAGCAGACTTAAGCACTCTTTTGGTACATTGGTAGTGTCCCTAACTTTGAACCGGGAGGCCCAGGTTCAAGTCCCACCAGCTTGAGGGGTACGTCACAACACCTCTGAGCAGGCTGATGAGAAAATATCTCTGTTTGTTCCAGGCTAGGATTAGCCTTCTTACATCATGAGTAGTGGCTTTATTTTGGTCTTCAACAATAAATGATGTTCCTTTCCAGTCTGCTTCAAAGTTATTACCATGGCCATAATATAACAGAATGCTACATTAAGATGAAGATTGATGTTGTTGATTCTGAGACTTGGGTGCTGAATCAAAATAAAGGAAACTACAATTATGAGGTACAAGCTGGCTGTGATACTGTGGGAACGGTGGATAGATAATGGCAAACATTTAAGGTGGATAGTCTACATCCCATGGTACTTAAGGAAGCAGCCCTACAAACAGTGATTGTGCTGATCATCTTTCAAGATGGTAGAGAATATTGAACAGGTCCTAAGGACTTGAGGGTAGCTAAGTTAAGCATGCTATATAAAAAAATGACACAAGGGGAAAACAGAGAATTATAGTTAGGTAATGACTGCAGATGCTGGAAACCAGATTCTGGATTAGTGGTGCTGGAAGAGCACAGCAGTTCAGGCAGCATCCAAGGTGCAGCGAAATTGATGTTTCGGGCAAAAGCCCTTCATGAGGAATAAAGGCAGTGAGCCTGAAGCATGGAGAGATAAGCTAGAGGAGGGTGGGGGTGGGGAGAAAGTAGCATGGAGTACAATGGGTGAGTGGAGGAGGGGATGAAGGTGATAGGTCAGGGAGGAGAGGGTGGAGTGGATAGGTGGAAAAGGAGACAGGCAGGTAGGGCAAGTCCGGACAAGTCATGGGGACAGTGCTGAGCTGGAAGTTTGGAACTAGGGTGAGGTGGGGGAAGGGGAAATGAGGAAACTGTTGAAGTCCACATTGGTGCCCTGGGGTTGAAAGGAATTATAGTTAGCCTGACACTGGTAGCAGGGAAAATGCTAGAGTTCATTATAAAAGATTTAATAGCAGAGTGTTTGGAAAACAGGATTATACAGAGTCAGCATGCATTTACAAAAGGAAAATCATGCATGGCAAATCTACTGGAACTTTTTGCGGTGTAACTGGTAGAGTTGGTGAGGGGAAGCCAGCGGATGTGGTTCACTTGGATTTTCAAAGGATTCACATAACAGCATAGCACTTAAAGTTAAATCACATGGTAGTGGGGTGGTGCACTGAAAAGAACTGGTTGGCAGACAGAAAACAAAGAGTAGGAATAAATGGAGAATATTTTTCTGAGTAGCAGTGACCAGTAGTTTACCGTAGGCATCAGCGTTTTGACCCCAGATATTCACAATATATATTAATGATTTAGGTAAACTAACTAATGGCAATATCTGGCAATACCTTGTGTTGGCAGACAACATAAAGCTAGGCAGGTTGATGAACTGTGAGGAGGTCGCAGAGATGTTTCCAAGTGATTTGGATAAGCTGAGTGAGTGGGCGAATGCATGGTTGATGATATATAATGTGCATAAATAAGACATTATCCACTTTGGTAGCAAAAACAGGAAGGCGGATTAAAATGGCGACACAATAGAAAAGGGGAAGTGCAACAAGACTTCGGTGTTGTTGCACACCAAGTGCTGAAAGTCAGCATACAGGTGCAGCAGGTAGTGAAGGCGGCAAATGGCTAAATCACCTTCAAGCCTGAAACTCTGTATTTTGTGCAATAGCCTACCGTGTAGAATCACATCAAGCGCCTTAGTGAAGTCCATATATACCACATCAACTGCATTATCTTCATCCACCTGTTTTGTCACCTTCTGGAAGAACTCAATAAGGTTAGTGAGGCACGACCTACTCTTCACAAAACTGTGTTAACTATCCCTAATCAAGTTATTCCTTTCCAGCTGATTATCAATCCTATCTCTGATAACATTTTCTAGCACATTACCCACAACCGAAGTAAGGCTCACTGGCCTATAATTACCAGGGTTGTCCTGACTCCCCTTCTTAAACAAGGGAACAATGTTTGCTATTCTCCAGTCTTCTGGCACTACTCCTGTCAACAATGCTGACATAAAGATCAAAACCAAAGGCTCTGCAATCTCCTCTCTGGATTCCCAGAGAATCCGGAGATAAATCCCATTCAGCTAGGAGTCTTATCTACTTTCAGATCTTCCAAAATTGCTAAACCTTCCCCTTTGTCAGCCTCAATGCCATCTAACCTTGTAGTCTGTATCTTCTTTTCTTCTTAGGGATTTCTGCTTCACAGGTCACTGATCAATAAAGGTACCTTTAAGAGAGTTATTCTCTGGACAGTCTGCATGTGTAGGTGGCTTGGCAGTTCTCCCTCAACTGTTCAAGTTTTCTTGGTCTTTACCCCGAAAGCATTGGATTGTGTCATTGGCTTTTAATGTTGCCAATATACTAAATTCAAACTTGATTGGAGTTTGGTATTTTTGGGGTATAATGTAAACTGATTGGCTGAATTTTAATTTATTTTGTCGTCTCTAGGCAAACAGCTAATCTAGCTGTTTGACCAAATATTACATTGTTACCTTATTCAGAACACTTGGTGCTGTACCAGGTAGTTCTGCTGGCCTTTAACTCTCTTAAAGGTACAGTACGCTTTACACCATCATAACGCCTCCCTCCTTATGAAAAGATGAACCATAATGAAAAGGTGACTTCATTTATTCTTCTATACTTTAAGCACATTGCCAGAACATACAGATAACTTTAATCTAAGTTCACCTTAACCTCTTCCTATATATTATATGTATATATAAAACACTAAATAAATATAAATCAGATCTAAACTTTGTCAGTTAACTCTATTATAGCACATCTGCAATTATATTCTTATGACCCGCAACATGTACGATTTTCAAATTAAAAGCCTGTGACATAAGACTCCAATGAAATAGTCTCATATTCTTGTCTTTAAAACTTCTGAGAGTGTAAGAGGATTGTGATCCGTGCACACAACTGTCTCCGACAAATTAGATTAGATTAGATTAGATTCCCTACAGTGTGGAAACAGGCCCGTCGGCCCAACCAGTCCACACTGACCCTCTGAAGAGTAACCCACCCAGACCCATTTCTCTCTGATTAATGCACCTAACACTATGGGCAATTTAGTATTGGCCAATTCACCTGAATTGCACATCTTTGGACTGTGGGAGGAAACTGGAGCAACCAGAGAAAACCCACGCAGACACGGGGAGAACGTGCAAACTCCACACAGATAGTCGCCAAGGCTAGAATCCAACCTGGGACACTGGTGCTGTGAAGCAGCAGTGCTAACCAACTGCTCATGACATACACATTAAAATGTTCTAAGGCCAGTACCAAACTCAATAGTTCTTTTTCAATCATGGAGTAGGATCGTGGATTGAACTGGTAGTTAAATCTCATCCATATCTTTCCACAGCAGGACAACTCCTATGTCACTAGCATCGATTGTGACTTTAAAAAGGTTTGAAAAGTTTGGTGTAGCTAAAACTGGTTTGGTGATAAAGATGGCTTTCTAATGGTTGAATGCCTGCTGGTGTTGTTCTGTCCACTGAAACTTCGTGCTCTTCTTCAGCAAATCGGTTAGTGGTGCCACTACACTGTTGAAATTTGGAACAAACTTCCAACAGAATCCGCTGAGTCCTAAGAATCGGAGCACCTCGAGGTTGTTCGTGGAAATTCCTCGATGGAATTTGTCTTTCATTCTGTGGGGTCAACCTTCCATGACTGATGTTATGTCCCAAGAACGTCACCTCTGCTTCTGTGAATTCAGTTTTGTTTAAGTTTATCACCAGCTTTGCTTCTCATAGTTGTTCAAAGAACTCTGCCAACTGTATCATGTGATCCATCCAGGATTGAGGAAAGATCACTACATCGTTCAAATGGACTGCACAGTTTGTTAACCCAGCTACAACTCTGGTCATGAGTCTACGGAATGTGGCAGGTGCATTCTTCATTCCAAAGGGCATCACTTTAAACCGTTAGATCCTGTATCTCTCAAATGGATAACTGCTCGTCCTTCTCCCCCTGTTCTTTGAGTAAACTTTACCCACAGTAGAGATCAGGTACTAACTACATACCCAGCCCCTGTCCAGGCTGTGTACTCTCCTGCAGCTCCTGAGCTCTTCTTGGGGTCTCCTTTACTACCGTCACAAATGCCATTGGCCTAGCTTCTTTTACCACATCTTTTCCCACAGTGCCTTTCTTTAATGACCACCACTTTGACTTTACGTGCCCCACCTTTTGGCAGTGAAAACACCTTTTGCCATCGCCCTTCTGAAACCATCAGCACTGTAATTTTCTGTGTCCCACTCCATTACAGTGAAAACAGCAGAGGCCTTTCACCTTCGGTACATCCTCTTGAGCTTCTTTAACCTGTGGTAAAATCTTACTAATGTTCTCTACTCTTAGTTTTGGAGTGTAGGATCTCCCGTTCTCCCAACTTTTATTCCTCACAGGACAAAATTCTTGCCAGAAGCTTGTCTTATGCACCAAACATGTACTCATCTGCTAATTCTACTGCCCTTCTCACTTCCTAAACTTTCTATTCTTCCACGTGAATAATTTCCATCTCTGGAAGTGAGTTTTTGTACTCCTCCAACAGAATAATCTCTTGTCGAGTCTCAAAAGGTCCTTTCTATTTTTAAAGCATGCATTCATCTATCTAAAGTATTATGTTTATTTCTTCCTAACTCAACAGAAGTTGGACCTGGTTCCTACTTTGTGTTTCTGAACTGCTGTCTGCATGCTTCTGGTACCAATTCATATGCACTTAAAATAGCCTGTTTAACCACCTCATAACCTCTTGACACCTCATTCGACAGCGCGAAAAATACCTCACTAGGTTTGTCAACCTGTTTAGTCTGCACTAGCATTACCCATAAATCCTTGGACCATTCCACCTGCCTAGCCTATTTTTTCAAATGAAATAAAGGAGGCTTCAACATCTTTATCATCAAAATGAGGCAGAGTTTTGACACATTAGAATATATCACGACCTTCTCTGATAACCTCCACCCTATTAACTTGACTTTGCTGACTAAATCAACTTCTCAAGTTCAAATACTCTCTTGCTCAGCTCAGAATCTTCACTCTCCCTTTCGCTCTCTCTCTTGCACCCCTTTCTTCTCTCCCTTTTTCTCTCTCTCTCACTCCTTTTCTTCTCTCCCTTTCTCTCTCTCTCGCTCCCTTTCTTCTCTCCATTTTTCTCTCTCTCCCCCTTTCTTCTCTCCCTTTCACTCTCCCCCTTTCTTCTCTCCCTTTCTCTCTCTCTCCCCTTTTCTTGTCTCCCTTTCTCTCTCTCTCTCTCCCCTTCTCTCCCTTTCTCTCTCTCTCTCCCCCCTTTTCTTCTCTCCTTTTATCTCTCTCTCCCCCTTTTCTTCTCTCCCTCTCTCTCTCTCTCCCCCCTTTTCTTCTCTCCCTTTCTCTCTCTCCCCCCTTTTCTTCTCTCCCTTTCTCTCTCTCTCCCTTCCTTCTCTCTCTCCTCTCCCTTTCTCTCTCTCTCCCCCCTTTTCTTCTCTCCCTTTCTCTCTCTCTCCCCCCCTTTTCTTCTCCCCCTTTCTCTCTCTCTCCCCCTTCTCTCCCTTTCTCTCTCTCTCCCTTCTCTCTCTCTCTTCTCCCTTTCTCTCTCTCCTCCTTTCTTCTCTCCCTTTCTCTCTCTCTCCCTTCCTTCTCTCTCTCTTCTCTCCCTTTCTCTCTCTCTCCACCCCTTCTCTCCCTTTCTCTCTCTCCCCTTCCTTCTCTCTCTCTTCTCTCCCTTTCTCTCTCTCCTCCTTTCTTCTCTCCTTCCTTCTCTCTCTCTCCTTCCTTCTCTCTCTCCTCTCCCTTTCTCTCTCCCCCCCTTTCTTTCTCTCTCCCCTTTCTCTCTCTCTCCCCCTTCTCTCCCTTTCTCTCTCTCTCCCCCCCTTTCTTCTCTCAGTTTCTCTCTCTCTCTCCCCCTCTCCCTTTCTCTCTCTCTTCTCTCCCTTTCTCTCTCTCTCTCTCTCTCTCCCCCCCTTCCTCTCTCTCTCCCTTCCTTCTCTCTTCCTTCCTTCTCTCTCTCTCTTCTCTCCCTTTCTCTCTCTCCCCCCTTTTCTTCTCTCCCTTTCTCTCTCTCTCCCTTCCTTCTCTCTCCTCTCCCTTTCTCTCTCTCTCCCCCCTTTTCTTCTCCCCCTTTCTCTCTCTCTCCCCCCCTTCTCTCCCTTTCTCTCTCTCTCCCTTCCTTCTCTCTCTCTTCTCTCCCTTTCTCTCTCTCCTCCTTTCTTCTCTCCCTTTCTCTCTCTCTCCCTTCCTTCTCTCTCTCTTCTCTCCCTTTCTCTCTCTCCTCCTTTCTTCTCTCCCTTTCTCTCTCTCTCCCTTCCTTCTCTCTCTCCTCTCCCTTTCTCTCTCTCCCCCTTTCTTCTCTCCCTTTCTCTCTCTCTCCCCCCCTTTCTTCTCTCAGTTTCTCTCTCTCTCTCCCCCTTCTCTCCCTTTCTCTCTCTCTTCTCTCCCTTTCTCTCTCTCTCTCTCTCTCTCCCCCCCTTCCTCTCTCTCTCCCTTCCTTCTCTCTTCCTTCCTTCTCTCTCTCTCTTCTCTCCCTTTCTCTCTCTCTCCCCCCTTTTCTTCTCTCCCTTTCTCTCTCTCTCCCCCTTCTCTTCTCTCCGTTTCTCTCTCTCTCTCTCCCTTTCTCTCTCTCTCCCCCCCTTTCTTCTCTCCCTTTCTCTCTCTCTCTCCCCCTTTCTCTCTCTCTCTCTCCCCCTTCTCTCCCTTTCTCTCTCTCCCCCTTTCTTCTCTCCCTTTCTCTCTCTCTCCCCCCTTTTCTTCTCTCCCTTTCTCTCTCCCCCCTTTGTCTCCCTTTCTCTCTCTCTCTCTCTCCCTTTCTTGTCTCCCTTTCTCTCTCTCTCTCTCCCCCCTTTGTCTCCCTTTCTCTCTCTCTCTCTCTCCCTTTCTTGTCTCCCTTTCTCTCTCTCTCTCCCTTTCTTGTCTCCCTTTCTCTCTCTCTCTCCCTTTCTTGTCTCCCTTTCTCTCTCTCTCTCCCTTTCTTGTCTCCCTTTCTCTCTCTCTCTCCCTTTCTTGTCTCCCTTTCTCTCTCTCTCTCCCTTTCTTGTCTCCCTTTCTCTCTCTCTCCCTTTCTTGTCTCCCTTTCTCTCTCTCTCTCTCCCTTTGTCTCCCTTTCTCTCTCTCTCTCCCTTTCTTGTCTCCCTTTCTCTCTCTCTCTCTCCCTTTGTCTCCCTTTCTCTCTCTCTCTCCCTTTCTTGTCTCCCTTTCTCTCTCTCTCTCTCCTTCCTCCCCCTTCCTACTGTCCCTTTCTCTCTCTCTCTCTCTCCCTCCTCCCTTTCTTCTCTCTCTCCCCCTTTCTTCTCCCTTTCTCTCTCCCTTTCTTCTCTCTTTACTCAGCTAAGAACTAAGAACCTTCTCCCTCTCTCTTCTCTTCCTCACTCCCTTTGCTTATCTTCTAACTCTATTTTCCTCATTTGTAATTAAGGTTTTTCTACCTCTACTGCACTTGCCTGTTTCTCTGGCACATCTAAGTGTTTGACTAACTCCCTTACAATTTTAGCTTTATTTTTGACTTTGGTTAAACCCAAATCTAACTTATTTGCTAATTCTAAAAGTATTTTCTTTTTCTTTCCTTGTAAACTTTCTTGGCAAATTTGAGAATCATCTTCAAATCCCAGAACCTCTTTAGCAAGTTTCAGAGCCATTTCTCTCACTTCCAATTTAATCAACCACAGATCACCCAATGTAAACAAACTACTTCACCTACATTTTATTTAAAAATCTAGGTTACTAACCTGCAAGTGTTTAAATTTGCTGGGATTTTTCGTACCCTCAAATCTATTAAAATCTGTCCAAACCTGTTCAACAACAAGCCCCAAACTGTTACAACATAGGTAAACCGCACTGCTTAAGCCAGCAACACAGAAAAAACTTATCCTGTGCAGTAATCTGTGAAAATTCAAGAGGTCAAGAACTGTCTCAAAGGTCGCTGTTTAAAGTAAAAATTAACAACTTGATTCCTTAAAGTATAACAGAGAATAATTAACTAACAACTATTTACAACTCTTTTCTCTAACCTCTCTTTTACCTTCCCCTTCTACAATTCTAACCCGATAAAACCCCTGGTTAAGGTTTACCAAAAATTCACATTTCAAAACTAGCCAGCTGCCGAATCTTCTCTTTATATCTTCTTCGGTCATCTTCTGTTTCACAGGTCACTGATCGGTAAAGGTACTTTTAAGAGAGCTACTCTCCGGGCAGTCTGCATGTGTTGGTGGCTTGGCAGTTCTTCAACTGTTCAATTTTTCTCAGTCTTATACCCCCAAAGCATCGGATTGAGTCATTGGCTTTTAATGTTATCAATATACTAAATTCAAACTGGATTAGAGTTTGGTATTTTTGGGGTATAATTTAAATTGATTGGCTGAATTTGAATTTGTTTTGTTGCCTCCAGGCAACCAGCTACTCCAGTTGTTTGACTAAATGTTACATTGTTAACTTATTCAGAACACTTGGTGTTGTACCAGGTAGTTCTGCTAGCTTTTAACTCTCTTAAAGGTACAGTACCTTTTACACCTTCATAACAGCATGAGTTAGGTGATCAGCCATGATCACATTGAATGACCTACTCTTTCCCCTAATTTTCTGCCTTTCTGTTTTTCTATCGTTTCAGTGGAAATAGTACACGAGCAGAGATCTAAGCTATGTATCACCCAAGGTGAGGAAAAGAAATAACACCGTTATTTTATCCAAGATAGAACTCTCAACTTTCGGGGACAGAAGTAACAATCTCTTCAAAGGCATTTAATATTTAATTACATTATAGTGTAGCCCTGGGTGGAACAATGATATATTTTGCAACTTGAACTGGATGTTCAAGCTTTTGACCTGTGCGCTTCATTGGAAGTAAAACTAAGGAACCACTTGGTAAGATGAGGCCACAGTTGAATTATTAAGTAGTTTTATTTTGCAGCAAGTGAGCACACAGCAACAATTTTAATCACTTAATTCACTCAGCACAACTGATCCTCTTCTAATAATGCAAAATAATAAACCCACAACTCTTCCGTGCAGCATTGGGTGACTTTCCATAATCTGAAATACAAAATTGACAAATCTATTCTCCTGCATTCTCACAGCTTTGTTAAGATCGACTGCATTCACAAAACCTCTATTTTGAAAATACCACGCTGACCTTATTGCCTGTGTGAGATGCCATGCCTTTGATTCTGTCAGTGTTGACTCCGTGTTACCCCTTTGCCTCTGAGTGAGGGGGTTATGGATTGAAGTCTGTTTCAGATACTTGAGCACACAGTAGATTGCCCTTCAGTGCAATATTAAGGCGGTGCTGCACGGTTGGAGCTTCTGTCCTTTTGTTATGACTAAGGCTGGAAGAGTATACTGTCGTTCTAGTCTCTGCAGTCGACAGCAGTTACCATGAGACATGTAATTTCTAAGAAGACGTTGAAAAAAATCTCTGATGCACAGCGACCTTTCAATTAACTCTTTGAAAGAAATCAATCAAAACAGTAAATCAACTAATTTTTCCATCACCCTACAATATTTACGTCTTCCAAGAAATATGAAATATGAAGCAATTTTGTAACAGATTTGGCTAGATTTAGGCTTTGTCTACCCACAATAAAACTTCAGTACCAATCTTGAAAAATGTGGTGCTGGCAAAACAGCAGGTCAGGCAGCATCCGAGGAGCAGGAGAGTCAACGTTTCGGGCATAAGCCCTTCATCAGAACTGTGGAGGGGCAAGGGGGAAGGGTGGGGGTGGAGGTGGGTGGAAGGTACCTGGGAGGGCAAGAGATGGATGCAGGTTGAGGGGGATTGTGATAGGTTGGTGGGAAAGCTAGGGTAGATTAATGGGAAGGGAGATGGACAAGTGGGACAGGTCACAAGGGTGTTGCCAAGTTGGAGGGTTGCATCTGGAATGAGGTGCTGGAAGGGGAGATTTGGAACCTAGTGAAGCCGATGTTGATGCTGTGTGGTTGAAGAATCCTAAGGCGGAAGATGAGGTGTCCTTCCTTTAATTGTAGGATGGGTTGAATTTGACAGTGGAGGCAGCCCAGGATTTGCATGTCCTTGGGGAATTGAAGTGGTTAGCCACAGGGCAGTGGGATTGTTGGGTGCGTGTGTCCCAGAGATCTTCATTAAATCGCCTTGTGAGTTGATGTCCTGTCTCCCCAATGTAGAGGAGACCACATCAGGAGCAATGGACACAGTAGTGTGATGTTGTTGAATGGGCAGGAAAATCTCTGCTGGATAGGAGAAGATCTTCTCGGGCCTTGAACCGTGGTGAAGGGGGAGATGCGGGTGCAGCTTTTATACCTCTCACTGCGGAAAGGGAAGGTTCCGGGTGTGGAAGGTGAGTTGGTGGGGAGTGTGAACCTTACGAGGGAGTCACAGAAGGAATGGTCACTGCGGAATGCAGATAGGGTTGAGGAGGGAAATATATCTCTGGTGGTGGAGTCTGATTGTAGGTGGTGAAAATGGCAGAGGATAATACGCTGTATCCAGAGATTAGTGGGTGGACGGTGAGGACCAGGGGTTCTATTCTACTTGCAGTTGGAGGGGGGGGAATCAAGGGCGGAGGTGCAGGAAGTGGAAGAGGCATAATGGAATGCATTGTTGATCACGTGGGAGGGGAAACTGTGGTCCTTGAAATAGAAGGCCATTTGGGATATCCTGGAGTGGATTTGCTGCTCATGGGAGCAGATACGGCAGAGGCGGAGGAATTGGGAGTAAGGAATCATGTTTTTACAGGAGGGGAGAGTGAGGTGGTGTAGTCAAGGTTGCTGTGGGAGTCAGTGGGCTTGAAACAGATATCCGTGTTGCGTTGGTCTCCAGAAATGAAGATGGAGAGGTCCAAAAAGGGGAGGGAGGTGTTTGAAATGGTCCAGGTGAACCTAAGGTCAGGGTGGAACATATTAGCAAAGTTAATGAATTGTTCAACCTCCCTATGGGACCACGAGATGGCACTAATACAATCATCAATGTAGCAGAGGAAAAGGTGGGGGGGATGGTGGCAGTGTAACTGCGGAAGATAGATGAAGGGCAGGCATTGCTGGGGCCCATGGCTATCCCTTTGGTCTGGACGAAGTGGAAGGACCCGAAGGAGAAATTGTTGAGGGTGAAGACCAATTCCGTCAATCATATAAGTGTGTCGGTAGAGGGGTATTGGTTCGGTCGGTGGGAGAGGAAGAAATGGAAGCCTTGGAGACCTTTGCTTTGGCGGATGGACCTGCACAGGGACTGGATGTCCACAGTGAAGATGAGTCTTTGGGGGCTGGAGAGACAAAAGTCATGGAGGATGTGTAGGGCTTGGGTAGTATCCTGCATGTATGTGGTGAGTTCTGGATCAAGGGGGGCAGGACGTTGTCAAGATATGAGGAGATAAGTTCAGTAGTGCAGGAGCAGGTGGAGACAATAGACCGACCGAGGCAGTCAGGTTTGTGGATTTTGGGTAAGAGGTAGAATTGGGAGGTGTAGGGTTGCGGAACTATGAGGTTGGAAGCTGTGAATCGGATATCCTCCGAGGTGATGAGATTGTGGATGGTCGGGGAGATGATGGATTGGTGATGGGAAATGGGGTCGTGGTCCAGCAAGCAGTAGGAGGAGGTTTCCGTGAGTTGGCGCCTGGCTTTGGGGATATAGAGGTCGGTGCGCTAAACTACCACTGCACCCCTTTGTCCACTGGTTTAATAGTGAAGTTGGGATTGAGGTGGAGGGCTGTGCAACATGAGGGTGAGAGCTTGGAGTGGGTGAGAGGGGTGGACAGGTTTAGCTGGTCAATATCACAGTGGCAGTTGGAGATAAAGAGGTTGAAGGAGGTTAAGAGGTGCCCAAGAGGTTGGAGTAGGTTGGAAGCGGGAGAAAGGATCCTTAGAGGGTGGGTAAGAATCACAATTGAAAAGGTAAGCACTGAGGCAGGGAACGAAAAGCAATGCCTCTAGAATTCGTTGATCTGGGAGCGGAGTCGAATGAAGGTGAGACATTTACTGACGATTGATCATTCATCCTCAGTGAGGGGGAGATCTCGGGGGGTGGTAAAAACCTAGCAAGACTGGGGACTGGGACCTGGTGTAGAGCTGGAGTTGGGAGTAAAGGTGGAAACTGTCCCTGGAATGGAGGCAGTCATGCGATCATTGGAGACATCATTGGTGAAGGAACTGATGTGAACACTGTGGTCATGGAGGCAGATGTCGTGCATTTGGTGGCACATGCAGGGGCGGAAGTGCTGTCTTCGGTGGTGACATTCTTGGCAGCCACATGGTCAGCAGTGTTTTGGTAAGTGTTGTTAGCCGGGCAGAAGTGGCATATTCGGTGTCTATGGCAGTGTAAGCAGAAGCTGTGCTTTTGGTGGCAACATGGTCATCGGCAGTGTTCCAGTGAGTGATGTCAGTGGTGGGGGTGGGCAGAAGTGGCCTTGGTGGCAGCAACCACATGGGCAGAAGTGACATGGTGGGCCGCATTCATGGAAGTTTTGGCAGTGTTCGCAGAGGCAGTAGTTTTGGCAGTGATCATGGCAGTGGCCACGGTGAGTTTGGTAGCAGAGGCAGAAGTGACATCATAATTTGCAGCGGTAGTGGTGGCTGTAGTGACCGCTTCCGACCGGTTCTGGAGGTCAGGGTAAGAGTATGGAGTGGTCGACGAATCTTGGGTTTGGAGCTAAGTACATGAGAGTTTAGTGTACTTATGTACCTTGATATCCGATAAGCTGGAAGAACGCCTCATCTTCTGCCTTTGGATCCTTCAACCACATGGCATCAACATCGACTTCACAAGTTTCCAAATCTCCTCTTCCCGCACCTAATCCCAGATTCAACCCTCCAACTTGGCACCACCCTCTTGACCTGTCTTCCACCATCTTCCTTCCCATCTATCCGCTCCACCCTCCCCACTGATCTACTATAACTACCCCTGACCTGCATCCACCTATCACCTTCCCAGCTACCTTCCACCCAGCCTCAGCTCCCCCCACATTCTCCCCATTTATCTCTCAGCCCCCTTCCCCTCCACATTCCTGATGAAGGGCTTATGCACAGATGTCTACTCTCTTGCCCCTTAGATGCTGCCTGACCTGTGTTTTTCCAGCACCATACTTTTTGACTCTGACTCTCCAGCAGCTGCACTTCTCACTTTTTCCTTTCAGTATCAATCTCTCTGTTTGCTGCAAAACATGTTTCTCGATCAATAAAGTCCATCTGAAATTGCATTTCATGGCCTTATATCCCTACTCAAAAAAAAACTTAGCAATTTCAGAATTTTGTTGCTATTCTAAGCATTATGCCCCAATTGAATCCATTTCTCTTTTCACCCCATACCATCTAGTCAAGGCAAAAGCTTGTAGTCTTCTTGCATATGGGTGTCCTGGCTGACTTGTTCTCTAAAGGGGGAACAAAACATTAGGTTTCTGCTTGCTGCTTCTCACAAGATTAGTAGTGGAAACAAGGAAACCTTAAAAAGAAATCCTGTAGGGATAATGGGAACAATGCCAGGACACAAAGAAGGGAATTTGAAAACAATAATATGTTGTGATCCGATAGACTTTCTCTGCTGATGACTAGACTACACCCAAAGCATTAACTTATTCATGCTTTGTCAGGACTATGTATTTATGTTTTTAATTTGCTTGCTTATTTCATATTAGTAACAGAAGATTGTTTCACCCACTTAAAGGGTAACATTTCAGTCTTCAACTCATTTCAGATTTCTTTCTGAAAACCGGTCACTGGAATGAAATTGCAGATATCAGCCAGTGTTTGCGGGAAGCTGGTCACCTTAACTGCTACTCTCCTGCCCCGGCCATTAAAGTGCGAAAGAGAAGCTCGACTGCAGATTTGGCTCTGAATTTCTCTCATTGTTTGAGGGGAAGGAACTGGACACAGTTTCCAGCATGCCCCAATTAGCAGAAGCCAAATCAATAAGTTCACTCAACAAAGCGTACAGCCCATTGCTTAACAGCATATCCAATTGCACAAGAACTTTCATCCGTTAATGCTTAACCCCCACCAAAACTCCACAAAGCATTCCACTGAAGTGCAGACAGAGCAGTATCTAAACTATTTAATTAGATACTCCCAAACTTGAACCAGGGAAAATCCTTGTTCCGATACCACTGACAGTAGCTGGTTGGTATTTCAACATTGTTCTACATGGGTCATAAATCAGGAGCTAGAGCATTTTCTACACCAAACAACATACACCACATAAATCACAATAGACATCATGCAAAGAAGTACGGTAATTTAAAAGAAAATCATAACCTTTTCTTTGTGCTCTTATTGAACTTTCAACACACACCTCAAAAAGCGGTTTTAAGTTTGTCATAAAAGTTACTGAGGTTAATAACCATACTTTGGAAGAATTTCTTGTCGACTCAGAATATGACAAACATACAGGAGACAGACAAGTGTAGCATTCCAAAGGGGTTGAGCAACTGTGGCCCCACTGGATCAAGAATGCGAGTTTTTGTATCCTTGTGGAATGCTTGGTCCTGTAGTGGTATATTCATACCCACACTTCTCTGCCATTAGCACAGTTGTGCAAATATAGGAAAATAAACTCTCTGCAAAAAGTCATAAAGCAGTAATTCAACTGACCAGCTTTGATGGACAGTTCATGAATGGCCACAAAATCAGGAGATTTAACTCCTTGTTTCTCTTCTCCAATTTTTCCTCTCCTGATTCAGATATATAAACACACAAGCAAGAGAGCGAAAAAAAACCAACTATTCCATCAAACCATTTTGTTTTATTCAATAACGCGATGGAGGAATATGAAACCAAAATGGGAAGTGAAGGGAGTGATCAGCAATAATCTAACTGGATAATTAAGGAAAGCACAAATTCTGGCTGCCATAAGTATGAGAAACATCAAGCAAACAGTATGTTTGCAGGCTGTCAAATCTAATTATATGTAATTATATGTAGAGAACAAGCATTAACTGGGAATTCAACAGTGCCCCTTAAAACAGAATCCCTGCAATGTGGAACCAGGCCCTTTGGCCCAATAAGTTCGCATTGATCCTCCAAAGAGCTACCCACCCAGACCCAGTCACCTACCCAATATGTGCCCCTAATTAATGCATCTAACCTGCACATCTTTAGATTGTGGGAGGAAACTGGATCACCTGGAGAAAACCCACACAGACAGGGGAGAATGTGGAAACTCCACACAGATTGTCGCCCAAGGCTGGAATCGAACCCGGGTCCCTGGTGCTGTGAGGCAGCAGAGCTAACCACTGAGTCACCATGCCGCCCCAAAAGAATAGACTTAAAACTATAATTGCTGAGTTAGAAAAGGGATGCATGTAATGCGTGTCTCTGAAAATAAACGTGTACATAAAGGCTCCTTCATCACCTCGATTTCTGGAGTATTATATAGTATGCTGACACACTGGAGTAACCTTTCCTGCAGTGAAACAAGATGGTGAGATTTTAATTTTGAACTAAGCAGTTGAATTGATTTGATTGGATTCAATCGTGGAACAGGATGTGCAGATTGTATGACCTCTAGATAACTATCTTCTCTGAGGCTGTGGTCAAGTGTTTCAAAGATTGTGTTCTGTACTGGGTGTATTAAGAGTAGCTCTTGGTGCTAAGAGATAGACTTGGAGTGGGAGGCAGAACATTCGGACAAACGGAAAATTATAAATTGAAAAAAATTTGGTCCAGAGAACAATGATTTGGAGGTGCTGGTGTTGAACTGGGGTGTACAAAGTTAAAAATTACACAACACCAGGTTTTTGTCCAACAGGTTTATTTGGAAGCATTAGCTTTCGGAGCGCTGCTTCTTCATCAGGTGATTGTGTGGCGGTTCATCAGGAGCACAACCACCTGATGAAGGAGCAGTGCTCCAAAAGCTTGTGCTTCCAAATAAACCTGTTGGACCATAACCTGGTACAGTGTGCTTTTTAACTTTGTCAAGGAACAAAACAGTATAGCAAAAAAAAACCTATGGATACTGGAAATCAGAAACAAAATCAGAAATTGCAGGAAAAACTCAGTAGGTCTGGCAGCATCTCTGGAGAGAAAGTAGAGCTAAAGTTTCAGGTCCAGGAACCCTTCTTCAGAACAGACACCCCTTCTGAAGAAGGGTCAGTGGACCTGAAACATTAAAAGGTACAGCAATGTGGATAAAGAAGAGCTGAGTGGGACAGGAAAGAACAGAGAGTATAACAATTAAAGTTTATCAGTATGTAAGGTCTAGTGGCACAGACAGAGATAGATGCTTTTGATCTAACTGCCACTATAAAGTCATGGTTAAAAAGAGACTAAGCTAGGTATACTTTCCAAGGTACATATCATTTCAAAAAGACAAACAGAATGGAAAAGAAAAAAAAGTATTTATGATTGTAAAGGATGACGCAATGACACCAGCCAGAAAGGAACTTGACTCAGAGGATCCGCAAGTAGAATCTGTATAGGTAGAGGGTTGGAATAACAGGAGTTGTAAACCACTGGTGAGTCAGTAACAGGCTCCCAAGAGATAGTCACGCTATTGGACAGAGCATTAAATAAGAGATCACTGGTGCCTTTAACAAGGGAAATGTAATAATTAAAAGGTGATTTGAATCTTTATATAGACAGGATGAATTAAATTGGCCAAAGCGATCTGCAAAATGATTTGTAGAATGTTTTTGTGACAATTCCCTGGAGTAAAACACTTTGGAAGCAACTAGAGATAAGGCTATTTTATATCTGGTATGGAATGAGGCAGGGTTAATTATTAATCATACAGTAAATTATATGCTGGGAAATAGTGATCATAATACAGGTGAACGAGTCATATTGAGTTTAAGAGTGACAAATGAAATTTCCACAGAGAACCTTAAATTTATATAAAGCCAATTTCACAGGTATAATTGCAGAACTGGCTGTTAATCAAATAAACAGACTAAACAGTGTGCTGGTAAGCAATGGGAAACAATTCAAATTGTTTTACTAAAATATATCCTATTAAAAATCAAAAGAAAATCAGCAATATCTAATTTAAGAAGCTGATTAAAGAGGTTAAGGATCATATTAGTTTAAAATGGAGGCTTTTCACAGTGCAAAGAATAGTAGCCAGTCTGAAGATTAGGAGTGCTTACGGACTAGTAAAGTACAAAGAACGAACAAAGAAAATTTACAGCCCAGGAACAGGTCCATCAGCCCTCCAAGCCTGAGCTGATCCAAATCTACTGTCTAAACCTGTCGCCCAAATCCTAAGTGTCTGTATCCCTCTACTCCCCATCTACTCATACGTCTGTCCAGACACATCTTAAATGAATCTACCATGCCTGCCTCTACCACCTCTGCTGGCAATACATTCCAGACACCCACCATCCTGTGTGTAAAGTACTTGTCATGGTGTCCCCCTTAAACTTTTCACCTCTCACCTTGAAGGCATGACTTATTGCTATTGAATCCTTCACACTGGGAAAAAGCTTATCTCTATCCACCCTGTCTATACCTTCATGATTTTGTAAACCTCAATCAGGACCCCCCTCAATCTTCTTTTTTCTCATGGAAACAATCCTAACCTACTCAACCTCTCTTCATAGCTAGCACCTTCCATACCAGATAACATCCTTGTAAACCTTCTCTGCACCCTCTCCAAAGTGTCCACTGGATGACACTTTTGGTAATGTGGCGACCAGAACTGTACACAGTATTCTAAATGCGGCCAAATCAATGTCTTGTACAATTTTAACATGACCTGCCAACTCTTATACTCAATAGGAGCAGCACAGTAGCTCAGTGGTTAGCATTGCTGCTTCACAGCACCAGGTCCCAGGCTCGACTCCAGCCTCAGGCAACTGTCTGTGTGGAGTTTGCACATTCTCCCAGTGTCTGCATGGGTTTCCTCCAGGTGCTCCAGTTCCCTCCCACAGTCCAAAGATGTGCAGGTCAGGTGAACTGGCTATGCTAAATTGCCCATAGTGTTAGGTACATTAATCAGAAGGAAATGGGTCTGGTGGGTTACACTTCGGAGGGTCGGCGTGGACTTGTTGGGCCAAAGGCCCTGTTTCCACACTGTAGGGAATCTAATCTACCCTGTCTGATGAAGGCAAACATACCATACGCCTTCTTGACCACTCAACCTGTGCAGCAAACTTCAAGGTACAATGGACCTGCACTCCCAGATCTCTCTGCTCATCAACTTTTCCCAAGGCTCTTCCATTCATTGTATAATTCGCTTTAGAATTAGACTTGCCTAAATGCATCACCTCACATTTGTCTGGATTGAACTCCATCTGCCACTTTTCTGCCCAATTCTCCAGTCTATCTATATTCTCCTGTATTCTTTGACAGCCCCTTATGCTTTCTGCTACTCCACCAATCTTCGTGTCATCTGCAAACTTGCTGATCATACCAACAGTGTCCTCTTCCAGATCATTTATGTATATCACAAACAACAGTGACCCCAGTACTGATCCCTGTGGAACACCACTGGTCACCTTTCTCCATTTCGGGAAACTCCCTTCAACTACTACTCTCTATCTGCTCTAAAAGATCCAGCATAAACTTGATTAAAAGAGTCAAGTATAAGTAAACAATCTAAGAAAATAAAAAACAGAATGCGATATCTCTTAAAAATAATAAAAATGGCTGAGTAAACATTGGTCCCCTAGAAGCGGAGACAGGAAAAATTATCAAGGGAAATGAAGAAATCGCAAAGGTTCAAGTTTTAAATTTGGGCAAGGTGAATTTTGATGGAATTAGACAGGGCTGATTGGAATAGTGGGAGGCCTTTAAAAGTGAGATAGGTAGAGTTCAAGGTCTATATGTTCCTGTGAGGGTGAAAGGCAAGGCTGGCAGGAATAGGGAACCCTGGATGACAAGAAATATTGAGGCTTTGACCAGAAATAAAAAAGGTATGGCTCAGGTACATGCAGCTGGGACCAAGAGAATCCCTGGAGTTTAATGAAGAAGGAAATCAGGAGGACGCAAGAGGGGCATGATTTAGCCTTGGCTGAGAAGATTAGGGTGAATCTAAAGAGGTTCTTTAAGTATATTAAACAAAAAATAACTAGAGAGAGAATAGGACCCCTCAAGACCAAAGTGGACATGTATGTGTAGAACCGCAGGAGATAGGAGAGGTCCTCAATGAATATTTCTCCTCTATGTTTGCCATGGAGAAAGACATGAAGACTTGAGAACTTGTGGAAGTTAGTGGTCATATCTTGGGGACAGTCCAAGTCACAGTAGAAGTGGTGTTGGATGTATTACAATGTATGAAGGTGGATAAATCTCCTGGTCCTGACCAGATATATCCAAGAACATTGCAAAAGGCTTGAGAAGAAATATGGAGTAATGAAGAAATGTAGAGTAATAGAGTAGGGGAATGGGTTGCTGCTGGGCCCATTGCTGTTTGTTATCAATACCAATGATTTGGATGAGAATGTACAAGGTGTGATTCACAAGTTTCCAGATGACATTAAAATAGGTGGTATTATGGACAGTGAGGAAGGACATTGGAAATTGCAGTAGGACCTTGATCAGCTAGAGAACTGAGCCAAGAAATGGCAAATGGAGCTTAATATAGATAAATGTGAGGTCTTACATTTTCAAAAGTCAAATCGAGGTAGGAGCTTCATGGCGAAAATGATACGGTCTTAAAGAACGTAGTCGAACAGAGCGACCTTGGAGTTCAGGTACACGGTTCACTGAAAGTGAAATCGCAGGTAGACAGGGCAGTGAAGGCGGCTTTTGGCACACTGGCCTTCATCAGTCAAGGCATTGAGTATAGAAGTTGGGAAGTCATGTTGCATAGGAAGTTGGTGAGGCTGCACTTGTAATATTGTGTTCAATTTTGGTCACCTTGCTATAGGAAGGATGTTATTAAACTGGAAAGAGTGCAGAAGGAATTTACAATGATGTTGCAGGACTCAAAGGTCCGAGATTTATGGAGAGGCTGGACAAGCGAGGACTTTTATTTAGAGCTTAGGAGACTGAGGGGGAATCTTATGGAAACGTATAAGGTCATAAGAGGTATGGACAGGGCGAATGCACTCAAGTCTTTTTCCCCAGAGTTGGGGAATCGAGGACCAGAGGGCATCAGTTTAAGGTTAGAGGGGAAAGAATAAAAGGGAACCTGAGGGGCAACTTTTTTTTTTACACAGAAGATGATACTCATATGCAATGAGCTGCCAAAGGAAGTGGTTGAGGCAGGTACATTAACAATATTTAAAAGGAATTTGAACAAATACATGGATAAGAAAGTTTTAGATGCAAACGGGCCAAGTACAGGGAAATGGGGTTAGAGTGGATGGACATTTTGGTCGGCATGGACCAGACTGAGCCCAAGGGCCTGTCTCCATGCTGCAGGACCCATGACTCTATACTGCACAAAGAGTTTTTATGTTTCTTTGATGGAAGACAACAATTTCATACCAGAAACAGTGAGTAACATGATAGAGAACTGGAGATAT
The DNA here is from genome assembly GCF_020745735.1 of Hemiscyllium ocellatum. Taxonomy (NCBI): domain Eukaryota; kingdom Metazoa; phylum Chordata; class Chondrichthyes; order Orectolobiformes; family Hemiscylliidae; genus Hemiscyllium; species Hemiscyllium ocellatum. The sequence goes on from NC_083417.1 coordinate 68,960,124, forward strand.
TAAGCACTTAATACCAACAGAGAACAAGCATTGGTGATGCTACAGTGAAGTGGTGATGTCACTGAACCTGTGATCCAGATCTGGGGACATTGGTTTGAATCCCACCATAGCAGATGGTGAAATTTGAATTCAATAAACATCTGGAACAAAAAGCTAGCCTCGGAGCAACCATCGCTGATTGTTAAAAAATACATTTGGTTCGCTAATGCCCTCTGAAATGGCCTAGCAAGTCACTCAGTTGTATTAAACTGCTACATAGGGTAAAAAAAATGAATTAAATCATGTGGACAACTTAGGTACTGGAAACAACAACCTTGATGACTTTGCAAGTTGTTCTTTTTTAACATCTGGTGCTTGTGCCAAAAATGAGAAGCTGTCCCTAGATGCATCAGCCCAACAGAGTCATATTCATAGAATCATACTATACAGACAATATCAGAAACATCATCACCATCCTTACATATGTTCTATCCCACAGGCAGGACAGACCAAGCAGAGGTGATGGCATAATGGCATACAGCTAATAAAGAGTTACCTTTCATGTCCTTAAAATTTGTCACCAAATCCCAAGAAATTTCAAGACATCAGGTTAAACATAGGCAACCAAACCTGATACTGATTACCAGTGCACCCCACCCTTGGCTGATGGCCGTGGCTTGTTTGAGAACAATCACTGCAGCTCCAAGACATCTCTGCCAGAGTTCCTCAGGACAACGGTCCAAGGCCCAGCCATCCTCAGCTGCTTCAATGACATTCGCTCCACCATAAAGTAAAAAATGAGGTGTTTTCTAGTGCACCAGGCTCAGCATCATTTATCACACCCTCAAATACTGCTGTGTCCAACTGCAGCATGACCTGGTCAATATCCAGGCTTGAGCGTGCACTTGTATGGTGCTAATGTTGTTTGTTACAAGTGCCATGCAATGACTATGGTAATGAGAAAATCTAACCATTGCTCCTTGACATTCAATAGCATTTGCAAATGTGTTGCTGGTCAAAGCACAGCAGGTTAGGCAGCATCTCAGGAATAGAGAATTCGACGTTTCGAGCATAAGCCCTTCATCAGGAATCCATTTTAATTGCTGAATCCTTCTTTATCAATATGATGAAAAGAGCCTGACGTCAGTCATCAGGAAGTACTGGAATCTATTCAGGACGTTTTAGTTTTGTCCTTAGAAAACCATATATGATACGACAAAGTCAACATGATTACACGAAGCCAAAATTAAGTCGACCAAATTGTTTTCTTTTAGGAATGTAACACAGTGTAGATAAAGGAAACCAGTAAATATAGTACATTTAGACTTCAAAAGACATTCCAAAACATGCTGGATCGAATTTTAGTATACAAGGAAAAGGCTTCCTGACTTGGAGTAAAATATCAGCATGTATAGAAAATTAGTTAATGGTCAGAAAGAAAAGGGTTGGGATAAATATGACATTTTCAAATTAGGCTGTGACTAGAGAAGTGCACAATAATCAATGCTGGGGTCACAGCTATATACACACACAAGACTCACATGAAGAATAAGAGGGTAATATCTCAAAATTTCCAGATATAAACCAGGTGCTGATCTAAGCTGCAAAGAGGATACAATGAGGTTGAAAAGAAGTCTTGCTACAATTTTATAGAGCTTTGGTGAGACCACAACCGGTATATTGTCCACACTTTTTTGGGTGCCATATTTAAGGATGGATATGGTTGCAATGGAGACAGCATAGCAAGGTTTGCTTGGTCGAACAACCTTTACATCCCAAGGATTACTGAAGGGAGGCTGCATAAATTGGATCTTTTTTTCTGGGATATAGAAAAACTAAGGGCAACTTTGTTGAAACATACAAGACTCCTAAAGGAATTTAGAAGGTTGACTATGAGGTTCAGAATTTAAAACAGCAATTGCTGGAGATGTCTGACAGCATCTGCAAACAGAAAGTAGAGTTAACATTTTGAGTCTAGTGATACTTCTTCAGAATACTTCTCTTCACAGACACTGCCAAACCTGCAGAGTTTCTCTTGCGATTTCTACTTTTGCTTCACATCTTCAGCATCCAAGATTATGAGATTGTTTCCACAGTCAGGAAATCTACAACACTAGGAGAAGAGTCAAGGGTTAAGGAGCTAATCATTTAGGACTGAGATGGAGACACATTTCTTCACTTAAAGGGTTGTGGATCTTCAGAATTCTCTACCTTTGTATGCTCTATCATTGAATACAAGGAAGAGATGGGCAGTTTTCGGTTCTTCAGGAGTCAAGAGATATGGAGAGTGGGCAGGAAGGTTGAGGTGAAGTCAAGTTCAGCCACGATTATATTAAGTGGCAGAGCAGCTCATCAGGCCAGATAACCTACTTTTGCTGTTATTTCTTACATTCTTATCCAGACAGGGTATTGCACTAACACACTGCCTTAATCGCAATGTTCTAGGAGAAGCCAAAAATAAAGATAGATTGCAGCTCCATGGAACCTGGCAATCCCAAACTACCTCACTCAAGTGGCCATTCTCCAAGACAGTGAGCCAGGACAGCAAAGTTCAGTACGTCATAGATGAATCTCATCCTGTTCTCACTTGTAAACATTGCATATTCCAACACTAATTTCATAGTCTACAGGAGAGAAGCCAGTCTGATTCTATATCCCAAACTCTGAAACATGCAGTATTTAAATCTCACCTTGGCTGAAAAAAATTCATTACACACAGATGAGGAATTGAATCCATGACCTTCTGATCTACATAATATAGCAGAGGAGACAAGCAGTCATAAATAATGGCTCACAAAATAGCTATATTAGAAAGCTAGATTAGAAAGGACTGATAAGGAAACAGAGAGGTCAATGTCATAAAACTTGGTGTAAGTATAATACTTCTCTGGAATTTTTCAGCAGGTAAAAGATGACTTTGCCAGAGTAGAGAATGATCTATATCATGCCATTTTCGTAAAGTAATAATTTTGAGTTTCTGTGCCCGCACCATTACTGGCTTCATGCATCTGTTTTGTATTTCTTCGTTAAAACAATGAAACAACCTTTGTGATCAAATCAGGGAAAACAAAAAACTGAGGCCGAATATGATTTGTTTACAACCTCATTGGGCTCATGTGGCACAGTGAGATTGTCCCTACATGGCGGCCAGAAGACATGGATTCAAGTCTCATCTGCTGCAGGGGTATGTTACATGTCTGAACAGGTTGGTTAAAAATATCTTTTTAAAAAGTTCCCAAGTTCGACACTAGCTCAGGTGCCAGATTAAACTGTTCAACATGTAGTCTTGAACAAACTACAATTCCCTCCAGTGGAACAGCGGGTTACTGAAAGACCCTGCCACAAACATTATTTCCATCTACTTCATACTTCTTGAAATTCACGGTCTTAAATGGAATTTTTTTTTTTGTACAGCTCAGTTTCTCTCCAGATAAATTCTTTGAAGCATTTGAGGCAGGTTGCTAAGAGAAATGGTCAAAAATATTGTGCTCAGGGGGAATTTCAGTGCAAGCCCAAGCATGACACCACATCCACAAACATTCATTCACTCCACCGCTCAGTAGCAGAGTACATCATCTACAAGATGCACCACAGTAGTTCACCAAGGCACATTTCCAAACCATGGCCTTTAAAATGACAATTTAAAATGACAAGGGCAGCAGATATAAGAACCCATGACTATCTACAAGTTCCCCACCAAGCCACTCACCATCCTGACTTGGAAATATATCACTGTTCCTTCACTGACACTGGATCAAAGTTCTGGAATTCCCTCTCTATTGGCATTGTGGACCTATCATAGCACATGGACTGCAATGAGCACAACAAGGCAGCTCACCATCACCTTCTCAAGGGCAACCGGAAATGGGCAATATCTGTTGGCCCAGCCAGTGACATCAACATCCCATGAGTGAATACAAAATGTTGCAATGGAAGGATTACATTGTAAAAGCATTTTAATCTTAGGAGTGGTTAGTTCCTGGCTTTACTGAATTATTATTCTACCTCAGGCACCATTGAGGAAGCACAACCGTTGTCATGATTGATATCCAGCATGAATCTTTGTATTGGAATAGATATGCAACTTGCCTCAAATGAATGAGGATATTATTGTATAAACTGAACTCTGGTTTCCAGCATGAAGTAAAGGGTTGTCATCATTTTCACCTTATGGATGAAGAATGTGGTCACAAAACACTCAAATAACTTGAGCTATTTAGTGACTGACAAAATAATAACTGGTTCTTGCCTAGATTTTTTTGCCTTTGTAAGCTAATTAACTTATACTCAAAATAAAAGCAAACTACTGCAGATGCTAGCAATAAAAGAACCCAGAAACATCCACAGGCATTGACTCCCTTCCCCCACTGGTGTTCCATCTACAAGGTACATTACAGACATTCACAAAACCTTTCAAACCTACAAACACTTCTACCTTGAAGGACAAGGGCAGCAGATACATGGAAACATCACCATCTGCAAGTTTCTCTCCAGACCACACATCATCCACATTTGGAATATAGTGCAGCTTCTACACTGTTTATGGTTCAAAATCATGCAAGTCCTTTCTGTTGTGGACAACCTTTCATCCCAAGGATTGTAGCTGTTTAATGGAGCAGCTCATGATCACCATGTTCGCCAGGGCAAATAAATGCTGGCCCTGCTGGGACTATGTACATCCACCAATTACTGAAAAAACAAGTATCATCATCATTAAACAACTCAGCGCTCAATTTTTACCATCCTGTGTGTAAGGTCACTCAATCTCATTTACATCCCACTTACAGTATTACCCACGTTTCATCAATGGTATCATCTGTGTACTACTTCCTTCTGTTTTGATTTCTCTACAGCCTGCAATTTGGTTGGGCACTACTTCTGTCTCCTATGTGGTCGAAAATCATGTGAAGGCTCCATTCTAACATCTCACAAGGTTGTCATGATTGATGTACAGCATTTACATTGTGCAAGAGAAGCAACCAATCACATTTGTTGATTCTAAATTTGATCTTTAAACCCTCAACTACTCCTTGCTGTCTTGAAAAAAACATTGTCCATCACAAACAGTCAGTTTCCATATATATGTATACACAACCTAGCATTACTTCACCACCACCACTCCATATTAAGCTGCCTCTCTTATAAAAAAATAAATTCAGTCAAGACAAAGCCCTATCTCTTCAACAGAAATGAAAAGCAGATAGGTAAATTGATGGTTGGCAATCACTGCTGTCAATTTTACATTCCACCTTAGCTGAATTTCAGCTTTTATAAAATTAGAATAGTCACAAAATGCCTTGCTCTATCAGTCATCCTCAGAAATAAGTGCAGAAATAAGGAAATTAAGTGCAAGCTGGTTTTTGATGAGTGCGGAATTCTGCAAGGGATGGAGGCGTTTGTTTCCTTTTGCTTTTGTGTTTTGTCCTTCTTATAAGTTCATAACATATGGGAGAAGAATTAGGCCATTCAGTCCATTGCATCTGCTCCGCCATTTGATCATGGCTGATATGCTTCTCATCCCCAATAACCCTTCAACCCATTACCAATTAAAAATCTGTCTAACTCCTCCTTAAATTTACTCATTGTGTCTTGGGATTGCGAATTCCACAGACTCACAACACTTTGGGAGAAGTTGTTTCTCCTCAACTATCTTTAAATTTGCTACTCCTCATCCTAAAACTATGACTTCTCATCCTAGAATGCCTCACAAGTGGAAGCATCCGCTCCATGTCTATTTTATCCATACCCTTTATCATCTTGAATACACCAATTTGATCTCCCCTCATATTTCTAAATTCCAGAAAGTAGAGGGGTAAATTGTTCAATCTCTCTTCGTACGACAAACCCCTCATCTTGGAGATTAATCTAGTGAACTCCTTTGAATTGCCTCCAATGATATCACATCTTTCCTCAAATGAGGGGATCAAAACTGTGCACAATATTCCAGGCGTGGTCTCCCTAATACCTTGTATAGTCACAGCAACACATCCTTACCTTGATATTCTATTCCTTTAGCTATAACAGCCAACATTCCATTTATTTTCTTTATTATCTGTTATAGCTGCATGCTTGTTTTCTGTGGCTCATGAACAAGTACGCTTACATCCCTCTGCACTGGAGTACTCTTTAAAATAATAGGTCACCTTCCCATTTTATTGACCCAAATGCATGACCTCGCATTTATCTACGTTAGACTCCATCTGACACATTTTGGCAATTTGTATTTCCTCACTGCAATTTACCATCCTTCCTATTTTTGTGTTATCTGCAAATTTGGCTATACAACCTTCTATCCCTGTATCCAAGTCATTAATGTAGATTGTAAATAGCTGGGGTCCAAGGACCAAACCCTCAGGCACCCCACTAGTTACATATTGCCAACTAGCAAAAGAAATTATCCCGACTCTCTGTCTTCTGCCCATCAGCCAGTCAACTATTCGGACAAATAACGAACTTTGTGAATTAGCCTTTTGTGCAGCTCGTTATCAAATGCTTTCTGGAAGTACAGAAAAATTACAGCTACAGCATCCCCAATATCCACTTTGATTGCTACATCTTCAAAGAATTCTAGCAAATTAGTCAAACATGATTTGCCCTTCATAAAACTATACTGACACGGATGGATAGCGTTTTGACTTTCCAAATGACCTGATATTGCTTCCTTGATAATTGATTCTGACACTTTCCCAATGACAGAAATTAAACTAACTGGTCTATAATCTCTCACATTTTGCCTTCATTCTTTTTTGAACAAGGGCGTTGGGTGAACCATTTCCTAATCCACTGGAACCTTTCCCGTTTCCAGGGAATTTTGGGATATTGTAACCAATGGATCTACTATCTCCGCAGCCACTTCCTTTAATGCCCTGTATCTCTGCAGCCACTTCCTTTAATATCCTTTCTTGACCTACAGAAATAGGTTCTCGCTCTCCTACAAGTAAAGGAGCTAGCTCTTTGGTGAGCATCTGTTAGGTGGTTAAGATCTATTCTATTCTTAAGGTTAAACAACATTAAATGTAATAAGAAGTTAAGCAACAAAAATAAGTGAATAGGACAATTAAAATCCATTAAGGAGGGTAGGACAGGTGATGTGGGAGTTTGTAGGAGTTTCTGGATATTGTTGTGAACCAGGGCAGCAGGCATTTGAAGTTTGAGCAGCTTTGGCTCAGAAAGCTGGAAGTTGAATTCCAATCACTACACACATTAAGAATTCTTTGTACCAGGAGGCAGTCTCACCACTTAGGATGGGGTCTTCTGATTTGATCAGTGGCCAGAGACAGGATGTTTGACTGCAAGTGAATCAGGTAGATGGACCCAGAAGACAAGAGTGTGACTCTCTGCAATTGTCCAATACATTTGAGGTTCTCCCAGCCTATTTGGATGAGAGCAGGCACTGCAGGGTAGATGCACAAACTGATCATGACACCATGATATAGGAAGCTACTCAAGTAACAACAAAAGTCTTGGTTGTAGGGCATAATATAAAGTAAGTGGGACTGACACTGTCATCTGCAGTAAACTACAATGGTCCAGATGGATGTTTTGCCTGCCCAGTTTAAGGGTTCGGGACATCTGCTCAGGATTGGAAAGGAAGACAAACAATATAGGTGGAGCTAGGAATGACGTTCTGCTTCAAGATTATGAGGACTATCAGCACTAAATTAAAAAGCAGAATTTTAAAAGGTTATAATTTCAGGATTGTTATCTGGGCTCTGCGCAAATTAGCACAGGGCACTTAAAATACGAGAGGTGAATGCATTGGTCAAAGACTCGCCAAGTACTCAGGATAATAGGGCATGTACTGTTGGGATAATCTACAATGGAATCATGCTGGACTAGAGCTCTTGCGGAGCGCATAACTAGGCAAGTAGAACGATACAGTACATCAAAGAGTAAAGGTAAGGTAAAAGGAACATAATATTACGGAGAATGATGGTCAGAGAGTCACAGGAAGGGACAGAGAGAAAAAAAATGAGGAATGTACTAACATTCAAGATGAGGTGCTGTGAAGATAATAAACAAAGGCTTGGTACCTGAATATGTTAACATTTAAAACAAAGTAAATTATTTGAGGGCACAAACTGAAGTAAACAAATATGTTAGGCATTATAAGACTACAATATAACAAGGATTGGGCCCTCATTATTAAGGAATACCTGACATTCAAGGAAGCTAGGTAAATGTGAAAGCACTGTCCATCAAGGATGGCATTTATGTAAAAGCTCAAGATGACTTTGATTTCAGGAGCTCAAGATGTTGAATCAGTTTGAGTGGAGATGAGGAAAGGTTAGCTAAAGGTGGGAGTAATCCATGGGCCCCTCAGAATAGCCACAACGTGGGACAAAAGGTGTTTAAGGTCAAGGGACGACAATAATCAGAGGTAACTTTAGTCGGCATATAAATGGCAAAAATCAGATTAGCAGTCATCACCTGGATGAGGAGTTCATAGACATCTTGAGATAATTTTTTAGAGCAGTATAAATTGTGGAACTGATCAGGGACTAGATTATATTAAACTTGGTACTGTGTAATGTGATAGGATTAATTCCACAGGCACCCCTCGGGAGAAACAACCACAACACGATTGAATTTTACCTCCAGCTTGAAAGGGAAAGATATAGCGTCTAAGATGAGTATTTAAAGGATAGACCGTATGAGCCACAGTGAACCAAGACACTGAAAGGGATATTTCAGAACATTAAGAACAAGATATTCCTACTGCAGGTTTTACCTCCGTAATGTTACAGCCTCAGTAATGGACTATTGGTGGAAAAATCGAATTTGCTGGACCATAGGAGGTCGCCTTTTTTTTAGAAACAGGAGATTTTTAAAAACACTTAAAAAAGCATTGTACAACATAAAATCAAATGAAAAACAGTTACTTCAGAGAATATAGAAGACCTCTCTAACTGTCAGTATAACTCCAGAAAAATGGAAGAACTGCTATAGGACCCACCATCCATGATCAACTAAAGTAGTTAGGGAAAGCATCAAACCTACGTAAAATTAAGTGGCAGGTCAGATAATTGGTCAGAACACAAAGATTGGAAGAGAATGTCTGAAAGTTTAATCTTGTCTAAGAAATTAAAGAATGAGAGGAAGCTAGCTAGTAGTATAAAAACAGATAGCAGGACTTTCGATAAGTATTTAAAAAGGAAAAGATTAAGTCACTTGAGTGCAGATCCTCCAGCAAGTGAAGCTGTAGTTATCACAGATAATAAGGAAAAGGCTGATGAAATGAACAAATATTTTGCTTTTATCTTCACTGAGAATATAAACACGTCCAGGAAAGTTGTAAATTAGGTGGTAGAAGAGTGGGAGGGACTAGGTGAAACCACAGTCACAAGGTTAAGTGGAAGTAAATAAACTAATGGAGCTGTTGGCTGACAAGTTCTCTGGTCCAGATGAATTTCTAAGGTCTTAAAGAAGGCATCTAACGAGGTAACTGATGCTTTAGTGTTAAATTTTCAAAATTCCCCCGATTCAGTAAAGTTTCTTTTAGACCAGAGAATAGCATATACAACTTAAGGAAGGGAGAGGGGTAGAAAGAAGGAAACTGTAGGCCTGATGGCTTGACATCTGTCATGGAGAAGGTGTTAGAATTTATGATCAGTTATAGCTGTGCACTGAGAAAAAATATATAGAATCATAGAGATGTACAGCACTAGATCAAACTCTTCCATGCCGACCAGGTATCCCAACCTAACCTTGTCCCACTTGCCAGCACCCGACCCATATTCCTCCAAACCCCTCCTATTTATATACTCATCCAGATGTCTTTTCAATGTTACAATTGTACCAGTCTCCACCACTTCCTCTGATAGCTCATTCCATACACGTATCACCCTCTGCATGAAAAGGTTGCCTCTTAGGTCTCTTTTATATCTTTCCCCTCTCAACCTAAACCTATGCTTCTAGTTCTGGACTTCCCCCACCCCAGGGAAAATACCTTGTCTATGTACCCTATCCGTGCCCTTCATGATTTATAAACCTCCACAAGGTCACCCCTCAGCCTCCGACACTCCAGGGAAAACAGCCCTAGCCTATTCAACCTCCCCCCTGTAGCTCAAATCCTCCAACCCTGGCAACATCCTCCTAAATCTTTTCTGAACCTTTTCAAGTTTCACAGCATCATTCCAATAAGAAGGAGACCAGAACTGCACGCAAAATTCCAAAAGTAGCTGAACCAACGTCCTGTACAGCCACAACATGACCTCCCAACTCCTGTACTCAACACTCTGACCAATAAAGGAAAGCATACCAAACGCCTTCTTCACTATCCTATCTACCTGCGACTCCACTTTCAAGGAGCTATGAACCTGCACTCCAAGGTCTCTTGTTCAGCAACACTCCCTAGGACCTTATCATTAAGTGTATAAGTCCTGTTGAGATTTGCTTTCCCAAAATGCAACACCTCGCATTTATCTAAATTAAAGTCCATCTGCCACTCCTCAGCCCATTGGCTCATCTGATCAAGATCTGAGATCACCTTCTTCGCTGTCCACTACACCTTCAATTTTGGTGTCATCTGCAAACTTAGTTCACATCCAAATCATTCATATACATGACGAAACGTAGTGGACACAGCACTGATTCTTGTGACCCTTCACTGGTCACATGCCTCCAGTCTGAAAAACTACCCTCCACCACCACCCTCTGTCTTCTACCTTTGAGCCAGTTCTGTATCCAAATGGCTAGTTCTTCCGATATTCCAAGCGCTCCAACTTTGCTAACCAGTCTCCCATGGGAACCTTGTCGAATGCTTCACTGAAGTCCATATAGATCACGTCCACCTCTCTGTCCTCATCAATCCTCTCTTTTGACTTCTTGAAAAAACTCAATCAAGTTTGTGAGACATGATTTCCCACACACAAAGCCATCAAACACTTTGTCCACTTCCAAAGTCAAAGCTATGCCGCTGATAATTTTATCCATCTCAATCATGACCCTGAATCTTCTCTGCTCCAGGTAAAGCAACCACAGTTTATTCTACCTCTCTTCATAACTAAAACTCTCCAGTCCAGGCAACATCTTGGTAAATCTCCTCTGCACCTTTCCAGTACAATCACATCCTTCCTAGAATGTGGATTTAGAATTGCACACAGTACCTTAGCTATGATCACATTTGCTACTCATAATGCACTATGCATGTTCAATCGCAGTCTAGATCAATTTCTTACAAGTTAATTCTGAGCGTTAGAAACAAGTTGTATATGTATTTAGATTGTATTATTGTTCTAATATTGTATTGCAAAGTTTCTTGCTGTTCAAAATTGTGGAACGTTGTAGGCTTTATTCTCAATGTCTCCAACAGAACCCATCTTTTGTCTACTTTGATGAAAAAAGCAGAATATTATTTAAACAAAAAATGATATAAAGAATGGGTATACAGCATACTTGCCTACATTAGTCAGGGCATTGAGTCCATAAGTCAGCAAGTCATGTTGCAGCTGTATATGACTTCAGTGAGGTTACATTTGGAGTATTGTGCGTGGTTCTACTTATCACAATTACAGAAAGCTTTGATAAGGGGCAAAAGAGGTTTACCAGGATGGTGCCTGGGTTGGAATGTATTAGATATAAGGAGAGGTTGAACAAACTTGGATTGTTTTTGCCAGAGTGTCAGAGGCTGAGGGGCAACCTGATAGACATATGTAAAATTATGAGAGGCATAGATAGGGTGGGTAGTTGGAGTCTTACTCCCAGGGTAGGAATCAAAATGGCAAACACTAGAGGGCATAGGTTTAAGCTGAGAGGGGTAAAATTTAACAGAGAAGCTTTTTATTTTTTGAGGCAAGCTTTTTCTTTTTACAGAGGGTAGTAAGTGCCTGGAATGTGAGATGATTGAAGTAGATATATTAGTAAAGTTTAAGAGGCATTTAGACAAATACATGACAGGCAGAGAAGAGAGAGATACAGACCACGTGCATACAGATTGGAGTAGTTAAGAATGACATCATGGTCGGCCCAGAACCAAAATGCCTAATCCTGTACCTTACTGTCATATGTTCTATGTTTCATGATAGGAGATTTTCGGGGTACAGAGGGACCGTGTGATAATGCATGAGTCACAATAAGTTAGAATGCAGATACAGCATATGAATAAAGGAGGTTAATGGGATGCTACCCTTTTATTATGAAAGGAATTTAATATAACATTTATGCTTCAGTCATTTAGGACATTACTGAGAATGACATGGGCAGGGAGCAGAGGGAACAGATCCTTAGAAAATAGGCGTCAGGTTTAGATAAAGGATCTGGATTGGCGCAGGCTTGGAGGGCTGAAGGGCCTGCTCCTGCGTTGTAACTTTCTTTGTTCTTTGACATCTCAAATACTGTGTGCAATCTTGGTCTCCTTAAAATCACAGAATCCAAATAGTGTTGAAGCAGGTCATACAGTCCATTGAGTCCATACCAGCCCACCGAACAGCATCCCACACACCCCCCTACCCTGTCCCTGAAACCCTACATTTTCCATGGTTAATTCACCTAGCCAGCACATCCCTGGATGCTATGGGAAACTTAGCATGGCCAAATCACCTAATCTGTACATCTTTGGACTGATGTAGGGAGAACATGCAAATTCCACACAGTCTTATTTAAGGAAAGATGTAAAGATATGAAAGTGGTTCAGGGGAGGTTTACTGGATTGATCCCTGAAACAAGAGGTTGTCTTATGAGGAAAGATTGGACAAACTAGACTTGCTTCTATTGGCTTTAGACTTGATTGAAAGATTCCTGAATGTCCATGACGAGGTGGACACTGAACGAACGTTTCCTCTGTGAGCCAGTCCAGAACTAGGGACCATCCTTTTAAGACAGAGATGAGGAGAATTCTTTTCTCAGAACTGTGGGACTTGCGAACTCTCTACCTGGGAAGGTACTGGAAGCAATATCATTTAACATTTTTAAGACAAAGATGTATAGATTCTTGCTAGACAATAGAATCAAATGTTGTTGGTGGATGGAAATGAATAATTAGAAAAAAAGAACCAAGTTCTTATTGAAATGGCAACAAGCATGCTCCAGTTCTATCTGTATGTATGTTCATATTTAGAAGCCATAGAAGGGTTCAGCTATCTCAATCATATAGGACCACAAACTATGATTGAAATCCAGCAATTACTCACAAACAGCTAGCTTCACTAAGTTAGTCTTGCCCCTGGATTTTAACAAGCTCTACATCTTGCTCAAATCTGAAAAGCAAATACTATTTTGGGTTTCCTGCAGCCCTACTCACTGCTGCACTGCACTATCAATGATTCCTGGCTTCTTCTGTGCCACTACAGTTTGCAGAACCTTTCCTGAGCCTTAATCACAACACTCAGCCGTACCTACTGACTCTAGAACTTGATCCTAAGTTCTGAATGCACAGATCCAGTGGCCTATGTTGTCTCCTCATCAACACAGTTCAAAAGTATTTTCTCTCTGGGGAGCCTGTCCTTGTCCGCCCTCTTACCGTAATGCTGGAAACTGTGCTTCATGACTCCTTAACTGTGATGAGTGGCCCACAGAAACTTTGCAACAAGGTCGACCCTACTACTGGACAGAATTGAACTTAGCAACCTAGTCAAAAATAACAACCCCTTGAAACTTGTCTGTTGTCTGAATGTTCACAGAGAGCTAACTCTAGGATAAAATGCACACAACAAAACAGCTTTTTGTCTACTTTAATTTTCACATCAGCTAATCTGATAATGTTATCAGCCGGAGACTGGGAACAGTGATTAACTTAAAACATGATGCAGTTTGAATTGACATAGATTAATAGTCACCTTCCACCCTACAAACCTTTGCATAAACCAAATAATCCTCCGACATTTTCGCCACCTCCAAAAAGGCCCCACCACCAGGGATATATTTCCCTCCCCACCTCTTTCCGCCTTCCGCAAAGACCGTTCCCTCCGTGACTACCTGGTCAGGTCCACGCCCCCCTACAACCCACCCTCCCATCCTGGCACTTTCCCCTGCCACGCAGGAACTGTAAAACCTGTGCCCACACCTCCTCCCTCACCACTATCCAAGGCCCTAAAGGAGCCTTCCACATCTATCAAAGTTTTACCTGCACATCCACCAATATCATTTATTGTATCCGTTGCTCCCGATGCGGTCTCCTCTACATTGGGGAGACTGGGCGCCTCCTAGCAGAGCGCTTTAGGGAACATCTCCGGGACACCTGCACCAATCAACCACACTGCCTCGTGGCCCAACATTTCAACTTCCCCTCCCACTCTGCCGAGGACATGGAGGTCCTGGGCCTCCTTCACCGCCGCTCCCTCACCACCAGACGCCTGGAGGAAGAATGCCTCATCTTCCGCCTCGGAACACTTCAACCCCAGGGCATCAATGTGGACTTCAACAGTTTCCTCATTTCCCCTTCCCCCACCTCACCCTAGTTCTAGCTCAGCACTGTCCCCATGACTTGTTCACACTTGCCCTACCTGCCTGTCTCCTTTTCCACTTATCCACTCCACCCTGACCTATCACCTTCATCCCCTCCCCCTCTCACCCATTGTGCTCTATGCTGCTTTCTCCCCACCCCCACCCTCCTCTAGCTCATCTCTCCACGCTTCAGGCTCACTGCCTTGATTCCTGATGAAGGGCTTTTGCCCGAAACGTCGATTTCGCTGCACTTTGGATGCTCCCGAACTGCTGTGCTCTTCCAGCACCACTAATCCAGAAGATAGATTAAGAGTAATCCTGGAGTCTCCAGTCTTTCCCTCCCTCCCAACCACACCCACACCCCCTGTCCTAATTTCACACCTTCACTTCAAAAAGAACAAACTCTTGCTATAATATGACTATAGCATCATTTGCCTGCATCTCAACAAATCAGTAATTCTTCATTTTTTCAGGGGTAGGCAGATAAAGGAGAGAGAGAATCGATATTGTCCAATTCACTGAGCAATTCCACATAAAGAGAAAAATAATCTTAAATTTATTTTCTAATCCCTCCATTGTCTCATCTCCTCCCGAATCTATAATCTCCTTCAACTACCAGTCCTTCCTCGTTCTAATCGAAGTATATTCCCTTACACAAGCTGTTTTTTATTACTCTGCCATTGAAAGGAATCAAATTAGCTGCATTAGTCCTAATACGAGAATTCACTCTGTAAATGTCACCTCCTAGAAACATACCGAATACGAAAAAACTTTGATCTTAATCGGACAATACTACAGTGAAGAACTTTGGATGTTTAACTATATGAAAGGCAGAAGTGAGGACTGCAGATGCTGGAAACCAGAGTTTAGATCAGAGTGGTGCTAGAAAAGCACAGCAGGTCAAGCAGCATCTGCCGAGCAGGAAAATTGATGTTTCGGGCAAAAGCCCTTCATCAGGAATATATGAAAGGCACTACATCACTCCAAGTTTTTGCTAGCCACTAATCAGTCCCTTGGTTGAGCTTAGGTAATGAATCTGCAATTTTCAGGTCTATTTCTCTCATTGGATTAGAACAATATTAGCAGTGTCTCTATTCAGACTTAAAGGTTTAATTTTGAGAACGTAAACTTAAGATTGATTCAGTGTCTTGCAATGACTTCTGAAAGGTCCAACATGCTTTACCACCCAATAATGTATTTCTGAAGTGTCACTCCTGCTGCACTGGAGGAAATTTGAAACAAATGTACTCACAGTAAGCTGCCACGATGATCAGATAATGTAATTCAGTGATGTTGGTTGGTGATAACACTGGAGAGAACACTCCTGCCCTTCCTCATACAGTGTTATTTGAATTTATAGTGTCCAGCTGAGGGCTAGACACAGTCCCAGATGACCAGCTCATCTGAAAGACTGACATGATCATTATCCATTTTCACATGGTCTTCACGCACTTCCAGACGTTCAGAATAAAAGGAGTAATTACCATTTCTGAAGACCACTGTAAAACATATAATCTGCCGTTTTCTAGCCTTGCATTAAATATCTAATCACCAGATTCTTTGAAGGGCATTACTGCTTGTGTGGACTTGTTTGCAAACTGTGGTTAATTCACTTTCTATGAGGTGCATAAGATGGTTTCTGTTCAACTTGATTTTAACCTTGTTCTACCTAATACAATCTCAGAGTTAGCCAAGCCATGGTACATAAAAGACAGCAGTACACAAAGGCATTTCTCCAAACAACTCCCTTATCACAAAAAGACAAAGCAAATAACCTGCATTATAATTTGTAAATCATTGACACACATGGTTTACAAAGTGAATCATCTTGCAAGAACAGAAAACTGTTCGCTATTACTAGCCCTTCCCAATTTTGTCCCAATCTTGGAAGTCGTGAACTGCTCTTCATCTTACTTTATCTGATGTTCATGACAAGCACTGCATTGGCTGATGTGGTCCTTAATTTCATTACTCACATAAAGGCCTGTGCAATACTACTGTTGCTTTCCTCAGACAACTTGATTCCTTTATTACTTGCATCAGTATGCTTCAGCATTTTTGTTTCTCATTTCCTTCAGGATGATGACTCAAGTTTCTTGGTACAAAATGCTTTCTTGGGCAATCACTTCATCTCTACATGTCCAATATGTTCAGATAGCACATTTCCTTAACGGTTTCAGCCCATTCCTTCATCATGACTTCCTGTAGTACGAGGAGATTTGCATCTTTTATGTAGTTAGCTTGATCTCAGCATAATGCTTATCCATCAAATTAAATATAGGTTGATGACCTCCAGAGCACATTATGTTGTTTGCTTCATCCAAGATCTGTGAAAACACCTTTGTAATTTATCAGTATCAGTATCAATTCAGCAATCTACAGCTTGGTGCCACATAAAACTCTCCAAATCTTTTCTGGTACATGGCCAGTTACCGATTTAAGCTACTAACTTGTTTCAGATGAGAGGAGATCTTACTATCTGGAACTGCAAATTTTTTTTGCTCCCTCTACACTGTGGTCTCAGCTTACTGTATCCTCTTTATTGGAGCATCACTTCATCACATAGCCTCAGCTTTACCTTTGATGGCTTCAATTTTGAATGGCCAACTTGAGCAACTTCGCAAAGGTGTATGAAGATCAGATGTTGCGGGTTGCATGGTATGTATCTGACACTTCACATTGCTTTTTCCTTCTGCAATCATCATGACAATAGTCACAAACCATTCATCTCGAGCCTCAACAGAGGCAGAGACAATCTGGGGCGTTGAGGGTTTCATTGGAATCACTGACATCTCTTTAGCAACCATCTTTTCCTTTCCAACACAACACTTGAATGTACAGTGAGCTAGCATCTTGCAGTGAGAGCTGTGCTTTCTTCTCAATGGACATGCTTTCTTGACATTTGAGTTCAATATATATTTACTAACCTTGACCATGTTGGTAGCCTTTTTGAGAAAAGTTCTTTGTCTTCTCCACTGTTTTCAGCAGGCAAGCTACCTCTCAGCACAGTATAAAATCTCCCATTAACACTCTTTAGATGGTGATTAAATGCTTCAGCGATTCTGAAAACATCAATAACTTGATATGAAAGCAAATTTCTCTCCTCATACCAGGCACATTTTCATTGCAGGATCTCTTTTCCCTAAGAAAATCCTATCTCTGACTAGATTGCTCATCAGTTGCCTAAACTCTCAAGATTCAGCTATATGTTTCAGTGCAATTGAAGAATATGTTCTGCAATGTGCCTGGAGTCATGAACATACCTCATGTCCAAGACAAACATCTGCAGGAAGTGTCACCAGCTGCACAAGCCTGATCTCTGGTTTCAGAACTTGATCAGAGGCTGGAGTCACTGCTGTGCATCCAAGGGGCATAGAAATGACACTCGCTGTAAGCTGTGCAGCTGCTCCAAGGGTCCACGTACATAAACCAGCATACCAATTGCGGTTCTAGAAGTTGCTGCTGCACATGGATCTCAGAGGCCCATGCAACCAGAAAGAAAGTAAGAGGGACCATTGCAGAGGACTATGTGGGTAGCATGTGCAGAAGGGTGGACATGCTGCAGCCTGGAAGCATGCATGCAGAGAGGAGTTGGGTGACTCTGAAGCAGTCTAAGGAAATTAGGCAGGAGATGTAGGTGTCCCTTGGCTTTCATGCTTGCCAACTGGTATATTGTTTTGGAAACTAGTAAGAATGATAGTTCCTCAGTCAGGTGCAACCAGACACAAGTCCTTGCCAACAAGGACATTTTAGTTGCATGAGGCTTTGGAGGAGAAATAAAATGAAGGGCCAATAGTGATAGGGGATTCCATACTTGGGATCAGACAGGCATTTCTGCCAAGTGAAATGTGACTCCAGGAAGGTGTGTTGTCTCCCTAGTGCCAAGGTCAAGTGTGTCACAGAGCTGCTGCAGGACATCCTTCTAGGCGAAGGTGGTCAGCCAGAAGTCATGGAAATATGTTGATATCAATGACATGGGTTGGAAGTAAGATGAGGTCCTGAAAGCAGAAATCTGAAACTGAGGCAGGAAATTAAAAAGCAAGACCACAAGAGCAGTAATCTCAAGATGACCCCCAGTGGCACATAAAGGTAGAATAAAAACAGAAGGATTAATTTGCTCAACATGTAGCTGGAGAAAAGGTGTGGGAGGAAGAGCAGAAGTTTGAGGCATTTTGACCAGTTGTGGGTCAGGTGGGACCTGTACAAGCTGGACGGGTTACATCTTCACTGAACTGGAACTGGGACGGATATCCTTGCAGGGAGATTTGCTAATGCTGTGGGGATGGGTTGAAATTAACTTATCAGGGGGATGGAAACCTGAGGGAAACCAAAATTGGAATGGAGTTGTGTTTGTAATAGGAAGTTGAAAAGATACAAGGGAGAGTGAAAGGCAGAAGAAACAAAGCCAAGCATGGGGTATGCTGTAAATGTGGAATGATGTTAAAAAGAGTTAAGGGTGCTCTAAAATGCACAGTATTTGTTAACAATACAGATGATCTGAAGGTACAAACAGATGTATATGGGTATGATCTAATTATTATTGCGGAAACATGGCTACATGATAACCAGGGCAGGAAATGAAGACTCAAGGTTACTTGACATTTAATGAGTGCAGACCAGAAGAAAAAGGAAGTGGAATTGTGCTAATATGGAAAGAGATCGGAATATTAGTAGGGGAGGCTCTCAGGTTGGAAAATATTGCAATAGACATTGGTTGGAGTTACAATTAGCCACTAAATAGCAATGGTAGTGTGGGGGAAAGTAATAATCAGGAGAAGTTTGTTGGATGTATAACACTGTTATCATGGATAAGGAATTGAAGGAAATTAATATTAGCAAGAAGGTCATACTGGAGATATTAATGGGGTTGAAAGTTGAAACGTTAATATGACTAAAAGTTAGTAAGTGTTCAGGACCCAAAAGTCTACAATCCAATGTTGAAGGCAGCATCAAGAGAGACAGTCGATGCATTAGTATGTAATTACCTTCAAACTACCATATATTCTGGAATGATTTTTGCAGATGGGAAGCTGGAAGGTCACTCCTCTATTTAATAAAAGCGGGAAGGGTGAAAAGAAAAGAAACAGGGAGTACAGACCCACCAGCCTTTCATCAGTAATAGCTGAAATTCTCAAATTTATATACTGGGCATAGTCAGTATGAATTTGCAAATGGAAAATCGTGTTTGACAAACTTGGAGATTTTTTTTGAGAATGTTACTAAAAAATTTGAGAAGTGGGAATCAATGTATGTAGTATAGAGCCATACAGCATGGAAACAGACCCTTCGGTCCAACTTGTCCATGCCAACCAAGTTTCCCAAACTAAACTAGTTCCATTCACCTACATTTGGCCCATATCCCTCTAAACCTTTCCTATTCATGTGCCTGTCCAAATGTCTTTTAAATGGTGTAACAGTACCTGAATTGACCACTTCCTCTCACAGTTCATTCCACATATGAACTACTACAAATCACTTTTGAATCTTTTTCCTCTCACCTTAAAAATGTGGCCACTAGTTTTGAACTCCCCCATCCAATGTTTTAACTTTCATAACACTTTTGATAAGGTTCCCCACAGAAAGTTCGTTATCAAAACTGAAGCACATGGTACACAAGGTCAGGCACTAGGATGGATTAAGGATTGGTGAATGGACAGAAAACAGAGAGTATGAACAAATGGGTCCTTCTCATGCTGGCAGACCATGACTAATGCAATACTGGAAGGATCAGTACTTGGGCAGTTCACAATAGATATCAATAAGTTGGACGTGGAGACCAGGGACATTGCTGGTACAATGGTAGTATCCTGGCCTTGAGACCAAGAATTTTGGGTTCAAGTCCAACCTGAAAAAAGATTACAAAACAATGAGAGCTTTAGATGGAGCTAATGGGAGTTGTCTTTTTCCTGGGATTGGGGTTTCGAGACTTGAGGGCACATTTTTAAGGTGAGACGAGAGAGATTTAAAAAGACATGAAGCAATTTCTTTTTTTACACAGAAGGTAGTTTCCTTGTGGAACGAACATACTGAGCAAGTGGTGGATGTAGGTACAATTACAATGTTTAAACTCTGAGCTCAAAAACTGCATGAATTTCTGTAAAACTCTGTTATCTCACTTTTTAGATTAGAATCAATCTAAACATCAGGCCATAGACAGAGAACACAGGGGGCTAACACCTTCAACATATTGTCTAGCTATCATCATTGTTAACAGCTAACCCGAGAATGCAACTTTTAAAAAAAGGGTTTTGTGATTTACACATGAAAGAAGTGAAACTATCACTGTATTCTAACAGGTGAAAGGCTTAACAATCAATTTTTCAATGTATAATTTCAGTTACATCAAACTGCAAATTTTTGCTATAAATCCTGTGTTACGATGGAGCCCTCCACAATCACCTGATGAAGGAGCGTCACTCCGAAAGCTAGTGTGCTTCCAATTAAACCTGTTGGACTATAACCTGGTGTTGTGCGATTTTTAATTTTGTACACCCCAGTCCAACACCGGCATCTCCAAATAATGTTTAAAAGACATTTGGATAAATACATAAAAGGAAAGTTATGGAGAGATATAGGCCAGGAGCAGGAAGGTGGGACTACTTTAGTTTGGGTTTATGTTCGGCATGGACTAGTTGGACCGTAGACTCTGTTTCAGTGCTGTATGATTCTATGAATCTAAGTCTCACCTGCTCCAGGAGTATGCAATAACATTTCTGAACAGATTAATCAGAAATTATCTGGATGTGTGGACCAAATGCAATATTTCCAAATTTGCAGATGCTTCAAAGCTTAGCAAAACTGTGTATTGAAGAAAATATAAAACTTTTCAGGAAGATTTGGATGGGCTTTGTGTTATCCAAGAAAACCTTAGACATCACATCACAGCACAGGAATACTCCAAATATACACAAGCGCTTGGAATTCATTTCTCATTTTCTTCAATTTCTACAATCCCCAGCTTCACTACTTTTTACATCCCTGCTGCTTTTAAAATATTTTAGCTAGACCAGAAGGTTAGTGTTTGTTTTGGAACTGGGTTAGATTATTATATTTCCTCATTAGTACTATCTGCTTTCTATAAATTAGTTTGATTTTTAAATTTATTTTCTAGTGTTGCTTCTCACTGGATCCTCCCTTGAGATCTAAAGATATTTTTCAAATGCAGCTGGAGGGATTTTGTACCAGCTAAATACTCAGCTATAACAAATCAGCATTAAATTTCTCATCTGCATCATGCACAATGTGGAGAAGTCAACTGAATTATTTTTATAGATCTCCTCTTTGGTCAGGGTTCTTCAATTTTTAAGTTTCTTTTCCCCTTTGAAATAGATGGGTGGTTTCCCCTGACAAAAACATCTGCTTTGTGAAGTCCAATTTAAAAATGACACACTGCAAATTCTTCAGAGTTAAAACAAAGTAGGGTGTAGAAAGTATTCAAAACCTGGGGGACAGTTTTTGCAAGACTTTTTCCAGATATAACCAGAGACCTAAACAAGTATTAGCTGGAAAATGAGGTGTGGAAGTTAATTTATATACTATGATCTATGGTAAATTGGCAACATCATCACCTACTTTAGACAGCAGGCATGGAGAATACAGAGTTAAGTAAAATCAACAAGTATACATTATTGCAATAGATGTGCTTTTTATAAATAATGTGAGTTATACACAAAACCAGTCACAAATTAGATTAGCCATTCATGGTAAATCAGAATGAATGTCATTTTACAACAAAGGTTGCTTACATTTAAAAAGATAACATTTACAGCCCATTCATTACTTTAAACATCCACTTTCTCCATCGGCAGCACATACTTACTGTAGTATACTCAGCAGCAACATATTAAGGCATCTTTAAGAGCACCTCCCATCATATACCTTTCACCACATAGAAACAAGGGCAGCAAATGCATGAATATAATGCTACCTCCAAATTCTTCTTCCACGTTATGCTACATTAGGATTACACAAACATTGATGCTTCTCTATCACTGCTGGGTCAATATTCTGGAACCCGCTAATTAACAGCACTGTGGAAACATCATTCCTATCATTACCACTATAAATACCGGAAGAAACATCAAAGCAGCGCTTCATAGGAGGCTCCAATAGCACTGATGATGTTCCCTAGCCAGGGGACGAAACGTTTGCAGCAAAAACTTCCAGCTCGGCGAACAGAACCACAACATTCCTAGATGAACTGTGGGATTTAGAAATGTTGGTCTTTTTAGGCTCAACCAGAACAGGTCCAGAGTTGATTGAGAGCAGGTAATGCTTGTTGGACTTTTGTACTTAGGAACAGAGTTCGGAAGGCTTTTGTGACCCTATCTCTGAGCTAGGAAACCCAGTTCAAATCCAATCTGCTCCAGAGCTATGTCATAATTTATTTGAACAGATTGATTAGGAAATATCAAGACAAAGGAGGATTGTGACAGTGAATTACCCTGAACAAACTGCTGGTAGTGGTGGGGGTATCTAATAACAAAAAGGAGCTAAGACTGGGGACTCCTATGAATCAGTGGTAGTGTTCCTACCTCTGAGCCCGGAGGCTTGGGTTCAAGTCTCACCTGTTGCAAAAATGGGTCATGACATCTCTGAACAAGTTAAGTATATTATTTTTTGGACCAGAGTTCTTAGGGCTCTATGACACAGTGGTTTTAGATTAGACTTACAGTGTGGAAACAGGCCCTTCGGCCCAACAAGTCCACACTGACCCGCCGAAGCGCAACCCACCCATACCCCTACATTTACCCCTTACCGAACACTACGGGCAATTTAGCATGGCCAATTCACCTGACCCGCACATCTTTGGACTGTGGGAGGAAACCGGAGCACCCGGAGGAAACCCACATAGACACGGGGAGAACGTGCAAACTCCACACAGTCAGTCGCCTGAGTCGGGAATTGAACCCGGGTCTCAAGCGCTGTGAGGCAGCAGTGCTAACCACTGTGCCACCGTGCCGCCCCAACTGTGCCACCGTGCCGCCCCAACTGTACCAAGAAACTTGAGTCATCATCCTGAAGGAAATGATTATGAGGGTAATAGGGTAGACATGAAGAAATCTTTCCCTTGATGGAGGGATGAATGACCAGGGCATAGGTTTAATGTAAGGCACAGAAGGTTTAGAAGAGATGTGAGAAAGAACCTTTTTCACTCGAAGAGCTCACTGCATATCAACACTGAAATATTTAAACGTACATTAGCAATGTCAAGATACACAAAACTGTGTGCGGGTGTTGGAAAATAGTATTAGAATAGTTAGGTCTTGTTTTTGCCAGGCACAGACTTGATGGGCTGAAGGGCCTTTTACTGTACTTTCCATCTCTATGACTCTAACATTTAGACAATGAGTTCAAACAGTGCACAGTGCTGACACTCATAGGTTTGAACAAAACTCTGTACGAACATTATTTTGTTCATTTGTGCACTGCTTTTGATGTTTATGCATATAAGTTAATGTCAATACATCTCTAGAGTTACTAAGAAGAGCTCTGTAGTTACATGTGGCAAGTATTGTAATAGTGGTTATTAGTGAAATGGTCAATAATAAACTGAACCATTTGATTCTGATAATGGGGCTACTGGAAGAAATTAGTACCTAAAAGAAACATAGGCAAATAATTTGCAGACAGTTAAACAGATGGAGTATCAGAGGACCGAAAACAAGCTAATGCAGATATAGAGAACGTTTTATTAACCGGCACCTATCGGGACCAGGAGTTCACTGGTCGAGCAAATATTCTGGATAATCAAGAGATACGTATAACCACAGGAAGCTCTGACCAAGTGAAACTTCGAGACACCAACATACCTCAAAAAATTTATGTAAAAACACAAGTTAAGTAATAGAAATATAATGCGGTAGATATAAGCATCACTATTATATTTATTTATAACATAAATACTCAGACATTGCAGTAGATTGTGGTATTTGAGGTATATAATTTCTGCTAGTTCATCAAGAGCCCCGATTGATAGGGTACAAGTTAAAAACAAAATTTGCCATGCTAGTGGTACAGAAAAAAGAAACGTTTTAGAGATAGTCATTGGACTATTGCTTTATATTTGTAATTTGGGAAAATATGTCAATAAACCTATTAAGAAAGGATTAACCATAAAAGCACCCAGCTGCTGAACTGAAGGCAGATACAAAAACAGAAGCTGCTGGAAAAACCCAGCAGCAAAGTTAACATTTTGAGTCCAGTCTCCCTTCTTCAAAACTGAAGACGGGTCACAGGACCCGAAACATTAATTCTACTTTGTCTGCATCAAAGCTGCCAGATCACCTGAGTTTTTCCAGCAATTTCTGTTTTTGTTCTTGAATTGCAAGTCCGCAATTCTTTTTTCTGTCTAAGACAAAATGGGTTGATGAAAGATAGATCATTTTCATCAAGTGGATTGAAATTCTTTGGAACTGCAATGTAATTTGAAGACGAGGTACAGTATCTATTCTAAACTTTGACTTCACTCAATGGAGAATTGCAGCTAAAGTGATCATTCCTGTGACTATTCAGAGCAGGGTGTTGAAAAATGGCAAGATTAGCCAGAGTTTCCACTCCTGATCATTGTCCAGAAATCCTTGCTAAAAATGAATTTGTGTCAAATGATGATTGAATTTTGTTTAGGTTTTTAGATTTTCTCTCTGTTTGCCCATGGTCAAATTCCAATACTTAGACTTCGAGTTTGTTTTTTGCATGAGGTACTTGAGGTCTGCTTGTGGAGCTGTATGCCGTTGTTTGGTGAGGTTGAGTATCATATTGTCTATGATGTCACCAGTACCATCCTGGTAGACTTCTCTACAGGGTTTGCAGAGTCGGATGTCGATGAAAGTAGCCGCCTTCTGGTCTAGCTAGGTGTAATAGAACCTCCGGCACTAAGTGGCAGTTATGAGGGAGGGTGCCGAGCAGAGATCCTTGAAGTTGCTCTGGAACCACTAGCAGCAGGTGGAGAGTCGAACAGACTTCCTGAGAAAAGGTACGAATGTCTAAACAAGTGCGCAGCAGATGTTTGAGGTTCTGATGAGGGTTTTTGGAATAGCAGTAGCCTGACAACGACACCAGAGGTTCTGAGGGCTCATAGGCCAAAGGAGAGGACCTAGTTTCCATATCCCTGCAGTTAGTGAAGTTGTTTGATCACACTGTCCTCTTTGATTCCTCCTTCAAATCGACCAGAGACTAGCACTGAAGGACTAGCTAGAATAAGCAGTGTGGGGTGGTGTTGACAGGGCTGAATAATGACAAACCTCAATTGTCTGTCTTTGACATGCAGGATTGCACAATCCAGATCATGGGGGAAGACTGGACACGAAGACCAGGAAAGAAGCTGACTCAGCACAGATGGGGATGTAAACTTCAGGCTGAAGAGGCAGGTGGAGCTGGTTACTGCACAGCATGTGCAAATCCAGTACCTGCTGTCCATTGTCTCCTCCACACCAAGGAAATGATGGCCTTGTAGTATTAGATTAATCCAGAAGCTCAGCGGATATTCCAAGGACCTGGGTTCAAATCTTGCCATGGCAGATGATGGAATTTGAATTCAATTAAAAATATCTGGAATTAAAAATTTACTGATCACCATGAGCTAGCTAGCTCAGATTTTAAAGTTACATTTCCTCGTGCTGGACTCTTGCCAGCAAATACAGTTTCACTGTCTATCCCTAGCAAATCCTTTAATCAGCGAAATGCTTTATTTACGCATCCCTTAATCTTGGCAACCTCTCCTCATAGTTTAATCTTCTCAGCTCAGTGTCATTCTAGTGAATTTGCACACCTCTGAGACAAGTATATGCTTTGCAAGAAATACTGATTATTATGCTTTATGTAAATAATTAAAGATTTTGCATAGATCACCAAAGTCACTGAAGGCTGTCTTGTAACTTTTCACTGTTAAAATGTTACATTTACCTGTAATTATTATTTGTTAGGTTATGAGGTAATATAAATTTGACAGATATTTTCCTCTGAGTCTAAAAATTCTAGTCTGCAAAGCTAGGTGACAAGCAAAGGGAAATTAAAATGTTTATACTTGTTGCAATGACATTCCACATCTTGGAATTACTTTTGTTTCTTTTGATGCCTTCATTAAAACTGTAACTTAAAGGCTTCAACCAAGTCTACACTTGGAATTGATGCTTTTCCTCAGATGTGACTTCATGAGATGAATTTGGATTCGGTATCAGTGTACCTAATTTCCCAAAAAGGTTCAGTCCAATTTAGTCTGAAATTTTATGCATCTCAATCACATTCCCCTCTCAATGTCCACGGGCTTAAAGGAAAACAACCCCATACTGTCCAATTTCTATTCATAACTGAAACTCTCCAGCTCAGGCAATATCCTGGCAAATCTCCTCCGTACCCTCTCCAGTGCTATCAAGTCCCTCCTAGAATATGGATTCCAGAACCGTACTTAACACTCGAGCCGGAGACTAATGAACATTTTATACTGTTACAGCATAACCTCCCAGCTCTGTGCTTTGGTCAAAAAAGGTAAGTATACCCCATGCCTTCTTAACCATATTATCCATCTGTCCTGATATCTTAAGGGACTGGTGGACATGCATACCAAGGCTTTTCAGATCTTGGTGCTTCTCAGGGTACTATTGTTCATCATGTATTCCCTTGCCTGTTTGGCCTGCCCAAGTGCATCAACTCTCATTTACCTGGATTGAATTCCACTTGCCACCAATCAACCCATCTGACAGGCCTTTTGTATGATGAAATTCATCGTTTTAAGAATAGAAAAGTCTGCTCTGCCATTTGATCATGGCCGATATGTTTCTCACCCTGATTCTCCTGCCTTCTTCTCCTTGTAGCCTTTAATCCTTTTATGAATCAAGAACCAAAATAGCTGTGTCTTAAATACACTCAATGACTTGGCTTCCATAGCCTTCTGCGGTTATGAACTCCACAGATCAATCACTCTCTGATTCCTGCTGATTTCAGTTCTGAAGGGACATCCCTTCACTCTGAGGTCCTAGTCTCTCTTGCCAATGCAAACATCTTCTCCACATCCATTCTATACAGGCTTCTCAGCATTCTGTAAGCTTCAATCAGATTCCCCTCTCATCCTTCTAAACTCCATCAAATACAGACCCAGAGTCCTCAATCTCTCCTCATATGACAAATCCTCCAATCTGGAATCATTTTTGTAATCCGCCTCTGGATCCCCTCTGACACTACCAAATCCTTGCTTGGATATGGGACCCCCAACACTGTACACAATATTCCAAATGCAGTCTGACCAGAGTCTCAAACAGCCTTAGCAGTACATCTCTGCTCTTGTATTACAGCCCTCTTGAAATGAATGTTAACACTGCATTTGTCTAACTAACTGCCAACTAAACCTGCATGTTAAGCTAAAGCAAATTTTGAGCTCGGATTCCCAAATCCCTTTGTGCTTCAGATTTCCAAAACCTTTGCTCATCTAGAAAATAGTTTATGCCTCTATTCTTCCTCACAAACTTCATACTTTGCCACATTATATTCCATCTGCCCTTCTTTGTCCACTCTCCATGCCTATCCAAGTCCTTCTGCAGCCTATCCATTTCCTCAAAACTACCTACTTCTCCACCTGCCTCTGTTTCACCTGCAAAATTAGCAACAATGCCCTCAATTCCTTCCGCCATATTAGATTAGATTAGATTAGGTTAGATTACTTACAGTGTGGAAACAGGCCCTTCGGCTCAACAAGTCCACACCTACCTGCCGAAGCACACCCACCCAGACCCATTCCCCCTATGTATACCCCTGCACCTAACACTACGGGCAATTTAGCATGGCCAATTCACCTGACCTGCACATTTTTGGATTGTGGGAGGAAACCAACGCAGACACGGGGAGAATGTGCAAACTCCACACAGTCAGTCGCCTGAGGCGGGAATTGAACCTGGGTCTCTGGTGCTGTGAGGGAGCAATGTATAACGTGACTAGCTGTGGTGCCAAGACTGAAAAAGACCACTTTATTTCCATTTCATGCTGTCTGCTAGTCAGCCAACCCTTGATCCTTGCTAGTACCTTGCTCCTAACACCTGGGGCTATTAGTTTATTTAGCAGCCTCCTGTGTGGCATCCAAATTGATCATGCCCAATGGCACTCTTTTGTCTAGTTTTCTTGTTACGACCTCATAATATTCCAACAGGCATGACCTCCCTTGATGAAGCCGTGCTGACACAGCCCTATTTTACCATGCACTTCCAAGAACTTTGCAATCTCATCCTTAATAACAAACTCTCAAACCTTAAGAATGAACTGAAGTCAGACTAACTGGCCTGTAGCTCCCTGTTCTCTGCCTCCCTTCCTTCTTAAACAAGAGCATTACATTAGCCATTTTCCAGTCCTTTCAGACCCTCCCTGATTCCAGTGATTCACATAAGATTACCGCTAATGCCTCCACAATCTCCTCAGCTATCTCCTTCAGAACTCTACAATGTAGTCCATCTGTTCTGGGTGATTTATCCACTTTCAGCCCTTTCAACTTCCCTAGCATCTTCTCCTTAGGGTTGACCATTATACTCACCACTGCACCTTGAGTGTGTTTTTGCCTTCAATTATGAAAACTGATGAAAAGTATCTTTCAGTTCTTCCGCCATTTCTTTGTTCCCCATTTACTACTTCTCCAGCCTCATCTCCCAGCGGTCCAATGACCACTCTTGCTTTTCTCTTAGCTTTCAGATATCTAAAAAAACTCTTGCAATCTTCTTTTATATTACAAGCTAGCTTATACTCATATTTCATCTTCTCCCCCCCTTATTCTACTTCAGTTACCCTCTGTTTTTTTTTAAAGGTTTCCTAATCATCTTCCACTGTTCTTCATTACATTGCATGCTTTGTTTTTTGCTTTCATGCTGTTCCCGACTTCCCTCATCAGTTATGGTTGCCTTGTCCTCCCTCAAATCTATTTCTTCTTCCTTTGGAGGGATTTCCACTGCGCCTTATGAATTACCCCTAGAAACTCCTACCATTGCTGCTCCATTGTATTGCCTGCTAGGTTCCTCTTCCAATCAACTCAAGCCAGCTCCTCCCTCATATCTTTGTAGTCATCTTTAGGTAAAGTGCGTTGCAAACTAGCATTCTGTGAAAATAGTAACATTTGGGGAACAGAGTTCCAAAAGGCTGTTCCATTTGACAATTCTAAAATATTAGTTATATTCAATTCTGCCTCAGAAAAGGGATAGGACTTGTTGCAAAGTTTTCAGGAGGATAATCAGAACAGTTTAACAGTCATTGAAGAGACTTCAAAACTAACAGGCAGCAAGACTGAAAGTCAGCATGAGTGAGACACAGATAGAAGGGGGTAGACTCTATGTTAGGCAGGTCTGCAGTTACTTTGTGCAACTAAAAGATAACTGAACTATATAAAGTCTATATGGGAAAAGGGACAGCTAAACAGCTCTGTGTGATGAGGATTCAGAGAAATCCTAGGAGCTTTGAGCGGTTCAAAAGAAGCCATTACATAATTAAAGTTTCAGTACAAAGAGTAGAGTTTGAAAGCCCACAGGCAATAACTGCTGTGTGTAACTAAGCAAGATTAGACCACAGGAAAAATTCAGTAAATAACAGTATTGACTTTAAGTTCCCTCTGAAAAGATGGAGTTATGCCTATGATTAAGTGTTAGAGTGCAGTTTCCAAGAACCCAGGGATTTGTAATCCCAGGAAAGGAATGTAGACTACCAGAACATGAATCGTTATTGAGACAGTCCACAATGGAGTGGCTTTTGAGCGAATTTTATGGCCAGATTGTTGAAAGTGAGAAGTCGGAACCTCTTATGAGGTTTTAGAGATTTCTTCTGAGAGGTCTAACCCTTTCTTAAGACAACAATC
This sequence comes from Hemiscyllium ocellatum, assembly GCF_020745735.1. Classification (NCBI taxonomy): domain Eukaryota; kingdom Metazoa; phylum Chordata; class Chondrichthyes; order Orectolobiformes; family Hemiscylliidae; genus Hemiscyllium; species Hemiscyllium ocellatum. The sequence continues at coordinate 68,990,305 of NC_083417.1, forward strand.
TTTTGCATATTTAAGTTTTATTTGCAATAACTAGTTATTGTTTGCTGAAGAAACCTAGCTGAAATATTTCTGGTAATATTCTAGAAGCATGGGAAAAGCTACACAATTGGCCATACCACCATTCCAGTTAAATTTGATTTTTTTCATGGCCAGTGGAGGAGTCAGACTGGAAAGAAATTGGTGTACTCTTCCAAACTCGGCTGAAACATTTGTGTCAATTCATTTATATTGGCAATATGCCTGGTTTGAACTCAGGAGTACTCTGCTGATGGACTGTGAACTGCCTGAAAATGGTTGAATTAGACTATGCAGAGAATACAGCGTTCCACTGCAACATTTCTCAGACTTTCTCCAAATGTATCAGGGGTCACACAGCTTACTTCTAAATTATAAAGTCATTGTAATTTTCATAGCATGCTGCACGTAAAAACGTTAATAATGCTTTTAAAAACTCAGGCATCTAATTACAAATAGAGAGATGAGTTTGACTGCTTCTCACTGCAAAGTTTGTCTATCCTTGAAGAATTATCTTCTAACTACATACCTAATTGCCCCTCAGTTCACACCAGGCCTACCTCTAGCTGCTCACATGACTTAATTTTGACCTCACTCCTTGGGTGGTTGCCATCTATAAAGTCAGCCCTGCCAAGTAACACTTTTAAAGTACTACGCAGATCCCAGATAGCTTCAAGTGGCACACAGGAATCCAGGGACACAGCTTAAGAACCAGTAACGTAACAACCTTCAACGTAGTATAACCAAATTACAGATTCCAGGAAAACACTGGGCGATTATTATCCTCCCATTCCTAGTAACACTAGAAGTCTTAATTACATAGGGCAATGTTATTAAAAGAAATGGAATTATCCTTTACTCATGAGCAGCCCACATCTCTAAATGTAGCACTACGGTTCTGCACCACAACTTTTAGGTCAATAATGAAACAAATCATTTGGCACGTTAATAACAGATTGGAAACAATCCAATTATAACAACACCTAATAATTCACTGCCTTTGTCTGAACTGTAACAGGTGGTCAAACATTGAACTATTAAAGGTAACTTTCCATTTGGCTGAGCAGATAATTGTGCTGAATGTGAGCCATGCAGACTAGAAATGCCCAAATTCAACAATGCCTATGATTCTTTATCTGTTTCACATGCTTTGAGATGCAAGGCAATGATGACAAGCACTGTTTAAATGCACCTTTTTGTTTTCTTTCTGGCCTGCACTGTGTCAGTTGATCATGGTCAGGGCAACAATTAGGACCTTATAATTGGCTTCAGCAACCTAGGGAGGATATGAGGAAAGAAACATCAGCTATGGATTCCAGTCCTGAGTTTTATTCAGAAGTATACAATATGAGACACTGGATAAGTGAAAATGAAAGACTTGTGTTCACATATACTTTTCGCAACCACTGTACATCTCAAAATACTTTACAGCCAATGCACTCTTTTTGAAGTGTAGTGAATGTATTAACGTGTAAATAGAATTAGGATTGACAGTGATGTTTCCAGAGGCCAAACGGCCCATTGGCTAGCTATGTTCACACAGAAAATATGTAGTTTGCAAAGTATTAGAGTGCAGATTGAGCCTGGCAGTCAGACCTTCAAGAGTGGAGTTGTAAAGACAATAAATTGTTGAAACTAATGAAGTGAAATAGACAAATCTGGTCAAGTCATTCTCATCATTCTCCATGGCTCAAAGTAAAATGAAAGGTATAGATTCAGGACATAGCAGCTACTTACTCTAAATAGCCATAATTTAACTGGGCTGGGACTTATTAGGCATTAAGAGCCTCTCACATAAGCTCCTACTTGATTCCAGCACAGGGTGGTCTTTTATTTTGGCTTAGCATTTGATGTGCATACAGCCTTGCCCATAAAGCTGGTCGCTCCCACAAATTATATTGCAAATGGTCAATTGTAGTGGTTTCGGAAGTCTCTTCAAATTATGCTAACTCTCATGCACCTCACTAGTAGCAAATTATAAAAGTTGCTACATTTAAAATTTACTAAGAAACAGACTACTTTTTATTCTTAAGTGGATGTGGACATTGTTGGCAAGACCAGCATTTGTTGCCCATCCCTAGTTGGCTGTGAATTGATTATCTGTCTAAGCCATTTCAGAGAGCTGTTAAGGTGCACATGTAGGCCAGACCAGGAAAGGATGGCAGGTCCCCTTCCCTAAACAGCATTGATGAACCAGATACATTTTTACAACAATTGCCAACAATTGCCAACAATTGGACGATTGCCCATCTACCATTTGAACCCATGTCTCCACAGCATTAGCGTGGGGCTCTGTATTCCTAGTCCAATGACATTACAGCCTCTTCAATTAAATTAATAAATGTTTTGGATAGCTTTTTTTGGAAAGGTCATTTTAAATGAATTAAAATCAGGTTAGTCTCAAGTGGAAGAACAAACATGTTTTTATTAAAAAACACCACTTTTATTGCACCAGGATACCACCACTTGTAAATATAATGTATATATTTTCGGGTGATAGTTATATTCTAATGTAATAACCTGCATTTTTATAGTATTTTCAACATCATAAAACCTCCCAAGAAACCTCACAGGAGCACTATCAACAGGTGATACCAAGCCATACAAGGAGAATTTGAGCAGACGAAAAAAAGTTTATTACATTAAGTAGATTTTAAAGGAGCTTCTTAAAAGGAAGAAACTGGTGAAATGTCAGCCAGACAGAGAGGCACAAAGGAGCAAATTCTAAAACTTATAAGCTCACGCAACTGAAGATACAACTACCACTGGTGAAATAGTTAAAGTTGGTAATTTACAAGAGACTAGAATTGAAGGAGCACAGATATCACAGCAGAACATTATCCAGAGACAGGAAGGAACAAAACTATGAAAGACTTTGTAAAGAAATGAGAATTAAAAAAAGAGATTTCCTTAACTGGGAGGCAATGTAGGTCAGCAAACACAGGGGTGAGGGATGACCAGAATTGTCTGAGAGCTTGGACAGAGTCAGCAGAGTTTTGGATCACACAAGTTCATGGGATACTGAACTCAAGAGGTGGACGATTTTATATTTGCGATCGTGCAGAATTCCTGTTTTGGCAGAAACTTGAACAGTAGCAGCAATATCAGGTGAATTTTTCCAATAAAACCACAAGTCTGTTCCATTATAACTTGAAGGCAGAGTAATTTATTCTGGTTAGATTCACACTGCTGTACAGTTTATTGAAAGTCTAAATAACAGAAATCCATATCCAGAAATTGAAGATGTTAGGCCAACAAATCTTTTGATGCGGTTTAAAAAGAATCTGGTTTTGCACATCAAATACATTGGCGTGCCAACATAAATACCAGGAGCTGGTATTGGCTTGAAAGGAAAATTAGATAGCTTTTGATTAGCAGCAGATACAATATTTCACAATGTTCCATATAATCTATTTTCTGACTCCACAAGAAATACTATATATTGAGAACAGCTCCCACAGAGGAACAAAATATTGTACAGTGTCAGTAGTTTTTAATTGTTTACTGAAATGTGGGAGTTGCTGGAAAGATCAGCAGTTTTGTCCAACCTGAATTAATCATAAATGGAATGGCTTGTTAGGCCATTTCAGGGGGCACATGAGAATCCACAACATTACCATGGATCTATAGTCACAGATAGGCTCAGTAAGAAGGGCAGATTTTCTTTATTAAGGTAAGCCAGAAGAGGTAAGACAATCGATGATAGTCGTCAATTCAACCTCAATTTTTCAAATTAAATTTCACTAGTTGCCCAGGTCAGTAGATGAACCCAATGTCGCCAGAGCCGCTGTACTACTGGCCCAGGACATTACTATTACTACCATAATTTCCCACTTATCAATGCTTTGCTAAGTATCTGCATGAACTCATTTGGTAGCTTTTGAGACCGAAGATTATGGTTGCTTTCATAAGCACCATCCCAGAAAAATATTCTGTGTTAAAGGGAAATTTTCACTGGCCTCTCCCCAATGGTATGTAAGCTCCCATGGGCATTATTTCCAAGTACACAGGCATTTTCTTGGTCTTCCTCCCAAGATTTATCCCTCAATCATTATCATCAAAATAGATTATCTGGTCATTATCATATTGCTGTTTGTGGGAATTTGCTGTGAACAAATGGACTCACCATTCTCTACATGAAACAGCAACCATATTTTAAAAATACCTCATTGGTTGCAATGTACTTGGTGATGCCTTGAGGCCAGCAAAAAGTGTGACATAACTGCAGACTCCCTTTCACTAGTGAAAATTCTTCGGATCAATACTTAAAATGATCTACTGACTCAATGTACGCATCATTCAAGCGCATCCTCTCACAGAGCATTTTGAAGATTTTATTCATTTTATTTCAACAAGATCTGGAAACAGAATTTAAAGTATCATGAATGAAAATCACATCAAATTGAAAGACTTCTTCTGACATATACATCTGAAAATAAAGTTGTTTTCAATGATAAAATAAATCATATTATGCCTCCTGTAATCCTCTCAAAGCCTTCACTGATCTCCATTTGTTTAATGAATTCTGTGTTCATTGATCAAACTGAAGGAAAACTGCAATGAAAAGCTAAATAGAGGAAGAGAATAAAATGAAAAACACTGGTGCTGAAAATCTAAAATATTGAAAGTCAGTCTTGTCAAAAATGGGGCTGCAGTTTCAACATTTTGGGGGAAGAAGATCCACTGAAATATTAACAATCTTTCCTTTTTTGGAAGCTCGCAAGCCCATTGTTCTTTACTATTTTCTTTTCTTATTTTAACTTTCTAGGAACTTGCAAGACATTGGACATGACAGGGTCCAAAGCTCATAGGAATCCAATCGCTGTATGAACGGTCTGATGTTTGCACTTGTTTCGTAATTGTTTTAAAAAAAATCAATCATGGGAAGTGGATCTCGCTAGCTGGACCAGTACTATATATTGAGAGCAGCTCCCACAGAGGAACGAAATACTGTACAGTGTCAGTAGTTTTTAATTGTTTACTGAAACGTGGGGGTTGCTGGAAAGATCAGCAATTTTTGTCCAGCCTGAATTAATCGTAAATGGAATGGCTTGTTAGGCCATTTCAGGGGGCACATGAGAGAACACAACATGACCATGGATCTATAGTCACAGATAGGCTCAGTAAGAAGGGCAGATTTTCTTCATAAAGGTGAGCCAGAAGAGTAAGACAATTGATGATATTTGTCAATTCAACTTCAATTTTTCAAATTCAATTTCAGTATTTATTGTCCATCCTTAGCTGCTTTTGAGAAGGGGGTGGTGAGCTGCCTTCATGAACCACTGAAGGTGCTCAAGGTAAACCCTATTTGTGAGGGAGTTCTAGGATTTTGACTTAGTAACACTGAAAGAAGAATGATATAGTTCTAAATCACCTTGGCTTCTGGGCAAGATTGTAAAGCAACTGCAGCATGTTAAGTTTACACAGGTGTTGGCTTGTTTACACATTCATTTCTGAATCAGAAGGTTATGGATCCAAACCCCATTCCAGGGACTTAAAGATATAATTGAAGAAGACATTTCAATAAAAAGACAAAATCACTATCATCCCAGATTGCTTTCTCATTAGACAGAGACAGATAACTGGTGATGAGTTTAATCTGAGTGGTCATCACGTCTCAGGCAAAGGGTGAGGTTGAAAATGCAGGGCCTTCGTGGTGACCTTAGATAATGTGAGAACTGAACCATGCAGTTGGTACTACGCTGCATCACAAACCTGCCATCCAACCAACTGAGCTAAATGACCCCCAAGAATCAAAAGTTCTTTTTTAAAATAAAAAAACGCAGATATTGGAAACTTGAAACAAAAAAAGAGAAATTGCTCAAGAAGCTCAGCAGTTCTGAAGCAGCATGTGTGGAGAGAAAGCAGAGTTAAAGTTTCGGGTCCAGTGTCCCTTCTTCAGAAATCAGTTTTTCCCTGAATTACAACAAGAATTGTTAAGTTGCCATCATCCTACCAGGCCATGGGGATGCTCTCTCATTAGAGAGATGACTGGTGGTTTAACCAGAGGATCACCATACCTCAGGCAAAGACAGAGATCGAGAAGTAGAGTCCTTCCTAGTAATTTCAGCCTGCGCAGGAACTGAATCCAGACTATTCGTGTCACTCAGTGCTGCAAACTGGTTATCCAACCAACTGAACTAACTGACCGCCTTACAACAATGTCTTTACTTTAAGAGAGATTATTTGGCTTCAAAGTACATCAGGACATTCTTTGATCATGACAGCAAGTGCTGGAAGTACTAGTTCTTCTTTCCAATTGACATGATAAATGTAACAAGAAAAACATGTCTGGCTTTGCACCCAATGCCCTTTTATCAGCTGAACATTATTTCTTCAAAGAGATCCAATAAATTGGTTAAACATGACCTTCCTCTCTCAAAACCATGCTGACTCTGCTCAATTACCTTGAATTGATCAAATGCCCTGCTATAACTTCTTTAATAATAGTTCCTAACATCCTCTTCATGACCAATATTAAACTAAGTGAACCTTGGATTCCAGCTTCAGTCTCTTTTGGAAGAAGCGAGTTACCTATGCTATTTTCCAATTAAACGGGAGAACTCATGAATCAAGAGAACTTAGAAAAATTAAAACCAATGCACTAGCTATCTAACTAGTCATTTCATTTTAAGACCCCAGGATGAAGTCCATCAGGATCCAGGAAATGGTCAGCCTGCAGTACCAACATCTTGCACTGCACCAGTTCCCTGGTGATTGTGACTTTGCATTTCATCCTCCCTTCCATTTCCTGGATTACAGCTGTGGGATGATACTTGTATCTTCTATAAGTGATGACTAATGGAAGAATCCTGTTCGATTCATTTGCTATCTCTTTACATTCCCTTATTAACTCTCAGACTCAATCGCAAAATGACTAATACCCAATTTGTTAACTCTTTTCTTTTATAACTAAGGAAATTGTTACTAACTGCTTTTGTACTTTGACTTAGCTTTCTACTGTCCTTTAATTTTTCCTTCTTTATTTATTATTTAGTAATTCATTGCTCTTTTTCATATCTGTCTCATCTTCTGATCTGCCAATCATGTGTTATTAAATGTTTCTGCTATAAGTTTGATGTGATCTTTTAGTTGTTTAGTTCACCATGGAAAATGAAGTATTTCTATGGCTATTTAAAAAATGGAAAAGAGCTAACACATTCAGCTTGGTCATATAGAAAGTGAATAGGAGGAATTTACAAAACAAAAATAAGGTCTTCACCTTAGAATACTTGTTGCTATTACAGTGTAACTATTCTGCAATATCTCATTAAATGTCTGCCAGTGCATTTCTATTGACCTATACTTTAACATTATTTCTTAGTTACTTCAGCTCACTCTTGTGTCATGGCCTCATAATTGACCTTATTTCAGTTTAAAATATTAATCTAAAATGCACACACTTCTCTCCCTTAAACTGAATACAAAATTTAAATCCCTATTACCTTAGGGTACCTTCACAATAAGGTCATCACTTAATTCTATTTTGTTGCAGAATACCAGGTCTAGTATAGTCTGCTCTCTGTTTGGGTCTAAAATGTGCCATTCGAAGAAATTGGCTGAAAACGTTCTAGGAATTCTTAATCTAGGGTACCTTTGCCAATGAATTTTCCTGTCTGTAGATACAGTAAAATTTTCCATGAATATCACTGCACCTTTCTGACAAGCTCCCATTACTACTTCCTTTATACTCCACTCTATCAGGCAATTGCTACTAGGTGGCCTGCACACTACTCCCACAAGTGACTGCTTGCCTTTATTATTTCTCATCTCTACCTAAACTGTTTTCATACCTAAGTTTCCTGAACTTAGGTCATCTCTCTCTATTGTGCTGATACCATCATTTATCCATCCTTACATCTTTTCCCAGCTTTCTGTCCTGCTTAAATGTCAATTACCGCCCCCCGCCCAACCCAATATTCAGGGTTCAATCTATGTCATCATTGGTTATCATGTGGTACTTATGTACTTCTATTTGCTCTTTTAGTTGCATATTTTGAAAGCTATGTGCACTTAGTTATCGAGCCTTTGACTTCAGTTCTTCTGTAATCTTTCTAACCTTTAGCCTTACCTATTGATTTACTTAGATTTCTACCATCTCCTCCTTCCTCTCATGGCTTATCATTTCCCATGTAAGAGAAAATTCATAACAGCTATCATTCTGTACTCCTCCCAAGGTCAACGTATCCTTCTGGTGGTGTGGTGCCCAGAACCTCTTCTTTTAAAATTCCATCTGCTATCTAATCAGGGTTTGTAGCCATTCCTTCCAGCCCTTTGCACTTTAGCATTCTACTCGCCCTTTTTGGCTGTTTTCTACAATTTTCCATGACATTTTAAATGGTTCAATCATCTTGGCCCCACGACACCTAAAGCCTCTTTGGAGCTGTTCTATCTCCAATTTTTAGCATTTTGATCCTATTATGTTCTAATTTTTTTTAGGTCCGAAGTGGATGGCCTCACATTCCTTACATTGAAATCTATTTAGCAAAGTATTGTCCATTCACTTTATTTAGATTAGATTCCCCACAGTGTGTAAACAGGCCCTTCGGCCCACAAGTCCACACCGACCCTCCGAAGAGTAACCCACCCAGATCCATTTCCCTCTGAATGATGTACCTAACACTGTGGGCAATTTTGCATGGCCAATTCACCTGACCTGCACATCTTTCGACTCTTTATTATATCCCTTTGTAATTTATTGCAGATCTTGAAACCAAAAAATGACATCAAGCTAAAATTTACAATAGAGTTGGCCAGATGAAAGCTAATGAATGTAATCAACTGATGTGATTTTTCTTTTGTTTGAAAAAGGCACAAGATGTCCAAAAGGAAGACATTGGTAACTTATGAATCATAAAATTAGGTCGAACTCACAAAATCAGCCAATATGAAAACAGATCTCAGAGAATTTACATTTATTTGGTCAAAATGTCAAATAGGAGACAAGCAAAGGGCACAGTTTAGGAAGAACACGAAGTCAAAATGGCGTAACAAAACCACATTCTACTAGACCCTATAACACACACTAATGAACCAATTCAGCTATTTAATCATTCGGTCTTTCCATCAGTCTTTTGTCATCATCTAGTGAAAGGTGCATGGAAATACAGCATTTTGGCTCCTTGAAACAAAAATCTCTACCCAGCAGATTACATTTGATTTACAGAAGTTCTTATGGCACAATGGTAGTATCACCACCTGTAGGTAGGGCCAGTTTCACGTCTCATCTACTCCACAGATCCATCATAATGCTTAAGAGGTTGATTAAAAATATCCACATTTGACTACCAATGTGATTTACTAGATAATTTTGCTTAGCATGTGGGATATCATGACCAGAAGTAAAATTTTTCTCTTTTATCTTCAGCTTCCAGAAGCTAATTCAATGGAGTCCCAGGATATAGATTCAAACTTAAAGTCAACATTACTAAACCTTCACCAACAATGCATTATTGCATTCCAAAGATTTTCATTCCTGTACATCTGTAAATAAGTTTAAATAGATATTTTTATCTGCTTCCATTTTGGTGGCATTAATGGAAAGAGCATTAACTATTTTACTAAACACAGATTCCCAGAGAAATTCAATGGGTCTGGCAACATCTGCGGAAAGGGAAACAGAGTTAATGCTTTGAGTCCTGTTTGACTTTTCTTCAGAACTTCACTCAGTTCAGAAGAGGAATCACTCAAAACATTAACTCTGTTTCTCTTTCCATCTGCCTGACCTGCTGAATTTCTCCAGCATTTGTGTGCTCATTTCAGATTTTCAGTATCCACAATATTTTGCCTCTCTTTGACAATTTTACTAAACCTATTCCATTGTAACTGCATTCGAAGGATCAAAAAAAACTTTAATCTTGCTCAAGGCTTGCTAACTTTCATCATGATAAAAAGGATGATCACAGAACCGGAGAATTAAAATTCAACTATTTTATGATGGTGTTCAACACTTTAAAGACTACACATTCCCATTCATTCACCAGTTAGGAATGCCTTTTCTTCATTTGAATGATAAAACGAGTTTTTCCACCAAACCAGAGATGAGCAAGATGAAGTACAGATAACCAATCATTTGAACCACTTCACAGATAAAACGAGCTGCCTCAGGTACCAGTACCTGAAGCTTCTTTAAACTGTGTTCAATACGAAGGTTCTGGACATTTTCACAGAATCACTGAATTGTAAAATGAATACATAACATAGAAGGAATTCATTTGGTCAGTCATGTCTATGCTGTTTGAAACAGCAACTTAGCTAGTCCCATCACCCTACCATTTTCCCTTACCCTGCATTTTCTTTTCTCTTCAGGTAATTATCCCATTAAGTTTGTTTCTATGATAGCTTAAATTAATTTTTATAGACTGCAAAGGAGGTTGAACCATTATGTAGAACAAGACTAAGATTCCATGCTCTTATATGGTTAGAGATTTGGTCCATTCAACTACAAAAATAATCAAGGTCAGCAGCCCAAGCAGTTTAGAAATCCAGTTTTGATTGCCACAAATCTCTAATGGGACACTGCCTAAGAACTTAATCCCAAAAACCTTTATTGGAATGGAAAGCTTGAGCAATCACAAACCACAAAGTCATGACTCAGAACTTGGCGCAAGGCAACAATTCAGTGAACAGGAACATGCAATGGCTAGCATCGGTATGGAAGCCTATCCTGGGACAGGTCAGTCTGCTTTGCTTCACTTTGCTAGAATTACAGTGCCAGAGCTCTGAAAAGAATCACCTCTCACCTTGATGACCATGGAGACTCAAGAAATAAACGAGTAAAAGTCTGCAGCTCGGGGGAAAAAAAATTGACAGAAGGATTTTAAATTTGTTGAAAGTGGTTAAATAAAAGTGATTTTACTGGCAGTCAAGAACTATCCAAGTATGGTATAAAAAATGAGCCTCGATTCAGTTGGACTACTCTCACATCTGAGTCAGAAGATTATGGGTTTGAATTTGACTTCAGAGACAAACTTACTATCTAGTCTAAGACTTCAGTGCAGCACTGAGTTAGTGCATATTCCTCAACATCTGTACTGAAACAGATAGTTTTCATCTGATTCAATGTTGGCGCAGTCAAGTACACACAGCACCAACTACTCTGACAAAGCTATTCAGATATAACAACTCTATCAATGCTATTTTTTGGTGCGCCATTCGCCACTACAGGACATATTAGAACAGGTAACTAAAACTTTGGTCAAAAAATTGGGCTATCAGGAGTATCTTAAAAGAACGAGAAGGCAACAGATTTGGGTGTAAAGTTTAAACCTTAACCAACTGAAATAGAAGGGCCAGACAGCCTACTCCTGTTCCTGGTTCTTATGCTCTAAATCATGGCTGGTAAGGATGAAGAGATGAAAATCAGAGATATACAAAAGGTCAGGAAGAGTACATAGATCTTCACTTGAGTAAAGCTGGGGGTCAATATTGTGGCTAGTCATAAAACTCAGACAGAAGAGATGGCTTGAAAGACTCCAGACTCCCACCACCCTCAGAGTAGAATTAGACCATTTGGCCCATAGTCTGTTCTAACATTTGATCATGGCTGATCTGTTTCTCAACCCCATTTTTCTGCCTTCTCCCTGTTACATTTGATCCATGTACTAAACAAGAACCTATTCATCTCTTTCTTAAGTACACTCAATGACTTGGTCTCCATACCTTCTGTGGCAATGAATTATATAGATACACCATCCTCTGAAAAATTCCTCCTTATCTGAATTCTAAAGGATCATCCGCTCACTCTGAGGTTGTGTCCTTAGGTCCTAATCTCTCTAGGAGTGGAAACATCTTCTCCACATCCTTCTCCTCAACTCTCCTCTTAGTCTTGTACATTTCACCTTAAATCTATGCTCTCTACTAATAGAAAAAAACACCTTCTTATCCACCCTTTGTGATATTTTGCATCACTATTGGGTTCCCTTCTCAACTTGTTGATCCAAGGAAAATAACCTGAGCCTATCCAATTCTTCCTCATGGCTCAGAACTTCCAACCCAGGCAGCATCCTGGTAAGTCTCTGCTGCGCTCTCTCTGGTACAATCCAATCTTTCCTATAATGTGGTGACCTGAAGTATATTATACAGTTCCAGGATTAACCTCCCCACGATTCTATGCCTTGGCTAATAAAGGCTAGTGCCCATATGGCTACCTCACCACCTCATCTGCCTGCCTTATTGTCTTCAGGGATCTGTGGCTATGTACACCAATGTCCCTCTGATCTTCAGTACCTTCCAAGGTCCTACCATTCATATTATAATGTCTGCCTTGTTAACCTGCCCCAAGTGCATTACCTCACTTCTTTCCAGGTTGAAATTATTTACCACTGATTTACCCAGATGATCAGTCCATTGATATCCTCCAGAAAGTTATGGCTATCCTCCTCATTATTTACCACCCTACCAATTTTTGTATAATCCAAACACAGGTATGAGATTAGATTAGATTACTTACAGTGTGGAAACAGGCCCTTCGGCCCAACAAGTCCACACCGACCCGCCAAAGCGCAACCCACCCATACCCCTACATATACCCCTACCTAACACTACGGGCAATTTAGCATGGCCAATTCACCTGACCCACACATCTTTGGACTGTGGGAGGAAACCGGAGCACCTGGAGGAAACCCACGCAGACACGGGGAGAACGTGCAAACTCCACACAGTCAGTCGCCTGAGGCGGGTGGCAAGGTGGCACAGTGGTTAGCACTGCTGCCTTACAGCACCAGAGGCCCAGGTTCAATTCCCACCTCAGGCACCTGTCTGTGTGGAGTTTGCACACTCTCCTTTTGTCTGGGGGGGTTTCGTCCAGGTGCTCCGGTTTCCCCTCAGTCCAAAAATGTGTAGGTTAGGTGAAAGTCAAAATAATTAATGTGCACCAAAAACAAAGGCCACATTGCCAAGCTTACAGGAACCTACTGGAAACTATCCCTGTACAATCACCTTCTGCTTTCTATCGGGACTTAATGTGTCATTTTTATATTGAATCCTCAGAATCTGCCATAAGCTTCACTTTGTTTCTTAAAGCAAGCATTTATGTTTCTTGACATGTATGATTATCCAGTCTAAGTGCCATCCTTTGTCTTTATAGGAACATAGTTGTAGTACTCTCACTACTTCATCCTTGTACCCTCCTTCCACTGCACTTAACCTGCAAATACCTGCTCCCAGATCACTTGGGCCAAATTATATATGATCTTAGTAAAATTAGCCTTTCAAAGTTGAGAGCTTTTATTACTAGTTCATTCTTATCCTTTTCTATAGCAATCCTAACTAGGTTCTGGTTACTGTTTCCAAAATGCTCGCCAACTGATACGCTTCCCATAACTTCCCAGGCTTATTCCTGAATATTAGGCCAGAATTACCCCAACCTTGTTAGGTGATGCACCAGCTAAAAGAGTTTTCCATCGTACAATTTAAAAGCTTTCCTCCTCACTACTTGCATATTAAAACATCGGAGTTAATATTTGTGTCGCTAAAATTTACCATTATTAAGACCTTTTCATCCTCACATCTCTGAAATGTCATTACATATTTGATTCTCTAACACTCCTTGATTATTTAGGGATACAGCACACACCTCAGCATGCTTATCCCTTTTTTCACACTGTGCCCTCTGTCCCCTTCCTTTTGTACCCCTCCCAATCTTATCTGAAGAGCAACAGGTCTGCCAACAGTCTGCCTGCTTCTCTGAGGGTTCTCATCTCATCCACTCCTCTCAATGACGGTGACTGCCTATCACAGGGTCCTCACCTCACCCACACCTCTTCAATGATGTAACTGATCATTGGTTGAAGCTTGGAAAAATGGAAATCCAGCAGCTATCAGTGACCAAAACATGAATCAAGTTTGAAAGTGAAGTTATCTTGCTGTCCAAGTGGATGCAGAAGACCAAAGTGTTAGAAAGAGATCAGAAACCTGTTGTTCTACACACTCAGCTGAACCCAAAAGCAGCAGCCATTGTATGTTTGTAATGTCACTGCACGGCTTTTATTACTGAAGTAAGTTTCCTGAATCACTGCACTAGACTTTCTCCTGTTGCCTTATTGGTTAAAGTCTCAAATGAAAAGAATATTGGGATGAGATTAAATTGTAACTTTAAATTTACAAATGTCAAGCCTTCATTACATGAACAAAATATAGAGTAGAAACTAGAATACTGACAATTCAAATCCAAAGCTCAGACATGTTATCAAGGATAAATGGTGTGTAAAGAAGGCCAAAGAAATCCAATGCCACACAGACTTCCACAGTTCCTTGCAAGCCACCAAAACCATCAGTGAACCAACAGTAAACAGCCCTTCTCAATTAAACTTCTCAATCAAGAGTCAAAAGTTTCAGATAAAGCCATCAACACAATCTTAAGGTAACACAAGCACCCATTTGTGTATGATTCCATCATCTGCTATGATACAAAAGGTTATCCAGCAAATGAACATTTCACGGTGTGGGGTCCGAACACCACTCCTGTCGAGATAAGTGAACTGGTGATCAGGAATTCTCACTCAAACTCTCGGACCTTTCTACGAAAGCCCAGAAAGGTACAAGGCCATGGTAAGTCAATAATAGTCTGCTAATTATGATGGGAATTGTTTGATTTTTCTGTCATGCTTTCATTCAAAACGAATAAATAGTAAATTGAAAATTAACTCATAAAAATAATTTATTTATTGTCACATGTATTTTGGGACAAAATGCAGTGAAAAATGTTGTACAGTGCCACCATCTTAAAACACAAAATAAACCAAAACATAGAACACAATGGCATAAAAATAAAGACACAGAAATAGTGTGAAACTTTACAGTCCTTCTTGTTCAGTGCTCCGCCCTGGGCCATGGGCCTGGTAGTCAACAACAAGTACCTTTGCCATGCCGCAGCTGCAATAAGAGCCACCACTGTTCATCGCCATCTCACCTCCACTGACGAACCCATCACCATGAGTCCTCACTAGACTTCACCAATGCAGCTAGGTACCGCAACAGTCCACACTCAACTCCGTTGCCTTCATGAGTCCACTTCAGGCCCATTGCACCAAAGCAGCTACTGCTGATATCACTGGGTCTTGTACTGAGCCAAAACGAGCCTTTACCACTGGTTCTATGAATGCGCACTGGACGCAGACGCTGCTGGAAACACAAACTCGTCTTCACAGCAGCAGCCATGAGTTGGCACAAGGAAGCTCATTTTGAGTTCACGCTCGGCCCACTCACCAACTACCATGTAGGGCTCATTCGTCACCATCGATGCTGTTGCCGTTACCGAGCACTTCAACAGGAGGTAAGTAAAAGGACAAAAAAAGGGGACTAGCACTGAGCTCAAGAATCCTACTCCGATGCCAGCTCACCAGAAAACATGGTATTACAAATTCTTATAATGCATGATAAAACATTACTCTGGTCAGATTTGTAAAGTTCAGGATGCAAGATCCATTCCTGCCCTCAAAAATGGAAAGATTAAACAGGAGACATAAATCTTTAATTCAGTCCACAAAACCAGACAAGATACCACAAACCTGGACAACTTTACAAAGAAAGATCTTGCTTTTCAGGAAGGCTATCCTTACAGTGCTTCATCACATTGTTACCACACAGATGTGCACAACTCCATCTACCTTCTTGATTCACAGGGAGGCATTATGTAAAATGTGAAATTGTGTATTATCTAACTCAAGCTCTTAAAGAAAATAAAGTACGAGAGGCTGCAGGAAGGATGAAATTTTATGAAAGCCATTAAAATACAAAAGAAACTAAACAAAGCATATAATGTGGCAAAGAACAGTGGCAAGCCAGAGGATTGGGAAGACTATAAAGACAACAAAGGACAATGAAGAAAACATGAAGAAGGGAGAAGATTAAGTATGAGAGCAAGCTATCCAGCAATATTAGGAAAAGATTGCAAGAGTTTCTTCAGATATATAAATGGTAAAAGAGGCAAAAGTGGACATTGGGCCACTGAAAAATGACCGTGGAGAAGAAATAATGGGGAACACAGAAACGCCTGAGGAACTGGCTAAGCACTTTGTATCAATCTTCATGATCGACGACACAAGTAATATCCCAAAACTAACAGAGTTCGGGGTGGAGGTGTAGAGATAAGTATGGTGGTCATCACAAAGGAGAAGGTACTAGAGAAATGGAAAGGTCTGAAAGTGACAAATCACTTGGACTAGATGGGTTACACTCTAGAGTTCTGAAGGAGATAGAAGAGAAGATAGTGGAGGCTTTAATAGTGATCTTTCAGGTATCACTGCAGTCAGGGAGAGTCCCAGAGGACTGGAAAATCACGAATGTGACCCTCTGTTTAAGAAGAGAGTAAGGAAAATGATGGCAAATTATTGCCTATTAGCCTGTCCTCAGTTGTTGGCAAGATTTGAGTCTGTTGTGAAGGATGAGCTCCCTAAATACTTGGAAATGCATGGTAAAATAAGGCAAAGTCGGCATGGTTTTATGAATGGGAGGTCATGCCTGACAAATCAGTTAGAATAGTTTGAGGAAGTAACGAGCAGTCTAGATCATGAAGAGTCACTAGATGTTATCTATCTGGATTTCCAGAAGGTTTTTGATAAGGTGCCATACAGGAGGCTACTCAGTAAGATAAGCATCCGTGGTGTTAAAGACAAGGTACTTGCATGGATAGAAGATTGGCTGATTGGCGGAAGGCATAGTGTGGGGATAAAAGGGTCCTTCTCGGGATAGAAGCTGGTGACTAGTGGTGTTCCTCAAAGGTCAGTGTTGGGACCACAACTTTTCATTTTGCACATTATCGATCTCGATAAAGGAACTGAGGGCATTCTGACTAAGTTTGCAGATGATACACAGATAGGTGGAGGGGCAGGTAGTACTGAAGAGGCAGGGAGGCTGCAGAAAGTCTCAGACAGATTAGGAGAGTGGGCAAAGAAGTGGTAGATGAAATACAATGTGGTAAAGTTGAAGTCATGTACTTTGGTAGGAAGAATAGAAGCATGGACTATTTTCTAAATGGGGAGAAAATTCAGAAATCTGAAGTACAAAGGGACTTGGGAGTCCTAGTCCAAGTTTCTCTTAAATTAAACATGCAGGTTGAGTCAGTAGTTAGGAAGGCAAATAAGATGTTGTCATTCATCTTAATGATTAGAATATAAAAGCAGGGATGTATTTCTGAGGCTTCATAAAGTTCTGGTCAGATCAAGTTTTGAGTATTGCGAGCAGTTGTGGGCCTCATACCTTAGGAAGGATGTAATGGCCCTGGAGCGATTCCAGAGGAGGTTCACGAGAATGATCCCAGGAATGAAAGGCACAACATATGAGGAATGTTTGAGGACTCTGGGGCTATATTCGAAGGAGTTTAGAAGGATTAGGGAGGATCTGATTGAAATTTACAGAATACTGAAAGGCCTGGATAGATGGACGTTGGGAAGATGTTTTCATTAGTGGCAGAGGCGACGACCAAAGGGTAAAGGGAAAACCCTTTAGAATGGAGATAATGAGAAACTTTTTCAGCCAGAGTGTGGTGAATTGTGCAACTCATTGCCACAGAAGGCTGTGGAGGCCAGGTCATTGAATATATTTAAAACAGAGATAGATAAGTTCTTGATTGTGAAGGGGATCAAAGATTACAGGGGGTGGGAAGCAGAAAAAATGGGATTGAAAAACCAATCAGCCATGAATAAATGGCGGGGGAGATGCAATGGGCTGAATGCCTAATTCTACTCTTATAGATTATGGTCTATACACAATTGATTAATAATAGGCTAAACCCAATGTGGAAATAAAAGGTAGTTCAACCCCAACATCACAAACATGACAAATATTCTACACAATCATAACAAGCAATAACAAAGTTACAAGGGCTAGAACAAGCAAAGGGAAATTTTACTGTACACCATAACACTGCATGCTTCCATGAGCAACTCATGTAACCATCTTCAGCCGCTGCAATGACCTTCCATAAGATGTAGGCTTATTGAGCACACTAAAGCATTATTCAATGAGATCGTCGCTTATTGGATTTTCCCATATATATAATCCAAGCTTTTGCCACTCACTTAACATGTCTGCAGGCTCTGTTGTCATCCTCACTACATGCCTTTCTACCTATTTTGACATCAGCCACAAACTTGGTATACTACAGTCACCTGTCCAAGTCATTTATATACATTTAGAAAATAATTGTGGCCCAGCACTGTTCCCTGTGGCACATCACTAATTAACAGGTTGCCATCTTAAAAATGTCCCCCTTATCCTAACTTTCTCTTTTTTTTAGTTAGCCAGTCTTAGGGAATTGTCCTGGATATTATCCAAGTTTATGCTGACAAGTGGGGAGTGACATTTGTCACCCAAGTGCCAGACAATGACCATCTCCAACAAGACAGAATCTAATCATTGTCCCTTGACAATCAATTGCATTACCATAACCTTAATTCCCCCACTAGCAACATCTTGGGAGTGGTTACCTTTGACCAGAAATTGAATGGGACTAGCTAAATAAATACTTTGGCTATGAGTGCATGTCAGAGGTAAAGAATCCTGCAGCATGTAACTCATATCCTGACTCCACAAAACCTGTCTACCATCTGTAAGGCACAAATCAGGAAATATTTACAATTCTCTCTTCTTGTCTGGATGAGCAAAGGTCCAACAGTCAAGAAACTTTACACCATCCAGTATAAAGCAGCTCGCTTGACTGGATCACATCCACAAATATCCACATTCACTACCACCAATGCTCAGTAGTAGTAGTAGTGTGCACCATCTAAAGATGAATTGCAAAAATTCACTGAAGATCCTTAGAAAGACCTTTCCGTGACCACTACTTTCATGAAGGACATGAGCACCAGCTACAGGTTACAGACACCACCTGCCAGAACCCCTCCAAGATATTCGGATTTCCTGACTTGGAGATACATCATCATCAGCATTGGATGAATATCATGGAATCCCCTCCCTAATGGCTTGTACACCAAATGATCTCCAGGAATTCAAAAAGGCAGTTCACCACCTTCTCAGAGCGACTAGGAATAGGAAACAAATGCTCACTACCCTTGACAATATATCCAATTTACATTATTGCTCCACATAATCCAGTCCCTTCAATATTTTAGTTGCTTTCTTCCATAACCTTTCAATAGTTAGAATATCCTTTCTGTATTGCAATGTTAGGTTCTTTGTCCGAGGTTTCGCACGAGATGCAATTGACACACACCAACTTCTGCAAACAGTTAAAGTTTATTAAAGCCTGTACAAGCTAGGTGACCCCTTTGACACTCTTCGTAGGCATGCGAAATCGAATCAAAGAGGCTCCAAACAAAGGAAACACATCCCCTTTACACAGGTCACTTGGTAATGCTTACAGTTACTCCAGCCACTCACCCCCATAACCACATGGTACCATGAGGTCCTCCTCGGAAATAACGTAAATGTAAATGCCTTAATCCTGGGGAATCATTATGCAAATGTTTTCCTGACTCAGTGATTACCCAAGACAACGTAGATGCGATATGTCCCAGCTTCGGGGTAGCCCCGTAAATGAGTTCTGGTTCCGTTACTTTCTCACACAATGTAGGTGTGACATGCTTCAGTATCAGGGGATGATCACACAAACAAATTTGATTGGCTGGGGAATGGTGATGAAAGGATTTCTGAATGGAAGGGACTGAATGAGAGTTTAATTTGATAATAGCAGTACAGTAGTGGTAAATGGCTGCCCAAATGAAGTGGGAGTCATCCACATTCCTGCATGAATGTTGTCCCCAACCCACTTCCAGAATGTTCAGTCTCTTGGAGAAAGACAGTACAGTTTAACCCTTTAACATTACATTAATGCCCGGAGAGACTGTACAATTTACCTTTTAACATTACAACAATAACTAGAATTTAATTCTGAGTAGGGGTGCAACAAGGATTTATAAAGCGGTAGGATTACTTGGTTTTCTCGGCTCAATATTGCCTATTTTATATGTTCCAACTATCTGAGATACCTTATTCACTGGCACAAAGCACTGTCAATTTGTTTTTATATGCTGGACATAAGCATAAAACATTTTAGCACTTACACAGCACACTTACATATTGGTAGGAAACAGGACTGTGTTTGTGACTGGAACCATCAGCATCAGAAAAATCCCAGGTGAAAGCTATATGTCCAAGATGCCATCTTATTCCCATATCAGGCATGCAAGATCATGGTCTTATTCACCCACTCTATCATTCAATTAGATGTCTGACTATTTAAACCTACTCCATTTTCCTCCAAATCCCTTTGATTTAAATTTAAGAGAATCACTGATCCCCAACTTAATGTAACTGAGCAGTCATTGCCTTCTGCTGTGGAGAATACCAGATTCATCACATTCTGCAATAAGAAATTTCTCATCTCAATTAAATAATTGACTCTTTATTTTAAAATTGTGGCCCCTTTTTTGACATGAAAATTTTGACATTTTTAATATCATTCACTTTCAACAGCCTTCACTTGCTCTTAAAAGCAACCAATCAATCATTCAGGCATCACTTGCATTGAATTGTAATCAATTGATCTCAACAATAGTGAAGGACAATCACTAGTTATAAACGAACCAAGCGATCATCAAATGGCATCACTGCCATTTATTGGCATTGGGTGGAATGTCACGGCATTTCAGCATTTGCAGTTAGAATCGCTTGATTACCCTTCAGTGCTTAGAAGCTAAGTGAAGAGAAATTAAGATAACAAAAGCAAAATACAGACAATGCTGGAAATGTGAAAGAAAACAGAAACAGCTAGAGAAACTCAGCAGGTCTAGCAGCATTTGTTTCAAATCAAATATGTCTTGTGTTCAGAACCATTTCTCTCTTCATAAATGCAAACATACCTGTTCAAGTTTCTCCAGCACCTTATTGGAAATTAAGGCAAAATCTGACTCAGTTCCACATACTGGCTGATATCAGAAATAATGTGCCATGCATTTCCTTAGTCGAAATGAGACATTATGTCCTGTGTAAATCAGTTAACAGTGCACAGATCCTGTAGTATGGGTTCAAACACGTATGCCTCCCATGTAATTTTTCTGGCTCCTGTGTGTGGGTGTCTGCCAGTAGCCTCACCCTACCTTCTCTAGTTGGCACTTACTCATTTCACTATTATTCATAAGGATTGGGCACAAGAGACTTTGAACTGTACACACTGACCAGTCCTAAATGAATCAAAATTAACCAGGATTTAGCATGATTTGGATCAAGTAATGGGAGGTATGCAACTAATTAAGAGTGAATTGGGTTTTGGATTAGATTAGATTAGATTAGATTAAATTCCTGACAGTGTGGAAACAGGCCCTTTGGCCCAACAAGTCCACACCGACCTCCAAAGAGCAACCCACTCAGACCCATTTCCCTCTGACCAATGTACTTAACACTATGGGCAATTTAGCATGGCCAATTCACCTAAGCTGCACATATTTGGACTGAGGGAGGAAACTGGAGCGGCCGGAGGAGAATGGGGAGAATCTGCTAACTCCACACAGACAGTCGACAGAGGCTGGAATCGAACCTGGGGCCCTGGTACTGTGAGACAGCAGTGCTTCAGATGCTTTTTATGCTTCTTGCCATATTTGTGCCCTTCTATTGTTTTGATGATTATTATCAGTTTTATGGTTCTCATTGCATTTTATGATTCTCAAGTTTGCTGTTCTTTTTCTAATTTTATGCACTTTTTAAAACAGATATCCACATGGTGAATTAGTTTTATTGTAAATGCACACCTTAGCATAAAGCATCAGTTTTTAGCCTTTTTAGGACACTTCCCTATCCAGAAACCCTACCCACCCCTGCCCCCTTTTCCACTGAGGAAGAATACAGCTCTTGTATTTTTCTTAAATGCCTAGGAATTTGTCAAATCACACAATTAGTGATTATCAGACAATAACTTACAGTCATAGAGTCAGAAACAAGGAAGTTTCTAAATCAGAATAGGGTCAGAGGGGGTGATAATGCACTTCAGTTCCCACATTGTCCACCTTTTTCCAAAAGCTTTGAGAGTACTGGTGGACACTACATGCTCCCACCCCCCAAGGACACCTGGATATAAATGCAGGCATTGAAGAAAAGCAGACAGTTGCGAATTACGATCCCCTCCACTGCCCACTGCTTTGACCTGTTGATGGCCATTTTAGCCAGCCCAGGAGATCCTCTGAACTGCCCACCCTCCTCTGCTCAGTCTGCTAAAGATCAGAAGAACCTAGCTGTTCTTTTCCTTTTGAACAACCCACTACCAAATCATCGCCCTCCGCTTCTTCCTTTCCCGCCGCACTAACCAGTACCCTTCCACTGACACCCTCCTTCGACTGACTGAACTGGTCCTCACCCTGAATAACTTCTCTTTTCAATCCTCCCACTTCCTCCAAACTAAAGGAGTTGCCATGGGCACCCGCATGGGCCCCAGCTATGCCTGCCTCTTCGTAGGATATGTGGAACAGTCCATCTTCCGCAACTACACTGGCACCACCCCCCACCTTTTCCTCCGCTACATCGATGACTGTATCGGCGCTGCCTCGTGCTCCCACGAGGAGGTTGAACAGTTCATCAACTTTACTAACACCTTCCATCCCGACCTGAAATTCACCTGGACTGTCTCAGACTCCTCCCTCCCCTTCCTAGACCTTTCCATTTCTATCTCGGGCGACCGACTCAACACAGACATCTATTATAAACCGACTGACTCCCACAGCTACCTGGACTACACCTCCTCCCACCCTGCCCCCTGTAAAAACGCCATCCCATATTCCCAATTCCTTCGACTCCGCCGCATCTGCTCCCAGGAGGACCAATTCCAACACCGCACAACCCAGATGGCCTCCTTCTTCAAGGACCGCAGATTCCCCCCAGACGTGATCGACGATGCCCTCCACCGCATCTCCTCCACTTCCCGCTCCTCCGCCCTTGAGCCCCGCTCCTCCAACCGCCACCAAGACAGAACCCCACTGGTTCTCACCTACCACCCCACCAACCTGCGCATACAACGCATTATCCGCCGCCATTTCCGCCACCTCCAAACGGACCCCACCACCAAGGATATATTTCCCTCCCCTCCCCTATCAGCGTTCCGCAAGGACCACTCCCTTCGTGACTCCCTTGTCAGATCCACACCCCCCACCAACCCAACCTCCACCCCCGGCACCTTCCCCTGCAACCGCAGGAAATGTAAAACTTGCGCCCACACCTCCACACTCACTTCCCTCCAAGGCCCCAAGGGATCCTTCCATATCCGCCACAAGTTCACCTGTACCTCCACACACATCATCTATTGCATCCGCTGCACCCGATGTGGCCTCCTCTATATTGGTGAGACAGGCCGCTTACTTGCGGAACGCTTCAGAGAACACCTCTGGGCCGCCCGAACCAACCAACCCAATCACCCCGTGGCTCAACACTTTAACTCCCCCTCCCACTCCACCGAGGACATGCAGGTCCTTGGACTCCTCCACCGGCAGAACACAACTACACGACGGCTGGAGGAGGAGCGCCTCATCTTCCGCCTGGGAACCCTCCAACCACAAGGTATGAATTCAGATTTCTCCAGCTTCCTCATTTCCCCTCCCCCCACCTTGTCTCAGTCGGTTCCCTCAACTCAGCACCGCCCTCCTAACCTGCAATCCTCTTCCTGACCTCTCCGCCCCCACCCCACTCCGGCCTATCACCCTCACCTTGACCTCCTTCCACCTATCCCACCTCCATCGCCCCTCCCCCTAGTCCCTCCTCCCTACCTTTTATCTCAGCCTGCTTGGCTCTCTCTCTCTTATTCCTGATGAAGGGCTTATGCTCGAAACGTCGAATTCTCTATTCCTGAGATGCTGCCTAACCTGCTGTGCTTTGACCAGCAACACATTTGCAGCACTACCAAATCATCCAAATATTCAAGAAAACAAGTAACAATTGAATTTATTTGTTATGACACTGTTACGGAAAAGATCAGACCCCCTCAGAATATTTTAAGGTAGCCTGACACTGGCTTTTTCTGATTTTAATGGCAAATGTAAAGTGTTGTGTTCCAGATGCAATTTGACTTGTCAAACTACTCGACATTAAACAAAACACAATTTATTCAAACACTATAATTAAAATACCACAAAAGAAAGAACTTAGAATAACATCTCAATTGGAAAACTTAAAAAAAGAAAAAGTAACTATTGCTAATTAACTGTTCCAATATAATAACATCCCATAAACATATCCTTTAGCAAAAAGGCAAATTCAGAAACAGAAATCTTCACATGCAATGCCCACCATGGGAAGAGAAACACCAGCTTCTAGCTGTGATTACGAGAGGGCAAAAGTACTTTGTCAAGACTCCAGCAGCTTCTGAATCTAAAAGCTAGGAAATAAATTAGAAAGCTTCGTCTGTGAGAGCTGGCCATACCCATCAAGGATGCTTCAATTGTTTCAACTTTTAAAAAAACCAAGGCCTCACAAGCTGTTTTATGTTAGAACACCTGTTTGACACTTCTCTTAAAAGACGCAGGACAAAATACATCTCTCAAAGCCACAACTTTGGAATAGACAGGATTTGAAACTAGAACGTCTATATTCTGCCTCAGAAGGAAGATATTGCCACTGTGACACAAAACCCTCAGAATCCAGCTCTTTCTTTGGAAAATCCACTGCCAATACAGTCATTCAAACAACTAAACAGTACCAATTAGCAAGCACTGCCCATTTGGCTGATAGCAATTGAACCCAAAACATCTGGCTCAGAGGTAGGGACACAATTACTGTCAAAAGAGCCTGAAGAACCCAGCCTTAATGTTTTTGAATAAACCTTTTGAATATTATGACATATGTCTGAAGCAGATAGAACCCGAATCTGAGACTCCTGCTCAGAGGTATGGACACTACCACTGCACCTTCAGATCCTAAAGAACCTGGCTTTCTTTTCTCATAATGGAACACAACCAAATGACATTTTATCCTACCACTAAAGCACCTACTAACTATCATAACTAAACCACTCATGTTCCAATTTATTAATTTACATGCAAAACCCATTAAGAACAACGCAATAACACCAAAGGTGTTATTATAGGGTAGGGTGAGGATGAAACCAAAATGGAGAACACAGCTCTTTTATAATTTTTAAAATATCTACTTGTTAAGTTGTGTTATTACACACCCCTGACTCAGATGGAGTCTTGACCCCGTACCTTCCAGTCCTGAGGTAGGGGCACTACCGCTACACCACAAGCATCAACGTGATTTTTTTTTGTCTCCAGAACCACTCTTAGACAACTAAACATTATATACCCTCCATCACCAGATCAGCTGTGGTAATGCTTCATCGATTAACCACAGCAATAAATCACCCATGTTTTCTAACTGATTATTTTACATGCAAAGGTGAAAGTGGGTACTGCAGATGCTGGAGATTTGAATCAAGATAGTGCTGAAAAGGCACAGCAGGTCAGGCAGCATCCGAGGAGCAGGAAAATCGATGTTTCGGGCAAGAGTCCTTCATTAGGAATTTGATGAAGAGCTCTTGCCCGAAATGTCTACTTTCCTGCTCCTCGGATGCTGCCTGACCTGCTGTGCTTTTCCAGCACTACTCTTATTTTACAGACAAAGTCCATTAAGGGCAATGCAGACTACAAACAGTGAGAGAGAGGGGAAGGGGTTAGAAATCAAATAGAGTTGGAATGAGAAAAATACAACTTTGTTAAAAATATATTATCTGAAAATGTTATCACACACAACTGAATGACTTCACACCACAAATCACCCTGACTTTTTTTGTTTTCAACTATTAATCATCACCAGTAATCACCCATACAGCCAATTAGAAGTTTACATGCAACGTCCATATGGGCAATATGAACCAGCAAAAGTGAGGGCGGGGTCGGGAGAGTAGGAAGAGACAAGGATCCAGCTCTTAAGTACAAGGTCTGATGAGCATTACACGCTGTCAATCAACTCTGGGTATGTTCTAGTTGACTTTTAAAGTGCTCTGTATTACTAACTCAGCCATCATGGTTTTAAAAGTTTATGTATTTTATAGATGAATAGTGGGAAGATACTTTGCAATAAATGCAAAAATCAATAAATTCAGATCAAAAACAGAAATTGCTACAGAAACTCAGCAGGTCTGGCAGCATCTATGAGGAGAAAGCAGAGTTAATGTTCTGAGTTCACTAGATCTTCATCAGATCTCCTTGATGTAGAATTCTGATGAAGAGTCACTGAATGTGAAACATTTATTCTGCTTTCCCTTCATACTGCCGGACCTGAGTTTCTCCAGCAATTTGTTTTGTTTCAGATCTCCACCATCCACAGTTCTTTGTTGTATATTAATAAATTCAAGTCTGTCTTGCCATTACTTTTATTGATTATTTGATTGTGGGGATTGCTGATGGCAATTGATTCATCTTCGAGGCTTCTTTTGGTGCTTCTCCTTGATGCCTTTGAGAGCACAATGCTATGTCTTCGAGGAATTTGAGTTGATGCCTAGATACTAATTGGAGAAGTCATTCCTCTAAGGATACTGTGCCAGTACTTTCACTATCTTTGAGCACTTCTTTCATTCCAAACGAAAGTATTTGATGCCAAATATTGGTTGTACCATTAACAGCACTGATATTAAAAAAGACAATTTTTTTTGGTAAGGTTAGGAACTATGTTGTCAACAAGGATGCCCAGGTCCCTCTTACCTTTTAACCCCTGACCCGGCAAAGACGAGTTAACTTGTCTTCACCCAATTTGTCTTTGTCAGAGTGCGACGAGTAAACTCGTCCAAAACATATAATTTCAAAAACAGCCACAGACGAGTTTATACGTCAATTCTCGGCATTTCTGGGCCCTTCTCAGCTAGAAACGAGTATACTTGGTGACTCATACATCTGGTAGCTGTGTCTCTTCCGCCTCAGGCATTGCAAGAAGAGTCGACGCACCACTTTTGGGCACACACTGTCATTCGGTTTTTTCTGGTTTTTTTTACAAATTACGCCCAGATGTTGAGCTCAGAAGATGACAATGAGTATGAACCTTCTATTAGAAACTTGGATAAATCAGATGAGCGTGCAAGCTTGTCTGATAATTGCTATTCTCTCTCAAGTGAGGAGGAGGAGGATGGACGAATTTGGTGTCGACATGTGGTGTCGGAAGAATGCATGCTTCCTCCACCACCACGCTTCCCATTCACTGGAAATCCTGGGAATTGATCAAGACACAGCTGATATGACTACTTTGGATTTTTACAGTCTTTTATGTGACAACAGAATTATTGATCAAGTTGTGGACGAAACTAATCACTTTGCTGAACAAACTGGAGAAAGAGATTGTATGTGGCAGAAATTTGTGTGTTTTTCGCCTTGAAAATGCTTGGGGGTATTGTGAAAATGCCAGATCAAGAAATGAACTGGTCAAAAGATGAACTACTTGAAAGACCAATATTTTTTTTGCCGAAAATGGTATCTTCAAAATAAAAATTTCAAGTAAAATATTGGAAATAGATAAAAACAAAAGTTATTCCCATAATCAGCATTGAAAATACTATATAAAAAAGAATAAAAAAGTTTGTCTGAAAATGAAACGTTTTCTCCAAAAATAGTCGCCGGGGAAGGGGTTAAATAGCATTCTGCTTTTCTAAGTTCCCTACCAAAGTGGTTAATTTTGCATTTCCAGGTTTTTATGTACAATATGAACGAATCTTGTCTATCAGCTTTTATAGACATCTGTGCTCTCCTTACTGCTAGCTCTCTCTCCTAGCTTTTGTTTCAGTCAACTTTAATACACTACAATAAAGACAAAGGTGGAGTTTAATTCAGATAAACGACAGATGCTGCATTTTGGAATAGCAAATCTAAACAGGATTTACACATTGGATGGGAAGGGAGTGTTAGTGAACAAAGACACCTTAAAATGCAGGTTCATAGCTCCTTGAGAAGAGAGTTGTAGGTAGATACAATAGTGAAGGCAGTATTTGGTATGCTTTCCTTTATTGGTCAGAGTATTGAGTAAAAGAGTTGGGAGTTCATGTTGCGGCCGTACAGGACATTGGTTAAGCCATTGTTGGAATATTATATGCAATTCTGGTCTCCTTTCCTATCGGAGAGATGTTGTGAAACTTGAAAAGGGTTCAGAAAAGATTTTCAAGGATGTTGCCAGGATTGGAGGATTTGAGCTATAGAGAAAGACTGAATAGGCTGGGGTTGTTTGCCATGGAATGTTGGAGGCTGAGGGGTGACCTTATAGAGGTTTATAAAATCATGGGGGCATGGATAAGATAAATAGATATTTTCCCTGGGGTGGGGGAGTCCAGAGCTAGAGGGCATAGGTTTCAGGTGAGAGGGGCAAAATTTAAAAGGGACCTGAAGAGCAAATTTTTCATGCAGAGAGTGTACGTGTATGGAACTAACAGCAAAAGGAAGTGATGGAGGCTGGTACAATTACAGCAGTTAAAAGGCATCTGGATGGGTATATGAATAGGACGGTTTAGAGGGATATGGGATAAGTGCTGGCAAATGGGACTAGATTAGGTGGGGATATCTGGTTGGCATGAATGAGCTGGACCAAAAGGTCTGTTTCTATGTTGTACATCTCCATGACTCTAACTGCGGAAGCTGGAAAGCTGAAACATAAAGTACTGCAGAAACTCAGCAGGTCTGGCGCAGAGACAAATGACCCATCATCTGACAAAACATTAGCTACGTTTTTCTCTCGACAGATGGTGCTTGACCTGCTGAGTTTCTCCAATCTTTCTATTTTTGATTTGGAGACACGGTACTGGGTTTCCACATTCAAGTTATTGACATAGTTTGTGAAGAACTGAAGTCCCAGTGCCAACCCTTTACGGTGCCCAATAACTACAGCCTGTAAACCTGAAAATAATCAGTTTATTCTATTTTGTCTTCTGTCTGTTTACTAATCCTCAATCCGTATTGATGTTTTACACTCACACCAAGAACCTTTTTTACGAGAATATCTTGGATGACAACCTATCAACTATATTTGAAAATTTAAATATACAACATCTACTAGCGCCTCCTAGTTATCCAGTTAAAAATCAGACAATCCCAGGTTATAGTCCAACAGGTTTATTTAGAAGTACAAGCTTTCGGAGTACAGCTCCTTATAACCTTGTGTTGAGAGATTTTTAATGCTGTCCACCCCAGTCCAACACTGGCACTCGATATCCTAGTTACCCAGATAGTTAAAATTTCAAAACAGATTTTATCACATAGGATGTTCTTTTCATAAATTCTTATGCATTCTGGCAAAACCTATGTTTTTCTCCAGCCAAACATATTATGATTTTTGAAAGGCCCTATAATAAATGTTTATAATAACAGGTTCAGGCATATTACCCGCCACTAAATACAGATTGCTTTCCCTCACCTTCCTTTTCTAAATAGTATTTGCATTTGTTCTTTTCAAACCATGGGATATTTCATTTGTAGTGAAAATAGATGATCAATACTTAACTTTAATCATTCAACTTTAATAAGAGTGTTTCATGGAAACATGGTTTTAAAAAAAAACACTACTAATTTAAAATGGCTGCTGTAATCACCTGATAAATCCAGGCAACCCGCATACAAAACTGGCTACATCAGAATTACCATTTTAAATCAGGACGCACGAAAAGCTGCGAATTGTCAAGAAATTGAGCTCTCTTGTTTCATCCTTACTTACATGATAATCTTTCATCTCTCAACATGTGAAGTTATCTATGGAAAACTCTTTGAAAATAAAAATTAGGAACAGAAACCGTATTACAGCAGCTTTGCTTTTTGAACAGAAAGAAGAGAGGAAGCAACATGAATAGATATCAAAACCTCCAGTCTATTTCTTGATCTCAGAAAGCAGCAGTAAAAACTGAGCTTAAAAAAAACACTATCCACCGAGAAATCTGTAAGATACTGGCTTCCACATTCTCTACATTATCAAACTGGTTGGACTTTAAAAGTAATTAACGAGCTGAAAAACATTCTGAATTTTTTTGCACCTTTAATCATGAAGGAAGATACAAAGTCATTCATTTTCTCTGCCATTTCCTTGTTCCATATTATAAGTCCTCTTGCCTCGAAGGGATGCAC
This sequence comes from Hemiscyllium ocellatum, assembly GCF_020745735.1. Classification (NCBI taxonomy): domain Eukaryota; kingdom Metazoa; phylum Chordata; class Chondrichthyes; order Orectolobiformes; family Hemiscylliidae; genus Hemiscyllium; species Hemiscyllium ocellatum. Next base: position 69,020,349 of record NC_083417.1, read on the forward strand.
ATTTACTCTTGCTAATTGCGTCCTTGCAACATTAATTAAATAAAGATTTTACTATGTTCTTCATTTCTCTGATAGGGAGAAAACGTAATATGAAAATAAACCATTAATGCCTTGGTCCTTTGCTAAATTTAAAATCCTCCAGATTAGCACTATTCTAAGTTACCTCCCTTAATATTATCTTTGCTGTCAATACTATCTGTGATGCTGAAATAACATGAAGCATTTCACTCATCAGGATCAGTGCAAGAACACCAAATTTCCAAGAGAGAAACAATTAATACTGTCTGAGAAACAATTCTAATAGCTTAGAAAGTGAACTCAGATTGGCCATGGCATTGCCATGGATAATTCATCAGAGAACAGTTACCCCAAGTTTTTGTTTATATGCATTACTTTTGTCTTTTTCTCTTTTCTGTTTTTAGCCTCACCCCTTTCTTTTGCTCCACTTGCGTCTTTATCTTGATCTCTTGCTTCACTCTCAGCCTCATTTCTTGCTGCAGCTCTGCTCCCAATTTCTCCATTTTCTGCCACTCAATTCTGACTTCACCCTTTTTTAATATATTTCATATAATGGATAAATTACATTTGATGAGTGAACGATTGTTCTTTTGTAGGTCATAACCCAGACAGTGTTTGAATTATATCACATTATGTGCAGTCCTTGTGGAAGGGCTTCAATGGCTTCAGGGAAATCTATTGTTAATCACACTATCTGAGATCCTTGAAATTGGTTCCAATTCAAATCTGCATTTTAATTACTCATTTGTATCTGAACAAGAAATACTAATTATAGCTGAATTGAAAGTATTAGGTATTGTCTAATGAAAGTTTTGTCTTCACGCATCAACCACTTTAAATTTCCAAATATCTCTTACCATTTCTTAATTTCCAGATGGGGGGAGATGACCTGCTCCCACAGCTCTGCTGATATCACTTGCTCAGTTGCTCACTCCACCTTGGTTAGAGATAAGCCCGGAGATGGCAACGCATAATTTATCACTTCAAACTGTCCTGCCTCACATTTCTTCCTTTGGTCATCTAATGCAAGTCTGTCTTTGTGATGCAACCACTTCCATGCCAAATGGAAAGCACATAATAACCACCTGGAGGATCCTTCACTGTCAAACAATTCTTTTATAACCAGTAAAAATAATAAGTTCAAGGAAAATAAATTACTCCTCGGGTTTTCTTCCTGGATTGCTTGTAATAGGTCTCCTGAAGATTAATCTTAATTCTGGAGATTCCTTGTAGTCCTGGAATGTTGCAATCTTGGGTAAGATGCAATTGATTTGCCTTCCTGATTGCAACTCTGGGGTTCTGCCAATATTTGTTGTTGACTGCTGCTAACAAACATGTATAAATATTCAACAGTGTTTGTAGAATGCAGTATACAAACCAAACGTTTGACAGGTTGGGGCAACAAACCAGCGAGTTACTAGACCATAAATGCAAACTTTCTATGATGTTTACATTATCATGACATTTATGGCCATTATATGACTATCATGAGAGAAAATATCCCATATCACAATATGAATCCAAAATATAAATGAAGCAGTTTTCTCCGAGACTTAGCATTGTTAAACTCACTTCAATTCACCTCATAAATGCAGTGGCTACAAGAGCAGGTCAGAGACTAGGATACTGTGGTGACTAACTTACCTCCTGACACCCAAAGTCTATCCACCATCTGCAGGGCACAAGTCAGAAGTGTGATGGAATACTCCCCACTTATTTGGATGGGTGCAGCTCCAACAACACTCAAGGAGGTTGACACCATCCAGGACAAAGCAATCTACTTGATTGGCACCACATCTGCAAACATTCAATCCTTCCACTACTGGCACTCAGTAGCAGCAGTGTGTGCTATCTATAAGACGCACTGCAGAAATTCACCAAAGATCCTTAGACAGCACCTTCCAAACCCACGACCACTTCCACCTAGAAGGACAAGGGCAGCAAGTACTTGGGAACACTACCATTTGCAAGTTCCACTCCAACCCACTCACCGCCCTGACTTGGAAATATACTGCTATTCCTTCACAGTCTTTGGGTCAAACTTCTAGAATTCCTTCTCTACCAGCATTGTGGGTCAACCCACTGCAAGTGGACTGCACACATCTATGAGTCTAGTATTGGGTTATCTCTAGCTTTGATCCCCAAATTGCACTGAGTTAGAGAAACTAACAGTCTGCAGTTGGCCTTTTGGCTCCTGAATAAAAAGGAAAAAATCAAGACGAGATGTCAGCCTTTGATGGGAGAGACGGAAATTGGGGAGGGCCAGCGTTTAAGAAGTTCATCTCAAAACAGAATTGTCAAGACTAGGAGTAAAATGTAAATAATAAAAGAAGCCTTTATTTCTGGTTTATCAGCAAATCATTCAAGAAACCATTTGGCCTGTTGCGCCTCATTGATCTTTGACTGAGCAAACCAATGTGTCCTCTTCAATTTCTCTTTCTGCATATTTGAAGGAAAAGATGTCCAACTCCTTCTATGAAAATTGGCATTGAATAAAAAATTTAGCATTAAATCTGCTTCCAACATGGTTTCAGCAAATGCAGGTTTACTTCTGCATTGAGGGAGCTGATGTCTACTGAAGTTACTAAGGTTTTCAATACATTTTCACTTGCAAGAAAGCGGACAATAGAACTTAGATAATGGTTTCACTCCCTGCACTACTCTGACAGTTTTCCTGCATGGTTTTGAAAAAGACAAAATGTGATAAACAACTTTTCTTAAAGGGAACAAGGCACCTTGTTCAAATGGGATCGCAAGAACTATTACTTGTTACTGCCTGTGTGACTCAACACGTACAATTTATTTCCTTTGTTACGAATTGCCAGTGAATGTCTTTGGCCTGTAGTCTTCAGCCCTAGATCTTGGTATTTGCAATTATTAGTTAGAAGCTTTGTCTCTTTCTTCTCAAAGAACTTGTTTAAGACCCTTTAGACCCAGCTGGAGTATTGTGTGCAGTTCTGGGCACAACATTGTAGGAAAGATGTGAATGTATTCATTGGTAAGAGCAGAAACGATGCATAAGAAGAGTTTCAGGGATGAGAACTTTCAGTTATGAGGATAGATTGTAGAGGTTGGGACTGCTCTCCTTAGACAGAAGGTGGCTGGGAGGAGACCTGATAGAGGTTTTCAAAATTATGAGTGGTTGGATAGAGTAGATAGGGAGAAACGATTCTCAATTGCAAAAATAACAAGAACAAGAGGACATACATTTAAAGTGATTGGCTAAAGAAGTAAGGGTGGTGAGAGAAGACTATTTCACAAAGTTAATAGTTAGGGTATGGAATGCCCTGCCTGGAAATATGGTGGAAGGAGGTTCAAGTGAGACTTTCAAAAAATTTTGATAAAATGATTAGAAAAGAATATGGGGAAAAACAGGAGATTGGCACGAGGTAATGAAGCTCATTGGAAGAGCTGGTCCAGAAATTATAGGCTAAATGGCCTACTTTAGGGCCATTAGACTTCTGTGATTTTAGAATAGAATACAATAGTCATTTATTGTCACTTGTATTTTTTTACAAAAAAAAGTGAAAAGTGTTTGAGTCACCATGCCATGGTGACTATACGAATAATAGAAGGCATAGTGAGTAAAGTTTTCTTTAAAAATTAAGATAAAGTCTATCTTAATTCAATTCTCACCTCCAGGGTTCAGGAAAAGGCTACACGACAAGGCTGCTACACCTGGCCGCTGGAATACCAGGCCACAAGACTCTGCAGAAGCTGCCTCAAGGACCAATCTTGTTGCTGATCCCAGGAAGGAAGCTTGCATAAAAGCCGCTCAAAGGAGTCCCAGGCTGCCAGACGCCAGGCCCAAACGACGTCAACACCAAAGTCACCGCCAGCCTCCACCAAGGTAGCAGCCAATACTGGGTCCCGTTTCTCACCCCTCCGCAAACCATTTCCTCAACAGCAACCTTGGAGTCCTGCTCTGGGCTCACTAGCCACCTTGCTACCATCTTCCAGGTCCTGCTCCAGACTTGCTCCCGCCCTCCAGGCCCCGATCCTGGCTCACCAGCTGCTGCCATGCTCCAAGCCCCGCCGTAGACACTGTCATTCCAGCTTCCACCAAAACTAATGATAAAACAAGGCGAAAAGCGGACAGAGTGATTGAGCCCTGGGTACAAGAGCCTGCGCTCAGCCTATGCTGCGGCCGTCAGATTTAGTAACAGCTTGAGATAAATTAACCTTTAACCAATTTAAACAAAATCTTAACTGTTAAGTCTACTTTAATTTGCAACATTACAAATTTAAAAACGGGATTATATTAATTGATTTCACTAACCACACCATTGATATTGAGATTACTATTTGTAGCATGTGCCTTGAAGAACCAGTCTCTCTACTTTTATATTAAATGTTCTACTGAGGTTGATCTTTTGACCTCTGTAATCTAAAATGTGTTTTTATCTGTCCAATCTCAAAGGGAAAGAATAGTGAAGCACAAAGATCAGAAAGCCCTTACCAATATATCTGTGTATTGGAGTGCTTCACATCTGCTCTTATGATTCATCTTATAAATTGAATATACATAGCATAAGACTGAGTGTAGCCACTAATGGACCATTTGTTTACACGAACGGATCTACTGTGGGATTGCTTAGAGTCAGTCAGGAGATTAATTGTTTCATAACAAAAGGGCTGCTTATGCCATATAACATCAGGGATATTATCAGAGCCATTAAATTACAAGCACTGAATAATTGAAATTCCATTTTTATTAAATGGTATTCTGGGATTTTTACAGTTTACTTGAGATTTGAATGGCATGGCTTTGTTCATTTACCCTGCAACAGATTCATGTGGCTTTTATTTTATTTTGTATTAAGTACTGCTCATTTTTGTGCATCATCTACAAACAGGAGACTTACATTTATTCTGATGACATTCAGTCCTACATCTGCTGCACTCTTCTCACCCTTCACTGGCTTTTTGTTGCTAATTGTTGCACTCACATTTAGTCTTGGGCAAACTGCCATTTCTTCCAGCTAAACACCAGAAAGGCAAAGATGGCACCTTCAGCCCAACACAATCTTGCCATTGGCTGGATGTCACTTTCACCTTCAATCTCAGGATAGACAGGACTGTTCACAACACTGACGTCCTGTTCTGTTCTGAACTGAACTTCCAGTCAGGTATATTCCCAGTCATAAAGACCATATTTGTTTTACAAAATCCACTTCCACCCTTACTGCTGTAATGCTTGCTCTCACCAGTTTCATGTCAGCAATCTGTATCTGTGTACTGTAATGAGCAATGTCTGCAGAAATACCCCAAGTCTGGTCTTTCTAATTAAGAGAACTCTTGCTGTCCAGGTCAGTATTTGAACAAAAGGTTTTCTGACACACAACACCACTAAGAGGACTGAAAACAAAGATGACCATTTGTATTAATTGCTCACAATGTAAATCTGGAGTCTATCAGTTGATTAAAGGCTAATAAATTCAAAAACAGCACCAAAACAATGTCAGCCATGGATCAGTGGTAGCGCACTTGCCCAAACCAATACGTCATGAATTCACTCCAGTGACATGAGCAAATAATCTGGGTAAATACTTCTGTGCAGCAGGTGCTACCTTAGAGGTTATCTGAAACATTAACTTGGTTTCTCTCTCCACAGATATTCTCTTGTCTATTGCATGCTTCCAACATTTTCTGCTTTCATTTATGTCAAAAAACACCCCATCAATCCACTCAGATGCACATAACACGCATTTGAAGTGCAAGCAAGTTCATGCTGACATTCAAACTAATCTGGGAGAAAGTGAGGACTGTAGATGCTGGAGATCAGAGTCGAAGAGGGTGATGCTGGAAGAGCAGAGCCGGTCAGGCAGCATCCGAGGAGGAGAATCGGCATTTTGAGCATAAGCTCTTCATCAAGAATGAGAAGGTGGCCAAGGGCAATGAGAGATAAATGGGGGGGGGGAGGTAGCTGGGAGTGCGATAGGTAAATGAAGCTGGGGGTGAAGGTGATAGGCTGGAGAGAAGGGTGGAGTGGATAGGTGGGAAGGAAGATGGACAGGTAGGACAGTTCAAAAGGGCGGTGCCGAGTTGAAAGGTTGGATTTCTGATAAGGTGGGGGGAGGGGAAATGAGGAAACTGGTGTAAATTGATCCCATGTAGTTGGAGGGTCTCAAGGAGGAAGATGAGGCATTCTTCCTCCAGGCGTTGGGTGGTTAGAGTTTGATGGTGGAGGCGGCCCAGGACTTGCATGTCCTTGGCGGTGTGGGAAGGCGAGTTAAGTGTTTGGCTACAGGACCGTGGGGTTGCTTAGTGCGTGTGTCCCAAAGATGTTCTCTGAAACATTCCGCAAATTGGCATCCTGTCTCCCTAATATAGAGGGGAACCACATTGAGAGCAATGGACACAGTAGAAGTACAGGTAAATCTCTGTCAGATGTGGAAGGATCCTTTGAGGCCTTGCACAGAGGTGAGGGAGTGGGGGGCATAGGCACAGGCTTTGCACTTCTTGCGGTGGCAGGGGAAGGTGCCAGGAGTGGAGGGTGAATTGGTTGGGCGGGCGGGGGGGGGTCGGAGAGAGAGTGGACCTAACAAGGGATTCACAGACAGAATGGTCTCTCTGAAATGAAGATAGGGATGGGGAAGGGAATATATCCCTGGTGGTAGGGTCTGTTTGTAGGTGACGGAAATGGCAGAGGATGATTTGTTGTATCCGGAGATTGGTGGGGTGGAAGGTGAGGACCGGAGGTTCTGTTGCGATTGGAGGGGGTGAGGTTCAAGGGTGGAGGTGCGGGAAATGGAGGAGATGCGCTGGATGGCATCATTGACCACGTGGGTGGGGAAATCGCAGTCTTTGAAGAACATGGCAATCCGGAATATTCTATGGTGGAATTAGTCCTCCTGGGATGTGACAGAGGCGGAGGAATTGGGAATAAAGGATAGTGTTTTTACAGAAGGCAGGATGGGAGGTTGTGTAGTCCAAGTAGTTGTGGAAGTCGGTGGGTTGATGTCTGTGTTGAGTCGGTTTCCGAAAATGGAGATGGAGAGGTCCAGGAAGGGAAGGGATTTATCCAAGATGGTCCAGGTGAACTTGAGGTTGGGGTGGAAAGTGTACGTGAAGTTGATGAACTGTTCAACCTCGTTGTAGGAACACAAGGTGGCGCCGATACAGTCATCAATGCAACGGAGGAAAAGGTGGGGAATGGTTGCAAAGTAGCTGCAGAAGATGTACTGTTCCACATACCCGACGAACACGCAGGCATAGCTGGGGCCCATGGCTACCCGTTTGGTCTGGAGCAAGTGGGAGAATTCAAAGGAGAAACTGTTGAGAGTGAGGACCAGTTCAGCAAATCAAATGAGTGTGTCAGTAGATGGGTACTGGTTGGATCAGGAGGAGAGGAAGAAACGGAGGACTTGGAGGCCTTCATCATGGCAGACTGGATGTCCATGGTGAAGATGAGGCATTGAGGGCTGGGGAAATGAAAGTAATGGAGGAGGTGGATGGTGTAGTGGTGTCCCGAACATAATGTGGGGAGTTCCTGGATCTATGGGGACAGTATGGTGTCAATGTTTGCACAGATAAATTTGGTGGGGCAGGAGCAGGCTGAGGCGATGGGTCAACAGGGTCCAGTCAGGTTTTCAAATTAAACCAATCTCTCTATCGCTCTCTCTCAACATCACTAGACAATCATTGCCATATATGTAAATTGGATGCTGCATTCCAAAAATATTCATTGGCTACAAAGTCCTTTGCATGTGCTGAAGTCTGAAAGGTGGTAAGACAATGCAAGCTTGATTTTCTTTATTAAACTCAGCTGATCCTAATGTACTGCCTCAGAGATAACAGCCTTTAAATAAGATATTTGCATGCGTTTATTCACTTTCACAGCAAATCATCTTCATGGAGTATATCTAGCTCAGTTTCTCTGCCAACCTCATGGACTGGCTCGAGTTATATTTAACTATTTAAACACCATCCTAAGTTTTTTGACAATGTATAAAGCCTTTAAACATGGGTGAATTACATTTAAGACATAGGATGTCTGCATCCCCTCCCCAGTCTAAAATAGTTAGAGGTACAACATTGAATTCATCTGGCAATTAGGAACACAGTCTAATGCAGAACTCAATGTCTTCACAGTTCCTCATCATTAGTATAGTAAATCGACCCATTATTTTAGCAGAAACTATTACCAACTGATTACACAATGTTCTCCAGTGATACTAATTTAACCCACCTAAGATTTCAACTGTTTATTTTGGAAAGAACAAAGTATTTCTGGGCAATGGAACTAGGTTTCAGTTCAATGACATTAGATCATTACCACTGCAAACATTTTCTTGGTAATGTTTATGATAATAATTCAGGCATTTACATTTACTCTAAGCCATAGAGTCATAGAGAATGGAAACAGATCCTTCAGTCCAACTCATCTGCGCCGATCAGACATCCCAATCACTCGTCCGATTTTCCAGCATTTGCCCCATATTCCTCTGAACCCTTCCTATTCATTTACCCATCCAGATGCCTTTTAATTGTTGTAATTGTACCAGGCTCCACCACTTCCTCTGGTAGCTCATTCCATACACGGACCACCCTCTGTGTGAAAAAGTTACCCCTTAGGTCCTTTTTAAATCTTTTCCCTCTCACTTTTACCTATGCCCTCTAATTTTGGACTCCACTACCCTCGGAAAAAGACCCTCTCTATATCTCTCACAATTTTGTAAACCTCTATAAGGACCTCCCTCAGTTTCCGATGTTCCAGGGAAAAAAGCTCCAGCCCATTCAGCCTCTCCCTCACAGTACAAACCTGCCAATCCCCCAACATCCTTGTAAATCTTTTCTGCACCCTCTCAAGTTTAACAACATCCTTCCTTTAAAAGCTATTAATTACTGCTCCTTTTTGTGTTGCATCATCCGTTTCCTTACTTCACCCCTCCCTGCCATATCAGATGTTCCCCTTACTAACCCCTAACAGCCACTCCATTCTAGACCTCCCTGTTCTCCCTAGACCTCCTAAATGCCTTTGTAAATGTTAAAAACTTAAATTCTAACATCTCTCTGTTCTTAAAAGGTCATCAACCTAGAAAAGGTCAACTGTTTCTCTCTGCAAAAATTGTTTTATTATTTCATGGGATGTGAGCATCGCTGGTAAGACTAGCATTCGTTGGCCAGCACTAAATAGCCTTAAATCAAGTGGCTTGGCTGGCTATTTCAGAGGACAATCACTTTGCTGTTGATCTGGAGTCATATCTAAGACATGGATGGATGGCAGATTTTCTTTTTAAATAAAGGTGTCACATTGGCAGTTTCACAATCCTCTGGAACTTTTCCTGAATCTAAGAATTCTTGTAAGCTCCCAAAGTGAGCCCACTTGCTGTGCAGTTCCTTCCTTTGATATCCTAGGATGCAACCCCTCAGCAACATCAGGGGACTTATCAGTCTTTAGTCCCATTAGTTTCCCCAGTACTTTGTCTCTCATCACATTTATTATATTTTTGTCCCTCCTCGTTTGTCTCTTAATGGCATTCCTAAAATATGAAAATAATACATGGACAATGACGCAAAGTATTTATTCAATTGCATGGCCATTTCCTGGTTCCTCATTATTATTTTCTCAGGTTCAATCTCTTAGGAGTTTATGTTCACTTGAGCCTCTTGTTCCTGTAAAGAAGCTCTTACTGTCCATTTTTAGAAACTTGTTTACCCTCAGTTTATTGTCTCTCCTTTTCTGTATTAGTCATCTTTTGTTGGCTTTTAAAATTTTCCCAACTCTAGTTAGCCACTAATTTTTGCCACATTGTATATCAATTTGATATCATTCCTTAACCAAGTATGGTTAACCAAGGAAGTTATCCCCTCCCTAAAATCCTTCTTCCTCACAAGATATATTGTTGTGAATGATGAACTATTTTCTTAAACATCTGTCATTGTTCATAAATGGTCTTTAGTACTAAACATTTTCAGGTTACTCCAGCCAATCTCCCTTCAATTTTTAGCAAAGTAATTTCTGACCAAAGTTTTGCTATCAAATTGAATACAAAATTCGACTGTTTTATGGTCAATGTTCCCAGGGGAATCTTTTGCTTTGTTCATTTATTAAGCCTGCCTCATTAGCCTGATACGTGGTTGGGTCCACAACAATTTGCTCTAGGAAATTGTCCTAAATACATTATAAACTCTTCCTTGAGACTACTTCTGCCAATTTGATTCTTCCAACCCAAGTGAAGATTAAAACCATCCATGAATAATGCACTGCCTTTTTCACATGCCATCATTATCTCTGGATTTATTCTCTGCCCTACAAAACAGCAATAATGAGAGAGGCATTAGATTATTCCATCGTGCCTTCTTCCCCTTATTTCTTACCTCCACTCATATGGTTTCTACATCCTCTGATGCAAGACCATTTCTTGCTATCATATTTATTACATTGTATACTAAAAGATACTCCACAATTCTTCCCTTCTCTTCTGACCTTTTGAAAAGTCACATATCTCTGAATTCTGGTTCTCAGCTTTGATTTCCCTGTAACCATGTTGCAGCGATGGCTATACGATCATATCCATTGATCTTTACTTGGACTATTAATTCACTTGTTTTGTTCTGTATACTACAGATTCATTAATTTTACCTTTTTACCATCTTTCCCTTCTGTGAACACATTTGTTGCTTTTACTTTTATGCATGTACATTCTGTCCCATCCAGTCCCAATCTGGATATTGTTACCTAATCCCTATGCCTCGTAAGCATTCATTTCCCCTCTCCTGAAAGAACCCTTCCCCGCCTCTAATCAGTTTAAAGCTACTGGAAAGTCCTATGTATTTGAAATGGCAGGATACTCATCAACGCAGAGTTCAAGTGAAGACCATCACACCAGAGCTGGTGCTAACACCCGATAAACTGAAACCTATTTCTTCCACACTAATGTTTGAGTCACGCATTTATCTTCTTGACTTTATTTAACCTGCGCCAGTTTTTTCATGGTTCAGGTAGCAATCCAGAGATTACCTTAAAGAATCTGATCTTTAGTTTAGCTCCTTACTGTTCAATGCCTTTCAGAAGAATCTCATTTCTAGTCCTATCATGTCGTTCACACAAACATGGATGACGACAACTGGATTCCTCCCCTTCCCACTTCAAACTCTACCCAAGTCTGAGATGTCATCTTTGAAGGTTCAACAGGTGCTGGAACACTTCTTATGGATTGGAGATGGCTACTGTAATGCCACTATTTAAAAAAGGGGTAGAGAGACAGAGAATTATAGACCAGTTAACCTGACATCAGTAGGGAAAATTCAAGAGTCCATTATGAAATATTTAATAGCAGAGAACTTGGGAAACAATTATAAGATTGGACAGATTCAGCATGGATTTACGAAAGACAAATCATACTTGACAAATCTATTGGAATTTTGAGATGATGTAACTAGTGGAGTTCAGAGAGGCAAAGCAAGTAACTGCAGTTTACTTGAACTTTCAAAAGGCTTTCGGTAAATGCCATAACAGATCAGCATGCAAAATTAAAGTGCCTGGGATGGGAGGCAGAGTAATGACATGGCTAAAGAACTGGTTGGCAAGCATGAAACAAAGGGTAGGAATAAATGGGACTTTTACCAAGTGACAGCCAGTGGGGTACCAGAGGGATCAGTGCTAGGACCTCAGCTATTCACAATATATACTTAGATTTAAATGAGGGAGCCAAATGTAATTTTTCCAAATATGTAGACAAAACAAAGCTGGATGGAAAATATTGAGATGCTTCAGTGTGTCTTAGACAAGTTGAGTGAGTGGCAGATGAAATATAATTGGATATATGTGAGGTTATCTACTTTGGTAGCAAAAACTGGAAGGCAAATTATCTGAATGGTGACAGATTTGGAACGGGTGAGGTGAAACAAGATATGGTTGTCCTTGCACAGTAGTAATTGGAAGTAAGCATGTAAGTACAGCAGGTGGTGAAGGTAGCAAATTGTATGTTGGCTTCTTAGTGAAAGGATTTGAAGACAGGAACAGGGTTGTCTTGTTACAATTGTATAAGCCTTTGGTGAAACCATACTAGGCGTACGGTGTGCATTTTTGGCCTCCTCATCTAAGGATGGATGTTTTGGCTATGGAGAGTGGACTGAGGATTTTCCAGACTGATTCCTGAAAGGCAAGAGAGATGCATCAGCTAGGACTACATTTGTTGGAATTTAGAAGAATTACAGGAGGATCTCACTCAATTTTACAGGTTTTAGTCAGGTTGAAACAGGTGAATGCAGAAAGAATGCTCCCAATGACCAGGGTACTGTGTAAGGATATGGAGCAGATCATTTAGGACTCAGATGAGGAGACGTTTCTTAACCCAGAAAGTGGTGAGCTGATGGAATTCACTGCCATAGAAAGTAGTTGAGGCTAAAACATTGAATATTTTCCAAGGAGGAGTTACATATAGTTCCTAGGGCTAAAGAGATCAAAGGGTATGGGAAGAAAGCAGGAACTGAAGTAATTGATCAGCCATGATCATATTGAATAGTGGAGCAAGGTCTCCTCAGTGAAGGCAGTTGCCAAGTACTTACTTTGCTTCTTTGTCATTTCTCTGTTTTCTGTTATAAAATCTCCTGTCTCTACCTGTATTAGATGGAAATTTGTCTTTGCAAGTTTTTTCTATTTACATCACAGCTTTTACACAACCCGTTTGTATACTTCTTCCAACTTTACATCAACATATCTATCATTGCCTGGAGAAATATACTCTAATAGGAATAAATATGATCTTCAAGATATGAGGAGGAAAATAACTAGATTCCCCAAAAAAACTTCCACTCTTGATCAATAGTTCATAGTAGTGGTTGTGCTGTAGCTCCATGAGACATGAGCAAGCACCATGGGTACTTTCATGATTCAGTCACGTGCATTATTGCCCACAAATATGTGAATCATCATCTTTATGGTCTCATTTACTTTCCACTTGCCCTGGGAACTGATAGTACTACCAAGTATACAAGCACCTTTTAAGTGTACTTGGTCACAAAGAAATTTCTTTATTATTGTTCCCAAAAACTTAGGTCCCTAGTCTGATGTCATTTTGATGAATTTCTGGCACTTGTACTGGCATACTTTACACCAGTTACCTGAACAGTATTATCCCTCAAAATGAAGTCTTTCAACCTGTCTTCAAAATTGGTCAATGACTACTAGAAGCCCTGTGATTACGTCCTGCACAGTCCATTTGTAGTGATAACTACAGATTGTGTGTTTACTGAAAATAAGGAACTAATTTCTCGAGGATTGAATTATTCCCGGCACATAGCAAACAAAACTAATAATAGTGCCCTTCCTGATGGGCCACCAACCTTAACACTCCTTCACTGGCAGGTCTTGTCCAGTCTCTAGTGACTGTATAAGACCACATCGTGGATGGTGACAACCGCAAAATGTTGGTTACAAAGCATCTTTAAATTAGCTATTGTTTGCAAAAGCAAAATTAAACTAAATCTGATACCAAGTCACACAAGGAGATATAAGGAAAGCTCAGATTTCAAGGAGTTCCTTAAAAAGAAAAGAAAGACACATATGTGAAGAAGTTTATATTGGGAATTTGGGAGCTTGAAGGCCAAGCAGCTGAACGATAGCTGCCAATATGATGCATATACGTAAAAATGTAGAAATGCACAAGAGATGGGCAGTATGGTGGCTCAGTGGTTAGCATTGCTGCCTCACAGTGACAGAGACCTGGGCTCAATTCTACCCTTAGTCTGTATGGAGTTTGCACTTTCTCCATGTCTGTGTGGGTTTCCTTGGGTGATCTGATTCCCTCCACAGTCCAAAGATGTGCAGTTTAGGTGCATTGGCCATGCTAAATTGTCCATGGTGCACAGGGATGTGCAGGCTGGATGGATTAGCCAGAGGAAATGCAGGGTCACAGGGATAGAGTGGGGGAAAGGGGAGAAGTGGGTTTGGGTGGCATGCTCTTTGGAGGGTTGGTGGCCATTGGCTGAATGGCCTGCTTTCACACTGCTGGGATTTCCTGATAGTCAGAACAGGATCGGAATAATGCTGCATCCAGGATGTAACAAAGGCGTGGATGATGCCCCTATGGAGCTAAGTTAGGTGCACCTCATTCAGCCCACCTAGATAACTTTTCTTTCACATCAGCGTCGTAACATCACCGAAAATCACAGCTTCCTACAATTTCACATGGTACATCCTGAGGATATCAGTGCCTCCTGTTCAAACGCTGTACTGCTGTGAAACTTATTCACGTCGATATAAGGCCATTATATGGCATGTCCTTCTACCACATACATAATGACTGAACAGTTATACTGATTAACTCTGTGGATGGGGTGTCAGTCTGCTTTGCCCGAGATACTACTGAGCATCTTGAGTGCTGATAGAACTGCACTGATGCAAGTAAATGGAGGGCTTCCATCACATTCATGATTAGTGTTTTGATAGGGAAAAGAGAAATCAACCACCTATACAGTACTTGTGAAGTGTGCAAGTTGCTGTAACATAAGAAGCACCATAACTGATGCACAATGAACTCCCTAATGAGTAATGCAATAGTGTCAACGGAGGGATAAATGTCGGCCATGACATGGGATTTCCCCAAAGCAGACAAATGCGTCTTGGCTTAAAATCTCATTGTAAAATATCACCTTTTACAGTGTAATATTCTCTCAGTACTGTGCTGGTCAGCCTCGGGTTTTATCCTTGGTTCTGAATTGGGATTAGATCTGCAAAATCTTCTGATCGAGAGTACACTTGCAATACAGCTGAAAGCAAGCAGCATATTAGATTGTCTCTTCTTGGAAATGGTCATTTATGGGTACACTTCAAGCCTAAACACTGTCAAACTCTTGCTGCTAGCAAGCGGAGGAGTTGTGAATGGAACTGACCAGTATAATCAGTGATATAACCCCAACTTCTGACTTTATGACAAAAGGCGAAGGCCAATGATACAGAAAATGAGATGGTTAAGCCTCAGACAATGCCTGAGGAACTACTACAGTGATGGCCTCAGGCTAAGATGATCCTCCAACAAGCACAAGTTTATCCCAGATATTACTCTAGCAAGTGGAGAGTTTTCCTCAATTCCAGTTAACTTTAAGTTTACGAACACTTCGACATGTTCAGTTCTTCCATGGATGTCAACTATAATTACTCTCACCTCATTTCTAGAATCAGTTTTTTGCTCAAGTATGGACCAAAGTTTAATGAGGATAGGAGACAAGTGGTTCTACTGGAACTTAAACTGAATCAGACAAGAGATTATGGGTAAGCGTCACTTGATAGTAAAAGCTTTGTTAATGATGTCAAGTAGACTCTGGTGTAGTTGGCTGGATTGGACTTGTTCTTTACTTTGTGCGCAGGACAAAACTGGGCAAGTTTCCAAATGCCAGTGTTGCACCTGCAATGAAACAGCCATGGGAGAGGCATCTGACTCTTTGATTCAGGACAGGGGAGAAACTGCAACTGAGGCAAACTTTGTGTGTCATACGATGCTGACCCATTCAAGCCAAAATCCTTTGAAAGAGAAGATGGCAGAAATAGAGCCATTTTCATCTCAAAATCAGGGACAAATACAGAGAAGTCTTGAAGAGAAAACACAGGAGTTTCAAAAAGAATTACAGTTCCCTGCAACATTTAAAGCACAGCTCTTATGGAAGGAAATGTGCCAGACTAGGTGCGGTCATTCCACTGGTATGCAGAAGAACTTGGTTTTGCCAGAGGCCAGTGTTGGGCACAGACAAAAGGAGACTGTGCATTTTAAAGCCAAACACTGTTCAGTCATTCTGCAGGAGGCATCTTTACCAAAGGCAATAAACAGAAAAATGTTGTCGTGATCATAATTTAGGAGAAGCCATAAACTCTCAGCATTCAAAGCAGCAAACCAAAAAACTGGAAAGTGGATTTTAGAAGAGGAACTTTGTAATTTAACAAGGTTTTGAAAGTCAAGCTCAAAATTGTGATGTGTTAGAATTATTTATGAATTCTATTAGAAACAGGAAAGGAGGTCACCCTGTTGGGAGTTTTCTAGAGGCTTCCGAATAGTTCGAGATGTAGAGAAAAGAATAGCAAAGATGATTCTTCATAGCAGCAAGAGTGACAGGGTAGTTAGATTAGATTAGATTACTTACAGTGTGGAAACAGGCCCTTCGGCCCAACAAGTCCACACCGACCCGACGAAGCGCAACCCACCCATAATCCTACATTTACCCCTTACCTAACACTACGGGCAATTTAGCATGGCCAATTCAGCTGACCCGCACATCTTTGGACTGTGGGAGGAAACCGGAGCACCCGGAGGAAACCCACGCAAACACGGGGAGAACGTGCAAACTCCACACAGTCAGTCGCCTGAGTCGGGAATTGAACCTGGGTCTCAGGCGCTGTGAGACAGCAGTGCTAACCACTGTGCCACCGTGCCGCCCACGGTGTGGGTGACTTCAATATTGACTGGGAATACTATAATTCAAGTACTATAGATGGGTCAGTTTTTGTCTATTGTGTGCAGGAGGGTTTTCTGACACAGTATGTAGACAGGTCAGCAAGGGGTGATGCCATATTGGATTTGATACTGGGTAATGAACCCGGCCAGGTGTTAGATTTGGAGGGAGGTGAGCACTTTGGTGATAGTGACCGCAATTCAGTTATGTTTATATTAGCAATGGAAAGGGATAGGTATACACCAGAGGGCAAGAGCCACAGCTGGGGGAAAGGCAATCACAATGCAATTAGACAAGATTTAGGATGCGTAAGATGGGGAAAGAAACTGCAGGGAATGGGCACCTTAGAAATGTGGAGTTTCTTCAAGGAACAGCTACTGTGTCCTGGATCAGTATGTACTTGTCAGGCAGGGAGAAAGTTTTCGAGTGCAGGAGCCGTGGTTTATGAAGGAAGTTGAATCTCTTGTCGAGAGGAAGAAGGCGGCCTATGTTAGGATGAGATATGAAGGCAACTGAGATTTACAAGGTAGCCAGGAAAGACCTAAAGAGAATCCTAAGATGAGCAAGATAGGTACATTAGAGGTTGTTGGCAGAAAGGATCAGGGAAATCCTAAAGTTTTCTATAGGTATATAAGGGATATAAGAATGACGAGAGTACAATTAGAACCAATCAAGGACAATAGTAGGAAGTTGTGAGTGGAGTCAGAGGAACATGCTATTAGACGAGATGGAATTGAGGTTCACAAGGATCTAGACTAGAATGGTGCAGGAAAAGCACAGCAGTTCAGGTAGCATCTGAGGAGCAGGAAAATCGACGTTTCGGGCAAAAAACCTTCATCAGGAATTCTGATTTTCCTGCTCCTCGGATGCTGCCTGAACTACTGTGCTTTTCCAGCACCACTCTAATCTGCAGTCCTTGGTTTTACCTTGAGGTTCACAAGGAGAAGTGTTAGAAATTCTGGAAAGTGTGAAAATAGATAAATCCCCTGAGCCAGATGGGATTTATCCCAGGATTCTCTGGGAAGCCAGCGAGGAGACTGCAGAGCCTTTGACTTTGATCTTTATGTCGTCATTGTCTACAGGAATACTACCAGAAGACTGGAAGAGAGAAACATTGTTCCCTTGTTCAAGAAGAGGAGTAGAGACAACTCTGGTAATTATAGACAAGTGAGCCTTACTTTGATTGTGGGTAAAGTGTTGGAAGAGGTTATAAGAAATACAATTTAAAATTATCTAGAGGGGAATACGTTGATTAGGGATAGTCAACATGGTTTCGTGAAGGGTAGGCCGTGCCTCACAAACCTTATTGAGTTCTTTGAGAAGGTGACCAAACAGCTGCTTGAGGGTAAAGCAGTTGATGTGGCCTATATGGATTTCAGTAAGGCATTTGATAAGGTTCCCAATAGTAGGTTACTGCACAAAATACAAAGGCAAAGGATTCAGGGCATTTTAGCAGTTTACATCAGAAATTCGCTAGCTGAAAGAAGACAGAGGGTGGTGGTTGATGGGATAAGTTCATTCTGGAGTTCAGTTACTAGTGGTGTACCGCAAGGATCTGTTTTGGGTCCACTGCTCTTTGTCATTTTTATAAATGATCTG
Organism: Hemiscyllium ocellatum; assembly: GCF_020745735.1. Taxonomy (NCBI): domain Eukaryota; kingdom Metazoa; phylum Chordata; class Chondrichthyes; order Orectolobiformes; family Hemiscylliidae; genus Hemiscyllium; species Hemiscyllium ocellatum. Next base: position 69,038,358 of record NC_083417.1, read on the forward strand.
GATGAGGGTGTAGAAGGATGGGTTAGTAAATTAGTAAGGTCAGTACAGTTGTGGATAGTGCTGAAGGATATTGCAGGTTACAGAGGGTCATAAATAAGCTGCAGAGTTGGAATGAGAGGTGGCAAATGTAGTTTAATGCAGAAAAGTGTGAGGTGATTCACTTTAGAAGCAGCAGCAGGAACAACGATTACTGAACGAATGGTAAGATTCTTGGTAGTGTAGATGAGCAGAGAGATCTCGATGTCCATGTACATCGATCCCTCAAAGTTGCCATCCAAGTTGATATGGCTGTTGAGGCGGCATACGGTATGTTAGCTTTTACGAGAAGAGGGATTGAGTTTCAGAACCATGAGGTCATGCTGCAGCTTTACAAAACTCTGGTGCGACTGCACTTGGAGAATTGTGCGCCATTCTGGTCACTGCTTTATAGGAAGGATGTGGACGATCTGGAAAGATTTCAGAGGAAATTTACTAGGATGTTGCCTGGTATGGAGGGAAGGTCTTATGAGGAAAGGTTGAGGGACTTGAGGCTGTTTTCATGAGAGAGTAGGTTGAGAGGTGACTTAATTGAGACATATAAGATAATCAGACGGTTAGATCTGGAGGATAGTGAGAGCCTTTTTCCAAGGATGGTGATGGATAGCATGAGGGGGCATAGCTTCAAACTAAGGGGTGATAGACATAGGACAGACGTCAGAGGTAGTTTATTTACTCAGAGAGTAATAGGGGCGTGGAACGCACTGCCTGCAACAGTTGTTGACTTGCCAAATTTACAGGAATTTAAATGGTCATTGAATAGGCATATGGACAAGAATGGAATAGTGTAGGTTAGATGGGCTTCAGATTGAATTCACAGGGTGGCGCAAAATCTCGAGGCGAAGGACGTGAACTGCGCTGTTCTATTTGTTCTAATATGTTCTATTATTAGTTATTTTCAACTTTGGTTATATTATAATTTGTATGAACAATAAATCCTATAAATCCCATTTTTTAAAGTAATTTATAAATGACACCCAAATCTAACAGTAATCATTATGATGATGAAATGCCTAGAGACAAATTGGTTGAGCATTTCCATCAGCCACGTCTCATTTGCATGCAACCAATTTTAAATTCTTCAAACATTAGGAAAATTTCAGGTGATGACTACTCGACAGAAAGTACATACAGTTGTTTTTGATGTGGAAAAGCTTTAGCTCTTAATTCTTGCCAGTGCTTAAGATCAATATAGAAAGCTGCAGTAAAACCGCAGCAGCTTGAGTTATCAAGACCAATCTGTTACCACCAACTGTGCTCTTCCAGTCATAAAGAGCTGTGACAGCCCCACTTGATCACCAAAATGGTGCACAGTGCAAGAATATAGATTCAATTGTGGAGCAAAGATAGAATAGCAATATAAACTGATTTGGTTTCAATCACGTTCTCAAAAATCTTATCCCATCCCTTCAATGGCACTGCGAACATTTGAGAAGGATAAATTAAGTGACTCAACCCTTTGGACCACATATATGAGCAGATTTAGATTTTTAAATCAATAAACTCGGTGGATAAAAGGGAGTTCAAGCTTTATAAAGACTGAAAGAAATAGGCTTTTAAAACACTACCTTCTCATTACATGCAGGAATATTGTCAGAGGAGATTGCTGCATTGTGAAAGCAATATCTAGTTACAGAGCCTATATACAAAAAGATTTGCCCAACGAAGTTATGACTCATGGGAAAAGCAGTCATAGCAAATTATTATATGATATGAAAAGAGACTTGATCCCTTTTCTGTTTGACAATTTGTTTCATCAACTGAGCTGTTGTTAAACAATTAAGATGCTTTGCATCCATTAGAAAGCAGACAATTAAGAAAATGGCATAAAAGAGATGTATTTAGTTTTATTCAGTTGAAAGAACATTCTGCTACCTTCAATATCTGGTAAAGTGACAGACATAGAGAAGCCACTGCAAATGAGTGTCTGATGATCTGTCAATAATAAATCTAGTAAATTAATCAAACAAGTTAGTGTGTCCAGCTTCTTGAATGTATTAAAAGAACAAGGATGGAGTCACCAACTTAAAAAAAATCAAAGTCTGGTGAGGAATAAAAACTGAAAAATACTCTGCAGGTCTGTCAGCATTGCAATAAAAAAAGTTAACATTTTGAGCCTATGACTTTTCGTTAGATACTGGAAATATTAGAAATGTAATAGGTTTTGAGCAAATGTCCTAGTGTGAGCTAGGAGAAACAGAGAAAGATGCTAGAAACCTAAATAAAAATTGAAATGTTGGTAATGTTCAGGACATTGGCAGCACATGTGGAGAGAAAAACAGAGGCAATATTTCAGTTTCCTGAGCTTTGTGAATAGGTAAGGAGGTCAGTTTTCTCTCATCCAATGATTTTAGGAATTTTGGATTATACAGGGTTCACGAAGAAAACATGGGTTTTCTCGACAATATGGCTGCCAGCATTTCAATGCAGGTGAAAGATCATTGACCCAAAAAAGTTAACTCTATTCCCCTCTCTTGTGTGTCCTGGGTCCCCAAACAGTGACCCAGCTAGACCCACTTTCCAACCCTGTCTCAGTAACCCTCTAACTTCTTCACTTCCAAATATATATCCAGTTCTCTTTTCAAACCTCTTATGGAATCTGCCTCCACCATTCTCCCAGGCAATGCATTCCAACTAAAAATCCAAGTAAAGATGTTTCTTCTCATCTCATTCTGAGCTCTCTTGCTGACAATCTTGAAATTGTGACCCCTATTTACTGGCATACCAACTAGTGAAAAGAGAATATCTTTCTTTACCCTATCAAAATTGTTCAAAATTTTGAACACCTGAATAAAGGCCACCTTTTAAATTTCTCTGTTCCAAGGAGAATAAGGAGAAAGTGAGGACTGCAGATGTTAGAGATCAGAGTGAAGAGTGTGGTGCTAGAAAAGCACAGCAGGTCAGGCAGCATCCGAAGGGCAGGAGAATTGACATTTTGGACACAAGCCCTTCATCAGGAATGAGGCTTGTGAGCGGGGGGCTGAGACACAAATGGGAGGGGACTGCTGTTGGGGCAGGGGGGGGAAGGTAGCTGACAATGCGATAGGTAGATGAAGGTGGGGGAATAGGTGATGGGTCGGAGAGGAGGGTGGAGTGGATAGTTGGGAAAGGTGATAGACAGGTCAAGAGGGCTGTGCCGAGTTGGAGGCTTGGGACTGAGATATTGTGAGGGGAGGGGAATTGAGAAAACTGGTGAAATCCATATTGATCCTGTGTGGTTGCAGGGTCCCAAGGCGGAATAGGAGGCATTCTTCCTCCAGGAGTCAGATGGCAAGGGTTTGGCGATGGAGGAGTCCCAGGACCTGCATGCCCTTCGCAGAGTGGGAGAGGGAGTTGAAGTGTTCACACAGGGGACGGTGGGGTTGGTGTGGGTGTCCCAGAGATGTTCTCTGAAATGATCCTTAAGTTGGCGCCCTGTCTCCCTGATGTAGAGGAGATCACATCGCGGTGCAACGAATACATTAGATGACATTGGTGGAGGCACAGATAAAGTTCTGTCCGATGTGGAAGGATCTCAAAGTTGCACGCCCCTCAAAGCTGTACCATTGAGCCTATATTGTTGCTCTGTGCTTCTTCTACACAATGCATTACACTGAAACATAGAATGCCTACAGTGTGGAACAGGCTAGTCAGCCAATCAAGTCCACACTGACCCTCTGAAAAGCATCCCACTCAGACCTACCTTGTACTCTATTCCTGTAACTCTACATTACCCATTGCTAATCCACCGAGCCTGCACATCTGGACTGTGGTAGGAAACCAAAGCACCTGGAGGAAACCCAAGCAAACATGCAGAGAACTTGCAAACTCCAAACATACAGTCACCTGAGGCTGGAGTCGAACCCAGGCCCTTGGTGCTGTCAGCACAATTTGCAACCTTAATTCTCTCAACAATCAAGGATGCATCCCATCTGGGCCTGACGACTTCTCTACCTGGAGCGCCATCAGCTTCTTTAGCAACATTTCTTTGTCTTTATTTCAGATACTACCAATTGCAGTATTTTGCTTGGGATTCCAATACTCCATCGCGTGGCAGGTTTAGACTTTGTACAGCATAAAGTCCAATGTATGAAAACTTACACCTGAAGAAATGCCTTCACTGGCACACTGAAAGATTTAATAAGTTAAACAAATTATTCAACATGGCACACAAGTTCTACGATTACTGTTGAATCTGTTTGTGCCTGTCTACAGTAAATCCACTGTTGCTCATTTCTCACTTGAGAACCAAAAGATAGTGTCAACAGCAGACACCAGTTCCAATGACTTGCCCAAAGTGTTTGCTCATGAAGCCAAAATTACTATCAATCAAGACTGATATATTAACTACTTCATTGTGCATCAACACTATTGAGTCTTTGAAAAGGATATACAGGTAGTGCCTCAGGTTGAATGAGTGACCAGCTTAGTGAAGAGCCTGCACTGAAAGACATCAGTTGATACGTTTCTTCAGATGCCAAAGCTTTTGTGTATTTTCACCATTTGTTTCTATGTAGGCAATAGTTTTAGCACTTTTGTGCATTAAAAAAAAATTACTCCACACAAATCATCTGATTTCTCTCATCCAGGAAGCAAACAACTTTCCTCATTGCATTTGCCATTACCGGAGAGGTAGGTAGTTTTTGTGCATGTTCTAAATGTATTCACTTTTTACACAGGTTGAATATCTAAAAGAAATCTCACAGAGTGAACTAATCGCTGAGGACAGTGACTGTTAAGAGGACAAACATGAAGCATGACAGGATTTTTTTTGCACAAAGCAGTCCACAAAAAACAGAGGAATGAGAGATGTCTGGACAACTCACTCCTCTTCCTCAAGCTGTGCAATGGAATTTTAATCACACTGGAACCTTGACCTTTGATCATTGGGCCTTTGCTTAACATATTCTCTAAGTGGAGGCAGCACTCCTTCATTACTGCACTGGGGCATCAAGTTAAATTACATCTCCCCCTCCAGCCAGTACTCCAAACATAGTCATAATGGTGTACACTTTCATCCTAAGAAAGCATGTAATCAGGTGGGCATTATATTCCTGACCTATAGTTATTATATCAAAAACCCACTGGCTAATTTGATCCTAACTGGTCCAAATATCCTCAAGAATTCTTCCCTCCTGCTCACCACCTCTCACACATGTGGCTTTCCTTTCTGATACTTTCACTTGCCATCTCCTTCCTCCAACTCTGCTACATGTCACGACTTCCCACACATTACCTTCCTCTGCATCCCTCATGCTTGATGCATCCCTTTCTCTTGTGAGTTACAAGTGGGAGGTTGTGGGCAGGTGATGAGAAGAAGCAAAGGTTTTGGTGGGGAGGGGATGGGAGTGGAGAAACGAGCAGGGAAGTACTGCTATTCAGGTAATATTTCTTATTTACAAAGTAATGTGAAAATAAAACTTGCCAAAAAAAAAGGAAATGCCTCTATAAGCTTAAATGTTTGGTTTAAGATTTCGAACATCGTCTTTTCAGTTAGAGGCAGAATAGCCAAGCAGAAAGTACAAGTTGCAAATACATATGCGTTACATTTTAAGAAAGCATGCTGTACTACACAAAGGGTTAGCAGACATGTCAAATGTAGCCACAACATCACAAAACCAGACTGCAGCCAAGAGGAAGGAACAGTGAGCATCATTATAGTGCATAGATTGCGAAGTCCTTTAGCCTGAGGATACACCAGAAATAGACCTTTCTCCTCTCAAGATTAATCAGAACTATATCCTTTTTAAAAGGGTGTTTTCTGCATGGCCACAGCGAGAATACCATGCAGCAAGAATGGCAGCAAATCACATTTCCATGGAAACTGCCTGATCTTCTGAAGTGAAATCATCTGTTCTAAATAACCAACCCTCTCTCACAAGTTCATTAAGTTTAATTTCCAATCTGTGAAGAACTCTGAAGAAGCAAGCAGTGTATTGATGTGAGCAAAAAAGTAAAACACTGAACCAAATGGAATATTCCAGAACTTGTTGGAATGGTACCTGAAACTGAATAATGCCCAGACACAGAAACCGTACCTGAACGGAGCAAAAATTACATGGAGCAAGTCATAGTGCATGAGGAGATATATTTGATGGTGTTCTGCCCAAACAATGCTTCATAATTAATTAACACCCTGAAATAGAGGTTAAATGGAGGGCATGCTTTGGCCTAAAAAAAGGTATTAAAAGCTTTTTCCAAGAGTGAGAAATTACGATGACAAATCACCTACAGTGCACACATCTATCCATTCTCAATCATGTTGCATATCTCATTCATTTTGGATTAAAGAGGTCACTTATTTTTGTGCATCATGCTGTTTAAAAACTCTGCTCTACTTGACATTTCAATGACTAAGCTTTCTTTTTCACTGTTTAAAAGTTTTATCGTTAACATTTACCAATGAGCAGCGAAATCGGTCGGTGTTTAGCATTGCTGCCTCACATCAACAAGGAACCTGGATTTGATTCCAGCCTTGGGCAACTGTTTGTATGGAGTTTGCACATTCTCCCCATGTCTGCGTGGGTTTCCTCCCACAGTCCAAAGATGCACAGGTTAGGTGGCTTGGCCAAGCTAAATTGCATGCAATGTCTAGGGATGTTCAGGTTAGGTGTTTAGCCACAGTGGCTGCAGAGTTACAGGAATAGGGTTGGGGGCTGGGTTTTGGTGGGGTGCTCTTCAGTTGGTCAGCACTGACTCAATTGGCCTCATGGCCTATTTCCACACTGTAGGGATTCCATGATTCTAGGTGTCACAGCATTGCCAAGGACAAAAAAAAAAGGAAAAATGAAGATAATTTAAAAGTGTGAAGATAAAAATGAGAGAGAAGAAAGGAAAATACCATCCGCCAAACCTCCCCAACCCTTGAGACATAGCTGTTACATAGATCACACAACATTACAGAGAGATGTTGCGCTGACCTGTGGAACCAATCTGCAGCCTATCTAACCTACACTATTCCATTTTCATCCATATGTTTACCCAATGACCATGTAAATGCCCTTAAAGTTGGCAGGTCTACTACTGTTGCAGGCAGTGCATTCCACGCCCCTACTACTCTCCAAGTAAAGAAACTACCTTTGACATCTGTCGTATGCCTATCACCCCTCAGTTTAAAACTACATCCCCTCATGCTCGCAATTACCATTCAACGAAAAAGGCTCTCACTGTCCACCCTATCTAACCATCTGATTATCTTAGGTGTCTCAATTAAAGCACCTCTCAACCTTCTTCTCTCTAATGAAAGCAGCTTCAAGTCTCTCAGTCTTTCCTCATACCGTCCCTCCTTACCAGGCAACATCCTAGTAAATCGTCTCTGAGCCCTTTCCAAAGCTTCCACATCCTTCCTATAATGAGGTGACCAGAACGGTACCCAATATTCCAAGTGCGGCTGCACCAGAGTTTTGTACAGCTACAACATGATCTCGTGGCTCCGAAAATCAATCCCTCTACCAATAAAAGCTAACATACTGTATGCTTTCTTAACAACCCTATCAACCTGGGCAGCAATTTTCAGGGATCTATGCTCATGGACACCGAGATCTCGCTGCTCATCAACACTGTCAAGAATCTTACCATTAGCCCAGTACCCTTTATTCCTGTTGTTCCTTCCAAAGTGAATCACCTCACACTTTTCCACATTAAACTCCATTTGCCACCTCTCATCCCAGCTCTGCAGCTTATCTACGTCCCTCCGTAACCTGCAAAATCCTTCAGCACCGTCCACAACTCCACTAACTTTAGTGTCATCTGCAAATTTACTAACCCATCCTTCTACACCCTCTTCCAGATCTTTTATAAAAATGACAAACAGCAGTGGACCCAAAACAGATCCTTGCGGTACACCACTAGTAAATGAATTCCAGGATGAACATTGCCCATTAACCACCACCTTCTGCCTTTTATGAGCATGCCAATTTCTGATCCGGTTACCTGTTGGCGTTGCACAAGATGATCTATTGTCATGTTCACTAAGTACTAATTTGGATTAATCGGTAGTTTTTTACAGTAAGCTCCATCTCCCTCCTCCCTGCACCCCCAGCTTGAGCACCAGTCCAAGACTTTAGATAATTGAGGCTGATGCTCCAATGGGAAATGATAACTGGAGGCAATGTCAACACTGTCACATGAACTAAATCCATCAACCCTATTCACAGAGCAAAGGACATCTCTGGTGACCTGTTTAAATCGTATCTCCTTAAAAAAGTTATTTGATAATAGGAACTTTACCAAGAGCAAAATTGGTTGCTTAGTTGCAACGCTCCAACAGTGAGTACACTTCAAAACATTGTCAATTGGCTGTAAGAATCCTTTGGAACATTTCAAAATCATTAAAGGAGCTATATTAGGTACACATTATTTGTTTTTCTTCAACCCATGCACATACCTGTCAGACAGTGCAAAGAGAGGGCTGCATTAAAGCAAGTGTTTCTCTTGATGAAATCTTAAACACAGATGCTGCTTACCTCCTGAACTGATGGGAGAAAAATCACATGGCACGCTCAGTTCAAAGAAGAGATAACCCTCCAATGCAAAATAGAAACAAAAACATTTAAAACACTCAAACATTTCCAGAGAGGAACTGGGTTTTAATACTTCAGGTTCCCAGTAAAACCCAGTAGTAGTGGAAGTTATCATAGAATCCCTAGTGTGGAAGCAGGCCACTAGGTCCATTGAATCCACACTGACCCTCTGAACAGCATTCCACCCAGACCCATCGCCCCCTACCTATCCCTATAACTCTTAATTTCCCATGACGAATTCATCTAGCCAGCACATCCCTGGAAACTATGGCCAATACACCTAACTTGCATCTACAGACTGGGAGGAAAGTGGAGCACCCGGAGGGAAACTCCCAGACACAGGAAGAACATGCAATCTCCACACAAGCAGTTTTATTTAAGGTAAGATGTAAATATACTGAAAGTGGTTCAGAAAAAAAAATGCTGGAAAATCTCAGCAAGTCTGGCAGCATCTGTAAAGAGAGAAAAGAGCTGACATTTTGAGTTTAACTGACCCTTTGTCAAAACTAAAAAAAGGGAGAAATAGGGAGGTACTTATACCAGGTTGAGAGAAGGTGAGTCATGGCTCCGAGAAGGTGAGTCATGGCTCCGAGAAGGTGAGTCATGGCTTGAAGCCTGGAATGAGTGAGTTGTCTTACAAGGAAAGACTGAACTGACTGGGTTTGTTTCCATTGGATTTCTTGCTTTCTTGAAAAAAAAACCTGCAGATCTGACTAGAGTTAGTATTTATTGCCCAGCCAATATGAAAGATTAGTCAATACTGTCCAATCCACAAAATAGGATGGTCCAAACATGATAATTAAAGATCACATGGGGATTAGAAATAAACTGATAAATTAATGGTAGCAGCACCAGTAATCCTGTCATATAATACTCACAATTGCTTTGTTCAAGTTTCACAAGAACAACGTAGCTCCAAAGAACAAATGCAAGAAACCATCCTCAGCATCAAAGTAGCATTTTGTATAGACAGCACCTTCCAAACTCTCAGCCACTTCCAACTTGAAGGACATGGGCAGAACCATCAACTGCAAGTTCATCTCCAAGCCAGTCACCCGCCTGACTTGGGAATATATCACTGTTTCTTCAGTATTACCAGGTCAAACTCCTGGAATTTCCTCCCAAAGTGCATTGTTGGTCTACCAACAGCATATGGACTGCAATGGTTCAGGAAGGTAACTTCCTAAAGAAGGGCTTATGCCCGAAACGTCAATTCTGCTGCTCCTCGGATGCTGCCTGGCCTGCTGCGCTTTTCCAGCACCACATTTTTCAACTTCAAGAAGGTAACTCACAACCACCTTCTCAACAGCAACTAGGGATGGGCAATAAATATACTAGAGAAGAAGTTCATTAAAACAGAAACCAATGGGCAAAAGTATTTCAAGAGAAAATTGTCCATTGGTTGGAATCATTCATTCCTGCTGCTCCTATACCTCCAGGGTCACCAATGATTAGAAACTGAACTGGACCATCAAGAGCAGAGCAGTAAATGGATAGCAGCATGTGACCAGCCCCCAGACACCACTGTTTTTGCATCATCTTAAGTCAGGCTAAATTCAAGTGTGGGACAGGATACACATCATTTTAAGAAATTCAATACAAAGAAACTCAACATTACCCAGAACAAATTCAGTCACCTGATCAGGGCTTCTGCTCTTGTAGTCAATATTCATTACCTCTCGTACTAATACACAACATATTGTGGCAATGCTGCTCCTTTAACAAGCATGTGTTGCCCTTGGTTTCTTTTCAAAAGTGTTGTAAGAGGCAGAGTTGCCAAAATGGTAAAAACAAGGAATGCAGATGCTGGAAACCAGAGTCTAAATTTCATAAAGCCAAAGTACAAAGGGATTGGGAGTGCTAGTCAAGGATTCTCTAAACGTAAACATGCAGGTTGAGTCTGTGATTAAGAAAGCGAATGCAATGTTGTCATTTACCTCAAGAGGGTTGGAATATAAAAGCACCGCTGTGCTACTGAGACAAAGCTCTGGTTAGGCCCCATTTGGAGTACTGGTCCCCACACCTCAGGAAGGACATACTGGCACTGGAGCTTGTCCAGCGGAGATTCACACGGATGATCCCTGGAATGGTAGGTCTAACACACGAGGAACGGCTGAGGATCCTGGGATTGTATTCATTGGAGTTTAGAAGATTAAGGGGAGATCTTGCAGGAGAGGGAGTTGCTTAGTAAATGCTTTTGGTGAATGGCTTGGAAAGAGTGGACGCTAAGAAATTGTTCCCATTAGGTGAGGAGACTCGGACCTGTGGACACAGCCTGAGAATTAGAGGGGGGACATTCAGAACAGAAATGCGGAGACATTTCTTCAGCCAGAGACTGGTGGGCCTGTGGAATTCATTGCCGCAGAGTGCAGTGGAGGCCAGGACGCTAAACGTCTTCAAGGCAGAGATTGATAAATTCTTGATGTCACAAGGAATTAAGGGCTACGGGGAGAATGCGGCTAAGTGGAGTTGAAATGCCCATCAGCCATGATTGAATGGCGGAGTGGACTCGATGGGCTGAATGGCCTTACTTCCACTCCTATGTCTTATGGTCTTTAATTAGAGTGGTGCTGGAAATGCACTGCAGGTCAGGCAGCATCCGAGGTGCAGGAAAATTGCTGTTTCGGGCATAAGTCCTTCATCAGGAATAGAGCTATACGTTTTCCTGCTCCTTGGATACTGCCTGAAGTGCTGTGCTTTTCCAGCAGCACTCTGATATAGAGTTGCCAAAATGGCTGGATTGATCTACTTGAAGCAGCTTTTAGGTTTAAAAAAAAAGCGCTTGTACAATGAAGGGAAAGGCCAGTTCTCGCAGCTCAACTTTCCTATGTGAACAGGCTGGGGCAGTTTTCCCTGGACCGTCGGAGGCTGAGGGGTGACCTTACAGAGGCTTACAAAATTATGAAGGGCATGGATAGGGTAAATAGGCAAAATCTTTTTCCTGGGGTCGGGGAGTCCAGAACTAGAGGACATAGGTTTAGGGTGAGAGGGGAAAGATATAAAGGAGACCTACGGGGATCTTTATCACACAGAGATTGGTAAGTGTACGGAATGAGCTGCCAGAGGAAGTTGTGGAGGCTGGCACAATTGCAACATTTAAGAGGCATTTGGATGGGTATATGAATAGCAAAGGTTTGGAGGGATATGGGCTGGATGCTGGCAGGTGGAACTAAATTGGATTGGGATATCTGGTCGGCATGGACGGGTTGGACCGAAGGATCTGGTTCCAAGCTGTACATCTCTATGACTCTATTGTTTGGTTTGATTTTAGCAAGCAGTCAGTTTTCAAGCTGCTGAACCAAAAGAAATGTTTTGAAGGGGTCCGGTCTTATCCATAACAGTATATACTACAGCCAATCTTCAACATTCTTTACAATTCACCAAAAGCATTTACTAAGCAACTCCCTCTCCTGCAACCAGTTCCAAAAAACAGCAAAAGCATGTATACCCAACTGAAGGAGATGAGCAGCATTTTTTTTTAAACACCACCATCTCCAAGTGTCTCACTGTACAGATTTAAACACTTCCTGCTATTCTTTCATCAATGGAATATAAACCTTGAATTCTTTAACTATCAAGGGCATGATCAGTACTACCTTAAGGGAACGAGGATAACAATTACATATAGCTTTGTCATTACTGCTTACACCCAAACAACAGGTTAAAAATAGTATTTTTATCGAAAGGAAGCTTAAAAGTGTGACAAAGCAATTCTCAGTTTGTTATGTATGAAGAAACATGTTAGGCAAATAAATTTTTCATGTTTGGTTTAAATAAGAACTGGTCGTTCTTTTTTTTTGCTCATAGTCTTTATGTTCCAGTTGCCCCTTGCATATGTGTCTCACTTTCCACTTCTCTAACTTTGTTTCTGCATTTTTATATTGTCATCATCTTTCATTTTGAATGCAACCGGTGATTGTTGTGGTGTGGAGCAGAAGGGTAAAAGAATTGCTTAAAACTGCAGGTTGTTGATGGTGACTGCAATAAATTTGGCTCAAGTCATCACTTGTTCCGTTCAAATCACAACCGCATTTACTCACTTTCCTTGCTCTTTCAGTTCTTTTCATGACCTGTTGCATAACTGATTCTCCCTCCCATTAGCTCCACTCACCACTTTGCCATCTATACACTTCCCATCTCTTCTACATAACCAAGGCAGAGGTCAACAAGAGACTCTGTATTGATAGTAACAAAGTCAGCCAGGTCGACCTCACAGAGTGAGAGTTCCTGATTGGACCTGATTAACAGCCCCAATCAGGAAGCCCTGTCTGACAGATATAAACAGGAGTGTCAGAGGTTCTGTTCACTCTATGAACTGGCTCTGAGGAAGACAGGTCATTGTCAAGGACTTTCCACGTGTAAATTAAGTATGAGTTGGTGACAGAATACCGGCCTCTGTGGTGTTATTTCAGATTCTATTCTCAACTGGTTTCCTTTCTACTTCTCCTCCACTTCTTCATTGCCATTTACTTATTGCTGAAAAACGACAATTTTGTCAAAGCTTTGCATCTTATCAGACAATTTGCAAAAAAATTACCATTTAAGGGGAAAACACTAACAAATTTAAGAGCAGCATGGTGGGTCAGTAGTTAGCACTGCTACCTCAAAGCGCTAGGCTCCCAAGTTCAATTCCAGCCTCAGATGAAAGATTGGTGAAGGCAGAGTAGTAGACATTATTTACTTGGACAAAGTAACACCTTTGACAAGATTCCATGATAGATTAATTAGTAACGTTAAGTCACATGGGATTCAGAGTGAGCTTGCCAACTGGATACAACAGCAGGAAACAGGGAGGTGGTAGAGGGTTGCTTTCCAACAGAGATTGGTTCTGGGTTCTCTTTTGTTTGTCATTTATATAAATCATTTAGATGAGAATATAGAAGGCATGGTTAGTAAGTCTGCAGATGGCACCAAAATTGATCACAAAAAGAAAACTTTCACTGTCTATTAAGTTTACAAAGGGATCTTGATCAAATGGGTCAATGGGCTGAAAGGTGGCAGGCATTGCATTTTGGTTCATCAACAGGGGCGGGACTTACACAATTAATGATAGGGCCTTGGATAGTGTTGTAGAACAGAGGGACCTAGGGGTTCAGGTATATTATTCTTAGATGTTTGTATCAGATATAGATGGGGCCATTAAAAAGTGTTTAGTACACTTGCATTCATTGCTTAGTCCTTTTGAGTACAGGAGTTAGGAAATCATTTTGATGTTATACAAGATATTGATGAGGCCTGTTCTGGTTGCCCAGTTACCAGAAAGATATTATTAAGCTGGAAAGGTTCACCAGGATATTGCCAGATATGTAAGGTTTGAGTTATAAAGAAAGTCTGGATCGGCTTGGACTTCCCTCACTGAAGCACAGGAGGTTGAGCAGTTAAAGAATTTTAATAAAACCATGAGTATGAGTATGCTGAATAGTTGGTGTCTTTTCCCTAGGATGGGGATTTCAAGTCATAGGGATGTACAGCATGGAAACAGACCCTTCGGACCAACCCGTCCATGCCAACCAGATATCCCAACCCAATCTACTCCCACTTGCCAGCACCCGGCCCATTTCCCTCCAAATCCTTCCTATTCATATATCCATCAAAATGCCTCTTAAATGTTGCAATTGTACCAGCGTCCACCACTTCCTCTGGCAGCTCATTCCATATACGTACCACCCTCTGCGTGAAAAAGTTGCCCCTTAGGTCCCTTTTATATCTTTCCATTCTCACCCTAAACCTATACCCTCTAGTTCTGGACTCCCCGACCCCAGGGAAAAGCCTTTGTCTATTTATCCTATCCATTCCCCTCATAAATTTTGTAAACCTCTATAAGGTCACCCCTCAGCCTCCGACGCTACAGGAAAAACAGCCCCAGCCTGTTCAGCCTCTCCCTATAGCTCAAATCCTCCAACCCTGGCAACATCCTTGTAAATCTTTTCTGAACCCTTTCAAATTTCACAACATCTTTCCAATAGGAAAGAGACCAGAATTGCATGTGACATTGCAAAAGTGGCCTATCTAATGTCCTGTACAGCCTCAACATGACCTCCCAACTCCTGTACTCAATACTCTGACCAATAAAGGAAACATACCAAACGCCTTCTTCACTTTCCTATCTACTGGCAATTCCACTTTCAAGGAGCTATGAACCGGCACTCAAGGTCTCTTTGTTCAGCAATACTCCCTCGGACCTTATTATTAAGCCTATAAGGTACACTGGAGAAGTTCACCAAGATTCTTTAGACAGCACCTTCTAAACCCATCACCATTGCAATTAGAATTACAATTACAAAGGTGGTCAAATACACAGAAACATTACTTCCTGAAAATTCTCCAAACCATGCACAACCAGACTTGGAAATATATCACCATTCCTTCAGTGTCATTGTGCCAACAGTCTGGAACTCCCTCCTTAAAGCCACTGTGGGTATATGTACACCAAATAGATTGCAGCTGTTCAAGAAGGCAGTTCATCACCATTTACACAAAGAAAACTAGAATGGGCAATTAATGCTGGCCCTGTTAGCAATAGCCACATCCCATGAGAGAACAAAACAAAATGTTACACAAGGAAATGATCAGAGATAGCCTTAACTGTGATTGACACAAGTAGCAATGGGCTGTGAGCAGTCAAGGTCAGGGATATGGCCATGAATTTAAGTTGGGTACATTTATGGAGTGAGAAATTAAAGGATGAAGAAGAGCAGTAAAAGCAGGAAGAATTGAAAGTGGAAGTTGAAAATCACCATGGATGGGAAGTCAGGTAGTTTGTATGCCCAAAGGCAAAAGTGAAGGTATCTCAGTGAGAAAACGTTTTAGCTTGGATGAGCAGTGGAGAACTAGAATTTTAAATATGACATAAGAACAAATAGTTAGCTATAGAATGTCTAGAAAAGTAGATAGGTGCTTTGTACGTGCATCAACATTCACAAACCATGCTATATCTGACTTGAGAGTTGTTGATGATAACACTAACTGTGAAAGCATTCCATTCACCAGCAACACCACACTTAACCTTACATTTCTACATATAGTACTGTGGAATAATCAAATTCAATTCACAGTGGGCACCTTGCAAGTCAAGAAAAATAACTTGATTAACATTACAACATTGACCTCTAAATGTGATTAAGTAGGGATACAGATTTTTATGCCCATCCAGCCCCACTTACCTCTTTGAAAAGCATAAATACTATCCTTGTACTGGCAGGTGAGGGCAATGACAGTCCAGTCCACGCTTTTTGTTTGGTTGCTAGAATTCTGCTGCTCTGCAGCCAAATTCTCACCATGTTGTCTGTCCACTTTGTTTGCCATTCCTTTAGTTAGATCCCTTCAACTTATGCCATTTGGTTGGTTTTCAGAAACGTCACGTTGCTGCCAAGAAACAAAGTAACTTTATCATTATTTGTTGACTTGAGGCATTGTGTAGTACAATAGTTCCCAAAATCTTTTAGGTTGAAGGACCTTTCCCCACATGGAGTAAAGGACTATAGGGCTGCTCTTTCAATAAAGAGACACGACTGGTGGTTTAACCTGAGGGTCACTGTGTCTCAAACAAGGTGGTGAAAGTGGGACCTTAGCAGATACAGGAAGTGAACATACATTGTTGGCATCACTCTGCATTACAAATCAGCCAACTGAGTTAACCGACCCAAAACTGAGATGAAGTAGTACCCTCTCATAAATACTTCATTTAAATTTTAATCCCATACAATACCCTCAAATGGAAGTGCTGCACACTGATTGCTTTATTAATGCTATTCAGAAAAACTGGTACGTGTGTACAGATATGGACTGCACAATAACTCAGTGGTTAGCACTGCTGCCTCACAGCACTAGAACTTGGGTTCGATTCCAGCAACTGTGTGTGTGGAGTTTGCACACTATCTGCATGGGTTTCCTCCAGGTGCTCCAGTTTCCTCCCCACAGTCCAAAGATGTGCAGGTTAAGTGAATTGGTCATGCTAAATTGTCCCATAGTGTTCAGGGATGTTTAGGCTCGGTTCATTAGTCAGGGGGAATGTAGACTAACAGAGGAATGGATCTGGGTCGGATACTCTTCGGAGGGTCAGTATGGGCTTGTTGGGCTAAATGGCCTGTTTCCACACTGTAGGGATTACTATTATTATGACTATAAGTGTGCGAGGTTATTCTGGCATGTTACCCTGCTCGAAGAGGCAGCCAACTTACATTGATCTGCAAATGCAGCAGCTGTACCCTGTTCCCACCCCTCAGCTCACAAAATCCCGAAAAGCCTACACTGGTTCCAGACCCACAGCAATGTGGTTGACTTCTTAATTGCCCTCTGGGCAATTAGAAATGAGCAATAAATGCAGAACACTGCAGGACACCCACTGAAGCAAAAGGTGCAAATAAAACATAAGTTTTCCTGGATACTTTTGATTACAACTGTGGATAAAGATCACAGAGAGTGCTCTCAGATGCACTGAATTTAATATAATAGTCTATTACACTAGACTAGTCACCTCCGATGGTAGCTGAATCAATAATAAGTACAATTTTAAAGTGAAATAACTGAAATCCCTTTGACTACTTCCCTCACATTCCACATTAAAATAAATAAAATTGGATTGAAGAAAGAAGTCACCTGTTTTTCTCCCATGTATCAGAATGAGAAGTTAAATTAGAAATCTCACAGATGGAAGTCATAAGTATTGTACCATTCTAGCTGTCAACAAACCACAAGTGGAGACAATTAGTTGACTTCAAAACTATTATCTTTGAAACTTGAACATGAGCAGTAAAGGCACACTCTTTCTCAGTTCATGAAGATCTCAAGTTCAATTACTACCTGTTATATACTTCTCAATTACCATATTTCACAATTGTGAAAAATACCATCAGGATCTTCGTTTAAAAAAAAGGTGCACACATCTATACTAAATAGAAACAGAAAATGCTGAAAATACTGAGCAGCAACATCGGTGGAATCAGAAACAGAGTCTCAGAATTCATAGCCATGATCTTCCAAGATCCTTAGAAGACACAAAGCATGGATTATGAAGGAACTGCCAACATTGCCCACTGGAAATGAAACAATCACCCTGCATCCCGAACTCATCACAGATGATTTGCCCTTATTTATTTGGAATGTCACGCAGATAAATGATAGAAGTAATCAAATATGATTTCCCCCCTCGGACATCCGTGCAAATTTGATCCAATCTTTCCACTGTTTTCCAAGTGCTCTAATATTAAATCTTTTATAATGGAGCCTGGCATTTCCCTACTACTAACACCAGACTGAAGGTCTATCATCTGTTTACCATCTCTTTTTTTTTTACAATAAAAGTGGGATTACAATAGACATTCTCCAATGTACAAGAGCTGTTACAAAGTTTAATTAAACTTGAAAAATGACCCACCCAAAAGATAACAGAGAAGCAAGGTCATAATGAGAGGAAAGATTGTATAACAGTCTTAGAACATAGAAATATACAGCGCAGTACAGGCCCTTTGGCCCTCGATGTTGCACCGACCCAAGCCCACCTAACCTACACTAGCCCATTATCCTCCGTATGTCTATCCAATGCCCGTTTAAATGCCCATAAAGAGGGAGAGTCCACCACTGTTACTGGCAGGGCATTCCATGAACTCATGACTCGCTGAGTCAAGAATCTACCTCTAACGTCTGTCCTATACCTACCTCCCCTTAATTTAAAGCTATGCCTCCTCGTAATAGCTGACTCCATACGTGGAAAAAGGTTCTCATGGTCAACCCTATCTAAACCCCTAATCATCTTGTACACCTCTATCATGTCACCCCAAACCTTCTTTTCTCCAATGAGAACAGCCCCAAGTGCCTCAGCCTTTCCTCATACGATCTTCCTACCATACCAGGCAACATCCTGGTAAACCTCCTCTGCACCCGTTCCAGTGCCTCCACATCCTTCCTATGGTATGGCGACCAAAACTGCACACAATACTCCAGATGCGGCCGCACCAGAGTCTTATACAACTGCAACATGACCTCAGGACTCCGGAACTCAATTCCTCTACCAATAAAAGCCAGTACGCCATATGCCTTCTTCACAGCACTATTTACCTGGGAGGCAACTTTCAGAGATCTGTGTACATGGACACCAAGATCCCTCTGCTCATCCTCACTACTAAGTATCCAACCATTAGCCCAGTACCCCATCTTCTTGTTACTCTTACCAAAGTGAATCACCTCACACTTACCTTCATTGAACTCCATTTGCCACCTTTCTGCCCAGCTCTGCAGCTTATCTATATCCCGCTGTAACCTGCCACATCCTTCCTCACTGTCAACAACTCCACTGACTTTCACATCATCCGCAAACTTGCTCACCCAACCTTCTAGCCCTTCCTCCAGGTCATTTATAAAAATGACAAACAGCAATGGTCCCAAAACAGATCCTTGCGGAACACCGCTAGTAACTGCACTCCAAGATGAACCTTTACCATCAACTACTACCCTATGTCTTCTTCCAGCCAGCCAATTCCTAATCCAAACCTCCAACGCACCCTCAATGCCATACCTCCGTATTTTTTGCAGTAGCCTACCATGGGAAACCTTATCAAACACCCTACTAAAATCCATATACACCACATCTACCGCTTTACCCTCGTCCACCTCCTTAGTCACCTTCTCAAAGAATTCAATAAGGTTTGTGAGGCACGACCTGCCCTTCACAAAGCCATGCTGACTATCCTTGATCACATTGTTCCTATCCAGATGTTCATAAATCCTATCCCTTACAAGTTTAAGACTTTGCCCACAACAGAAGTGAGACTCACCGGCCTATAGTTATTAGGGTTATCCCTACTCCCTTCTTGAACAAGGGAACCACATTTGCTATCCTCCAGTCTTCTGGCACTATTCCTGTAGACAACGAGGACATAAAAATCAAGGCCAATGGCTCTGCAATCTCCTCCCTTGCTTCCCAGAGAATCCTAGGATAAATGCCATCAGGCCCAGGGAACTT
Organism: Hemiscyllium ocellatum; assembly: GCF_020745735.1. Taxonomy (NCBI): domain Eukaryota; kingdom Metazoa; phylum Chordata; class Chondrichthyes; order Orectolobiformes; family Hemiscylliidae; genus Hemiscyllium; species Hemiscyllium ocellatum. The sequence continues at coordinate 69,057,855 of NC_083417.1, forward strand.
ATCTATTTTCACCCTTTCCAGAATTTCCAACATCTCCTCCCTACATACCTCAAAGCCATCCATTCTAATTAATTGTGACTCAATATTCAGATCGGTAACGATGTCCTGTTCCTGAGTGAACACTGACGAAAAGTATTCATTCAGTGTCTCCCCAATCTCTTCAGCCTCCACACGCAACTTCCCACTACTATCCTTGACTGGACCTATTCCTACCCTAGTCATTCTTTTATTCCTGACATACCTATAGAAAGCCTTTGGGCTTTCCCTCATCCTACCAACCAAGGACTTTTCATGTCCTCTCCTTGCTGCTCTTAGCTCTCTCTTTAGATCCTTCCTGGCTACCTTATAACTCTCAATCGCCCCAATTGAACCTTCACGCCTCATCTTTACATAGGCCGCCCTCTTTCCTTTAACAAGGGATTCCAATTCCTTATTAAACCACAGCTCCCTCACACGACCCTTTCCTCCCTGCCTGACAGGTACATACTTATCAAGGACACTCAATAGTTGCTCCTTGAACAAGCTCCACATATCGATTGTGCCCTTCCCTTGAAGCCTACTTTTCCAAGCCACGCAACCTAAGTCATGCCTCACCGCATCAAAATTTCCCTGCCCCCAGCTATAACTCTTGCCCTGCCGTGCACACTTATCCCTCTCCATCACTAGAGTAAAAGTCACCAAATTGTGGTCACTGTCCCCAAAGTGTTCACCTACCTCCAATTCTAACACCTGGCCTGGTTCGTTACCCAGAACCAAATCCAGTATGGCCTCACCTCTTGTTGGCCTGTCTACATATTGTGTCAGGAAACCCTCCTGCACACATTGGACAATCACCCACTCATCTAACGTACTCGAGCTATAGCTTTCCCAGTCAATATCTGGAAAGTTAAAGTCCCCCATAACAACCACCCTATTATTTTCACTCTTCTCCTGAATTATCCTCGCAATCCTTTCTTCTACGTCTCTAGGACTATTAGGAGGCCTGTAGAAAACTCCTAACAGGGTGACCTCACCTTTTCTATTTCTAACCTCAGCCCAAACTACCTCAGATGGCGAGTCTTCACCAATAGTCCTTTCCACCGCTGTAATACTACCTTTGACAAGCAATGCCACACCTCCCCCTCTTTTAGCCCCACCTCTAACCCTACTAAAATATTTAAACCCTGGAACCTGCAACAGCCAATCTTGTCCCTGTTCTACCCATGTCTCCGTAATAGCCATAACATCGAAATCCCAGGTACCAACCCATGCTGCAAGTTCACCTACCTTATTTCGTATACTTCTCGCATTGAAGTGTACACACTTCAAACCACCTTCCTGTTTACAGGCACTCTCCTTCGAGATTGATGCCATGTTCCTAACCTCCCTACACTCCAGGTCCTGCACCCTAAAGCTGCAGTTCAGGTTCCCATGCTCCTGCACAGTTAGTTTAATCCCCCCCAAGGAGCACGAGCAAACCTCCCCACAAGGATACTGGTGCCCCTCAGGTTCAGGTGTTTCAGAGGGACAAAGTACTTGACAAACTAATAGGGTAAAATGCAGACAATCTACCAGCACCTGATAGTCTGCATCAAAGCAAGTGGCTGCAGAGATGGTGAAGGAATTAATCAAAACATTTTAGAATTCACAGAGGATTCTAGAAGATTGGAAAACTACTAATGTGACACTCCTGTTCAAGGGTGGGAGATAGAAAGCAGAAAACCATCAGCCAGTCAACCTACTATCTAACATCAGTTCCAAAGAAGACTTGCACTGAACTCCACACAGGAGTCGGTTTCACAAACCTGCTGAAATTTCTCTAGCATTTCATTTTATTTCAGATTTTGAGTATTGTAGTATTTTGCTTTACTTAAAGACGTTGTAGGGAAAATGCTAGATTCCATTATTTAGGAAATAATGGCAGAGCATTTGTGAAAGCTTAATACAATCAAAATGAATCAGTATGGTCTTGTGAAAGGCAAATCACATCTGACGATCTTTTTACTGCTCTTTGAGTATGTAACAAGCCAAGTTTATAAAGGGGAAAAGGTGGATGTAGTGTACTTGGATTTTCAGAAGGCATTCAGGAAATGTTATTTCACAAGATAGGAGTTTTCGTATTGATGTAATGTTATTAACATAGATTAAAGGTTAATTAGAACACAGATACAGAGTTGGAATTAAATGGTCTTTTTCAGATTGAAAAGACAACCTGTAAAATGCCACAAGGACTGGTCTGGTCTACCATCCACTTTAAAGAGGAAGTATGTTGACATCTATGCTAGCTAGCACAAAAAGAGAAGTTGGGGCCTGGGCCAGATCAGCCATGATCTGGTTTGTCCTATCATTCATCATGAGGGACCAAATGGCCTACTTCTGGTCCCTTTTGTTTATGTTCCTGTGCCAGATTTCCTGCAGAGGAAACGACAGGATGTCTCCACAATTAAAAGCCTGTTAAATCTTTGTAGGTAGCTTTATCACTGCCCATTAAATCCAATTTGCTTCTCGCTCCAAAGAAGAAGCTTGACCTGTGAAATATCTCCAGAATTTGTTTTCTTTTCAGAATTGCAGTACTTGGCTTCAGTCTACTTTGATGACTTTTTAAAAAATTATTTCCAATGATTAAGTTACTGGATGTTATTTTACCTCCAAAGAGCAAATAATAAATGATTTGTTAGTTTTTATGATCATAATGATACCATTACCCACGTGATGGAAAGCTCTTTAATCGGTGCCTGTAAAGAAAGGGATAAGAATTGAAAACTTTTAGAAGCAGGATGCTGCATAGGCAGTCAGCTGACAGGCATTTTAATGTTGCTAAGTCAGCAACATCCCTTGATGTAGCAAGATGTACGTTATCCATTGATGCACAAGAAACTAGCCATGGTAATTATGGTACTAAAGATCTTGGATTCCTCAATACAACTAGCAACTATGCACAAATATTATGGTAACAGGCACATCAGTGCCACAAATGGTATTAAACCATTAAGTTACAGAGTGGCATGCTTTCCATAGAGTATCATGGTTTAAGAGATCAGAGCCAAGATGGAGATCTTTACACCCTCAGGCTGCATACTATAGTACAGCAATGATATCAAGAGCATGTTTCTTAAAGGTGTATTGACATACTGTATTGCATACTGACAATGAGATATAACAACTGTTCTAGGTTCAAGTCTCACTCCAGGACTTAGGAGAGAATGAGTCTTCAGCAAACGTCTCACCTTCATCCCATTACACCCCCGGGTCAACGAGTTCTGTAACATTTGCGGTATTGAACTTTTCTTACCCCACCTCCACGCTTACCTTTTCAATGGCGACTCCCACCAACTCTCTGAAGACTCCTTTCTCCTGCCTCCAACTTACTCCTTCCTCTTGAACACCCCGTGCTGATCTCTTACCCTCCTTCAACTTCTTTATCTCCGAATGCCGTTGCGACATTGACCACCTCAACTTGTCCACCCACCACTCCAACCCCAACCTCACCATCAAACTAGTAGGGGCGCAAAGTTAAAGTTACATTGACCTCTGCCTCGCCGATGCCAGACACCAACTCAATGACACCTCCTCCTACCGCCCCAACACTTCACAGCATTTTCCAAGAGAGAAGAAACTTGTGAAGCTATGCAAAATAAACAGACAGTTAGATGACAAATAATTGCAAAGCAGAGATCTTATGCATTGCCTAGGAGCTAAGAATTGAGAGGAGTTAGTCTGTATCAATCAAGATGTGGAGGTATTGGACTGGGGTTGACAAAATCAAAAATACCACATGACAGGAATATAGTCCAACAGGTTTATTTGAAACTACAAGCTTTCAGAGCCCCTGCTCCTTCCTCAGGTAGCTAGTGAGAGAGAATACATCAAACACAGAATGTATAAGTAAAAGATCAAAGGCTCATACAACTTTTGCAAATGTTTTGAACAAACCTGGATAGCTATTAAGTCTTTAATCAGTTAGAATGGAGATACAGATTTCATTTGATTAATATGTAAATCCCAGAATTTCTTTCAAGTCACTGACCCCATGATAACTCCAGATTTTATCAGAATAAAGGTGACAGACCTCAGGTCAGACAATGTATTTTAGCTGTAAGGCCATATTTCAAGTTGTTTGTATCTGTCAGACTTGTTTTATGACTGACTGTGTACATATTTTGAACAAAATAGAATGTATCTGCAAATGCAAATTCACACCATATATGTCTGTGTGTTGGGGGGGGGGGGGGAGCATGCATGTTTGTGAGAGGAAGAGGGAGGGAGTGCATATGCATGGATGCGCTTGTGCGAGACAGAGGGGGAGTGTGTGAGAGTGCTTTTGAAAGAGACACAGTGAGCACTTCAAAAGAAGTGTGAATGAGTGTGAAGAGGTGTGCGTGTGTGAGAGCATACCTGAATGTGTGCAAAAATGTGTGCACTCAAGAGAGTGCATGCACAAGTGCAAGGGCCTTTTTGGCTGTGAAAGTGTGTGAGTGCAAGTGTGTGTATCGTGTAGTGGGGTCATCTGCAGTATGATATGAATTCACAATCCCGGTCAAGTCCATCCTCCTGGGACCGAACATGGCTATCAGCCTCTGTTCGTCAATTCTACACTGTTGCGTGCCCTGAAGTCCGCCTTGGAGGACATTTATCCAAAGCTCTGAGACTGAATGTCCTTGACTGCTGAAGTGCTCCCCCATGGGAATGGATCACCCCTGTCTGGCAATTATTGCATGGTGTCCATTCATCTGTCGTCATACCGTCTGTTTGGTTTCGCCAATATACCATGCCTCAGGGAATCCTTGCCTGCAGCGAATGAGATAGAAACGTTGGCTGAGTCACATGACTACCTGCCATGTGCGTGGTGTGTGGTGTTCCCACGCCTAATGGTAGTATCATGTCTATGCTTTGATATGTCTTGCACTGGTTGCCATGACAGGGTTGTATGGTGTTGTGATCGATGTTGCCTTTAAGATACATTGGTAAAACCAAGCAAACACTACGATAACGACAACAATTTAACTGATTAAAGACTTAACAGCCGCCTAGATTTGTTCAACACATTTGCATAACTCTTTGACCTTGTACTTATAAGATTAGATTAGATAATTAGATTACTTACAGTGTGGAAACAGGCCCTTTGGCCCAACAAGTCCACACCGACATTCCAAAGAGCAACCCACCCAGACCCATTCCCCTACATTTACCTCTTCACCTAACACTACAGGCAATTTATCCTGGCCAATTCACCTAACCTGCACGTTTTTGGACTGTGGGAGGAAACCGGAGCACCCAGAGGAAACCCACGCAGACACGGGAAGAATGTGCAAACTCCATACAGTCAGTTGCCTGAGGTGAGAATTGAACCCAGGTCTCTGGCGCTGTGAGGCAGCATTGCTAACCACTGTGCCACCCGTGCTGCCCTGTGTCCGATGTATTCTCTCTCACTAGCTGTCTGAGGAAGGAGTAGGGGCTCCAAAAGCTTGAGGTTTAAAATAAACCTGTTGGACCTAAATCTGGTGTGATTTTTAACTGTCTCAATCAAGTAAGATGTTTCAATCAATGAAGTAGGATGGCTGGCATGTTCATTACTTTCACGTTAATGTGAGCTAAGGTACAATGATCATAGTTATGTGCACCTTACTGTGGTATAAAACTTCTTAACAATTCAAACCATGCTTAGCCTCATCCAATCTTAAACTTGGTCAACTGCTGGAGAGATTGATGAATAATATATGCTAGAAAAACTCAGATATCAACTTTGGATTATGAGAAGGTCTTATCACTACACTTTTGAGTCAAGCTATTGTATAAGTAGATGTAAAGCAGTGCGGGATAATTCACATTAAAAAAACCTTTACAGGTGAGAGAGTGAGGCCAGTAAACAAAAAATGGCATTGACAGCTGATTTGTATTCATTAAAATTTAATTAGCTCCTGAAGGGAGTAGGGTGACTACTACTGATTCCTACAGCCGACAGGATGGGATCGGAAATCAAACAGACTTTCTGCTCCAGATCATTAGCCAATTATCCTGTTGATCAAGAACAGTCACAGTTACTTTGCAAATTTGCTTCTCCAACAACCCCAATATAACTTCCTCCTTTCCAATTTCACACAGGACAATGAATGGAAGAATGTCAAGCCTAGAAAAATGGAGGCAAATAATGACACTCATTCATTCATCAATGTCTTGGTACAACTCACCATCTTTATTCTTCAGCTGATTTTTTCTTCCAGTACAGTTACCTGGCTGAGAAAGGCAAAACAAGAGCCCATCTTGGTCCCTGGATTAAATTTTCAGTCCAAGACCTGCTCCAGCTGCAAATCTCCCAGGTGAAATTCAATAGTGGCAAACTGAATAATGCTACCATGTATAGTTATCATAAAGATTGAATTGTATTTTATATTAGCCTTCAAAACAGATTTATCCTTCAATCATACAAGTCATTCTTATAATTCTTGTTATCAGCACTGAAAAAAGTTATTGTTATTGTCATCCAACTGTCACTCGCATAATTCTGTTCGTAAAAGATTGAATTAAATTATCTTAATTCACAGGATGTGACTGTGGCTGGGAAGATCAGCATTTGATATGTCCTTCTTTAATTACCCACAAAGGGGGTGGCAAGCTGTATTCCTGAATTGCTGCTGTCCATACAGTGAAGACACTCCCAGAGTGCTATTAAGAATGGAGTTGCAGTATTTTGTCCACATGTAAAGGAACAATGACACATTTCCAAATCTTGGAGAGAATTCTGAAGGTGACAGTTTCAGCCATATGCCTGATCCCCATGCTCTTCCAGACAATAGACTACGGATTTAGTAGTTGCTCAGCACATCTTGAAGATAGCACACACTGCAGTCATAATTACCAGAAGAAAGGGAATTATTCTTTAAGGTGGTGAATGGGATACCAATCAAGTGGATGCTTAGCCTCAAGAGATCAATTCTTTTTTAAGAGTTGTTCTCATGAAGGTCACAAGAGAGCATTCCATCACATTTCAGGCAATTGTCTTGCATTTGATGGAGTGGCTTGCGCAGTCAGGACCTCAGTAATGCATAGCAGAATCCTGAGTCTCTGACTTACTTTTGAAGTCACAATATCACAAACATTCAGTGACATTACTGCTTAACACTTAAGTTTTGGAAACTGATGCGATTTGGTTCAAGGGAGGTCATGCTTTTCTGGCCTGTTACAAAAAGGATTCATTTAAGAGAGAGTGCCAAAGACCAAAAGACCTACAATTTAAAATTTAGAGACATTAATTAGGTACACAGGCAGGCAATTTGACAACTTTTAAGCTCTTTTGCCCTAAATAGGGAAGTGGTAGCATAGTGGTAAAGTCACTGTACGACCAACCTGGAACACAGGCCAACCTCGTGAGTTCAAATCCCAGCACAGCAGACAGTGAAGCTGAAATTCAATAAAATCTGGAACAGGGAGTCACTGTGTAACCATTGTTAACTATCACACCACTTCAGCTAGACATTTCAGACTTCATCTGTGGTCAAGGACAGGGTGGTGTGACTGTGGAGAAGCAAGCATGGGGATCGATAAGGTACCAATGAAGGAGATTCATGCCTTGCAAACTCAACAGTTTCATGTTCTGCAATTTGAATGGTTAAGAAGGAAGGTGAATAAACTGACCACAGTTCCATCCAGAAAGGAAATACAGAGGAACCTCAATTATCTGAAAATCAGATTAGTCGAAAGAGATCTCAAAAATCAGATTATTCGAAGGAGATCTCAAGATCCCAATAGAAACATTACATCAAAAATGTGTTTCCAATACTGATCGCGTCTTTTGTTTACAGTGATTAAATGTGATCTCGGCTTACTGAAATGCTGCCAAGAACAGTCCTGGACATCGATGGGAGCCCAGGCACCATCTCCAAATGACTGACCGCCTGACCTCCCCCTCTGCCCCCCAACACTTTCCCTGGAGTTCTACACAGAAATGTACCCTAAATCCCCCCTTCCTCAGATAATTTTTCCAACATTGTCCTGTTAAGATAAAGGTGCAACCTGTCAAAAGGTTGCAGTAAACGTTCGTGTGTGTATGTGCATGTGCGTGCTATTTGGAGACTCACCCTTCAAAAGGCAGCAGGAGCAGTAGCACCTTGGATGGACAGTCGATGGGGGGGGGGGGGGAGGTGTTGAAGGTAGGGCAGGTGGAGGCATGGGGGTTGACGGGGGGGGGCAGTGATGGATGTGGTGGGTGGGAGGGAGTGGTGTTGGATGGGATGGGGGGGCAGTCTTGGACTGGGTTGGGGTGTGGGGGCAGGCACAGGGACAGTGTTGGACGGAGGCGGGGGTGATGTTGGACTGGGTTGGGGGGTGCAGACAGGGGCAGGGTGGGGGCAGGTGGGGTGGTGGGGGGTCATGCACAGTGTGCTGTTACCTCGTCTCCTGAACAGGGAGCGGACTTAACAGAAAATTCCAAGCTCCAGAGGAAAGGCATTGAATCAATTAACTGAATAATCAATTATCCGAACAAAATAGTGCCCGCCCATCTCATTCGGATAATCGAAGTTCCTCTGTACAATGTAGTTGTAGAAGGATTATGGGTCAGTACCATTCGGGGGATAGATACAATTGCCTGCAGCTAAGAGCATGATTCCCAAAGGCTGAGGGGCCTGTTGAGCAACAAAGATAAGACCAGGAAAGAGGCTGTGTGGAATGAAGAATAGCTAGGTACTAAATTTGAAGGCAGTACCACAGAAGTAAGAGCCCCTATATTATGCTATATCATAGTAAACAAGGAAATGAAGTCCATTTCGAAGTAAAGTGTATCAGTCTTCACAACAGAAGAGGCATAAAGCAACCTAAAAATAGTAGAGACCCAAAAAATACTTCCGAGCAAAAAAAAAAGTAGAGCAAAACGATGAGATTAAAAGCTGACAAGTACCTTGCACTATTTAGGTCTGAAAGAAAGGCTTTGCAGAGACAGTGATGCATTGTTGTAATCTTCCAAAATGTCCTGGATTCTGGAAAGGTCCAAGATAATTTGACAATTGCACAAGTAAGACAAATGTACATCAAAAGATGGAAACAGAAAGCAGGAAATTATAGGTCACTTAGTCTAGCATCTGACATTGGAAAACATTAGATTCCATTAAAGGAAGGGAGTAGAATATCATTCAGAAAAATTATAATACAATCAACAGAGTAAATATGATTTTGTCAAAAGGAAATTATGTTTGGCTACTTTATTATAATTGATAATTTTTGATTTTATAGATGATTTGGTTTGTGCATATTTCTAAAAGGCACTTGATAAAGTATTACATAAAGTCATATAGCTGCACAGCACGGAAACCAACCCTTCAGTCTAACTCATCCAAGCTGACCAAACCTAACCTAATCTAGCCCAATTTGCCAGCACCTGGCCCATATCCCTTTAAACCTTTACTGGATGGATATACCCGTCCAGATGCCTTTTTAAATGTTGTGATAGTAGCAGCCTCCACCACTTCCTCTGACAGCTCGTTCCATACACACACCATCCTCTACATGAAAATGGTGCCTGTAAGTCCCTTTTGTGTGAAAACGTTCCCCTTCGGTCCCCTTTAAATCCTTCCCCTCTCACCCTAAACCTATGCCCCCTAGTTCAGGACTCCCTCACCCTAGGCAAAAGACTTTGTCTATTTATCCTATCCATGCCCCACATGATTTTATAAACCTCTATGAGGTCAACCCTCAGCCGTTGACATTTCAGGGAAAACAGGCCCAGCCTGTTCAGCCTCCCCCTATAGCTCAAATCCTCCAACCATGGCACACCTTCTTCACTATCCTATCGACCTGAGACTTCACTTTCAAGGAATTATGAACCTGCACTCTAAGGTCTCTTTGGTTAGCCCCAGGACCTTACCATTAAGTGTATAGATCCGACAGTGATTTGCCTTTCCAAAATGGAGCACCTCACACTTATCTACATTAAACTCCATTGGCCATTCCTTGGCCCATTGACCCATTTGATCAAGATCCTGTTGTACTGTAGGGTAATCTTCTTTGCTGTCCACCATACCTCCAATTTTGGTGTCAACTACAAACTTACTAACTATATCTCCTATGTTCACATCCAAAGCACACATATGAATTACAAAAAGCAGTGGACCCAGCACCAATCCTTTTGGCATACCACTGGTCACAGGTCTCTAGTCTGAAAAACAAGCCTCCACCACCACCATCTGTCTTCTACGAGTGAGCTAGTTATGTGTCCAAATGGCTAGTTCTCCCTGTATTTCATGAGATCTAACCTGGCTAACCAGTTTACTATGAGGAACCTTGTCGAACACCTTACTGAAGTCCACATAAATCATGTCCACTGGTCTGCTCTCATCAATCCTCTTTGCTACTTCTTCAAAAACCTTAATCAAGTTAATAAGACATGATTTCCCACGCACAGAGTTATGCTGACTGTCCCTAATGAGTCCTTGCCTATCCAAATACATGTAAATCCTGCCCTCAGGATTCCCTCCAAAAACCTGCCCACCACTGATGAATGGCTCATCTGTCTATAGTTCCCTGGCTTTTCCTTACCACTGTTCTTATATTGTGGCACCACGTTAGCCAACCTCCAGTCTTCCAGCACTTCCCCTATAACTATTGATGATACAAATATCTCAGCAAGAGGCCCAGCAATCACTTCTCCAACTTCCCATACAGTTCTCAGGCACACCTGATCAGGTCCTGGGGATTTATCCACCTTTATGCATTTCAAGACATCCAACACCTCCTCCTCTGTAGTATCTACATTTTTCAAGATGTCACCATCTAGTTCCCCACATTCTATATCTTCCATGACCTACTCCACAGTAAACACTGATGCAAAACACTCATTTGGTATCTCCCCACCTCTTGCAGTTCCACGCATAGGGTGCTTCACAGATCTTTAAGGGGTCCTATTCTCTCCCTAGTTACTCTTTTGATCTTAATGTATTTATAAAATCCCTTTGGGTTCTCCTTAGCCCTATTTGCCAAAACTCTCATGTTCCCTTTTTGCCCTCCTGATTTCCCTCTTAAGAATACTCCTACTGTCTTTATACTCTAAGGATTCACTCTATCTCTGCTGTCTATACCTGATAAATGCTTCCTTCTTTTTCTTGACGAAAACCACATTTCTCTGGTCATCCAGCACTGTCTACACCCACCAGCCTTGCCTTTCACCCTAACAGGAATATACTGTCTCTGGACTCACATTATCTCATTTTTGAAGGCTTCCCATTTTCCAGCTGTCCCTTTACCTGTGAACATCTGCTCCCAATCAACCTTTGAAAGTTCTTGCCTAGTTCTGCCAAAATTAGTCTTCCTCCAATTTAGAACTTCAACTTTTAGATTCAATCTATCTTTTTCCATCACTCTTTTAAAACATAGAATTATGGTCACTGACCCCCAAAATGTTCCTTCAGTGACACCATAGTCACTTGTCCTGAATTATCTCCCAAGAGTAGGTCAGGTTTTGCACCTTCTCTAGTAGATACATCTACATACTGAATTAGAAAAAAATCTTGTACGCATTTAACAAATTCCTCTCCATCTAAACCCTTAATACTATGGCAGTCCCAGTCTATGTTTGGAAAGTCAGTCTGGTGAAGAACCCTGAATTGTCACCTGAACCACAAGGTGTCAAGGAAGCACCAAAGTGAGATGCGCACTAAAAACTGAATCGTAATTTCTGTGTACATCTCAGACTGTGAACAGGATGGCACAAAAGACAGCAGTCCGGACAGACACATATTTGTGCTTTCTCTTTCAAGAATAAAAGCATGTTTCGACCATGGTGTGTATTTGTTAGGGGATTGAGGCACTCATACTCACTAGCCTAAGCTTGAGCTGTGAAGGTCACAGTCAAAGAACCATCCACTTGTCACCCCTGGATTGTCGGTAAAAGATTCTCTCAGATTAAATGATGGAAGTCAGACAGAAAGCCAGTTCAAAATGGAAACATGGCAAAAGAATTTTAGCTCATCTGCAAAGGAAATTGAAATCATTGCTCAGTGACCAACATTACATTAACTACTCTTCTCGAATGACTCAGAGAGTGACTTTTTTTGACTATATGTCTGTGTTGTACTATTGTTTATTGTTGCTTTTACTAAGTAATAAACACACTTTTTTTCATTACCAAAGTTTCCTTGAGATAAAATCAGCTCCTTTAAAATATGAATCCATTTGTATCCATGAGAGAGAGAGTTTCCTTTTTAATTAACCTCGTTGTGACCAACTCAGAAAATAGGTGAGTAAAGAAGGGGAGAGTCCGTTTATCCCTCATCTGGAAGCTTGATAATTGGGATCACAGCTCTGCCATCATAAATTAGCAAGCCTCACTCATAGATTGATTGTGACAATGCTAGCTAACAAAACGTTAGTAGGTAGATAAAACAAGTGGCGAATGGAATGTTGTTTTCTGTTGCAATGAGTTATGAAATATAAAAGTTGTAAAGTTTTGCTACAGTTGTACATGGCATTGATGAGACCACATTGCAACTCATCCAGTTTTGGTCTCCAACTTATGAAAATATATACCATCAAAGGCAGCTCAGAGAAGGTTCACTTGACTACTTTCAACAGGTTTAATTGGAAGCACACTAGCTTTCGCTCCGAAAGCTAGTGCTTCCAATTAAACCTGTTGGACTATAACCTGGTGTTGTGATTTTTAACTTTGTACACCCCAGTCCAACACTCGCATCTCCAAATCTTGACTACTTTCAGGAATGTGGTGGGCTACCTTATAAGTAAAGCCTCTACAGGTTGGGTACGCATCTATTGGAGTTTAGAAGAATGAGTAAATGTACAAGACCTGGAGAGGTGGGTGTGAAAAGGAAAGTTCTCCTCAAGGGATAAATCTAGAATTAGAGGTTATAGTTTAAAAATAAACGGTCTTTCCAATCAATATGTAGATGAGGAGGAATTTGTCGCCTCAGAGGATCATTAGTGTTTGAAATTCTCTTTCAACAGCAGTGTAGGCCAGGTCATTTATGAACTGGTTCATTTAGATTTGTGATTGTCAAAGTTGCCAAAGGTTATTGGGGAAGTGGACAACAACTTGAGATTAAAACTATAATCAGATCAGAATGGCACAGCCAGGCCCAATGGGCTGAATGGCCTAATCAAGCTCCTATCTCTTAGGATCTTACAAACAATCATTGTGGCTGATTAAATGGGAAACTCCAGAATGTTTATGCTGTGGGATTCAACAAGAGTAATGCCACTGTTAAGAGGTGGTGATTACTTATTGTCTGGCACTTTTGTCACAAGAATGTTACTTCCACTTATTATCCCAAACCTGGATCCTGTCCAAATCTTGCTGCATTTGGGTACAAATTGTTGGAGGAAAGGTTATTGATGAAGCAATTCAGCAACAATAAAATATCAGGCCTCTTACATATTCCAGGCCTTATAAAGGCAACTATAATACAGCTCAATCTGCAATTGCACACATTTTACTAACTTGAATTTTCTATAACATGATTGACAAATTGGGGACACCGTTTCCAAAACGTGAACTTTTAAAACGTGTATTGGTTATAATGTGATTCCAGCCCCATTAGTTTAATTAGTGCTGCTATTACACGATTTTCTTATAACACTGGATTGAACAAAAAGGGAACTACTACATTACAGCAGAACTGACCCTCCATCACTGAATTTCAATTATCTCGACAAATTCTAACACATGAAAAGGCTAAGTTTGCAAAGAATTGTAGCCAGAATGGATATCTGCAATGAGAATGGTACCATTTACAACAGAGTAAATGGAAATACAAAAATAACATTTCTCCTTCAGATCTGGAGAAGCAGTTTAAGGTCCAACAAGAAAAGTAAGAATTTCAAGAAATTGAATCAGGATAGAGACTGGGTAAATGAGTGTGCAAGAACATAACAGATCAAATATAATATTATCTACTTAGGAATGCAAAATAGAAAAGCAGAAATCTTATTAAAATTGTCATGGACTTACAAACATTGCTATGCAGAGGGACATGATGTCCTGACACATGAATCACAGAAATTCAACATGCAGGTATGGAAATTAAAAAGTACAAAATGGAAATATTAGCCTTTGTTAGTCAAAGAATTAAATTGGCCGCCTCACATAAGAAAGGGTATACTTCTCTTATTAGGTTAAATTCTGGAGTAAGGAGAGTGCCAAGAAAGGAAGCAATATATATCCCTTTATATCTTAGGTTTAAGAAGAACAAGAGAGGATCTCACTGTTGACAGAGTAGACAGAGGGAGGTATTTCTGCTGATTAGGGAATCTGGAAACAAAAGGACAGATTCAGAATAAAAGGTTGACATGAGGAGACAATTCGTTACTTGAGGGTTATTAATAGAATCCCAGTGTGGAAACAGACCCTTTGGCCCAGCAAGTCCACATCAACCCTCCGAAGAGTATCCTACCCAGACCCATTCCCCTACTACTTTACATCTACCCCTGACAAATGCACCTAACCTACATATCCCTGAACACTATGGGCAATTTAGCACAGCTAATTCACATAACCTGCATATATTTGGATTGGGGGAGTAAACTGGAGCACCTGGAGGAAATCCACGCAGACGCAGGGAGTGTGTGCAAATTCCACACAGACAGTCTCCTGAGGCTAAAATCAAACCTGGGTTCCTGGTGCTGTGAGGCAACAGTGCTAACCACTGAGCCACAATGCTGCCCCTAATGGATCTTTGGAAACCTCTGTTCCAGACTGCTGGAGATCGTTGATGGTGGAGTATAACCATTGAAAAAGATTGAATGATGTTTAGAGAAATAGATTGAAGAAGGTGGGGATAGTACAGTAAGGCACAGTTTAACTAGCAACTTGGCCATGATGAACTGAATGGTGAAGCAAACTCAGAGGGCCAAATGGTCTATTTCTGAGCTTATTGTTATGTAATTTATGAACAGTAAAGGAAAAGGATGATCAGAAAATGTGAAGATCCTGACATCTACAAAAGGAACTCACTCCTAGTTCAAGCCACAAATAAGGTGAAAATGTATCAATTGCCATTCATGTCACTGTTTAAATTAAGATAATTCACCATGCCATGTAATGCTATAGAGTCATACAGCATGGAAACAGACTCTTTGATCCAACTCAATTATGCTGATGAGGTTTCACAAATTAAGCTGTATTTGCCTTTATTTGGCCCATATCTCTCTAAACTTTTCTTATTTATGTACCTGTACATATAAACTATACAGAATCACCCCTCAACCTCTAACGCTCCAGGATATAAAGGCCAAGCCTATTCAGCCTCTCCCTTTAACTCAAAGTCCCTCCCTGTCCTGGTACCATCCTTATAAATCTTTTCTGTACCCATTCCAATTTAATAATATACTACTTATAGCAGGGTGATGAAGAGTGGAGGAGTCAATTACTCGGGGACACAGGTTCAGTCGTAGTGGCAACGGGGGGGGGGGGGGGGGGGGTGATCGGTGGGGGTGGTGGAGAGGAGGTTGTTTCAAATAAGCATGCAAAAGAAGTCTTTCACACAAAAGGGTGGTGAGTGCCTGGAGCGTGCTGCCAGACGTGGTGGTGGAAGCACACAATAGCAGTATTCAAGAACCACTTGGTCAAATACTTAAATTGAAAGGAATAGAGGGATATGGATCATAAAACAGAAGACACTTTTATGGAAGGGCAAAATGTGTCAGCACAGACTTCGAGGGCCAAAGGGCCTGTTCCTGTACTGTATTGTCCTTTGTTCTTTTCTGTCTAGAATTGTACACAATTCTGCAAAAGTAGTGTCATCAACATCCTGTACAGCTGCAACATGACCTCCCACCTCCTATACTCAATGCTCTGTTCAAAGTTTGTGCGAAGATTTGTAGCTCGGGTGCTTGTTGTAGTGGTCCTGTTCGCCGAGCTGGAAGTTTTTGTTGCAAACATTTCGTCCCCTGGCTAGGAGACATCATCAGTGCTCTGGAGCCTCCTGCGAAGTGCTTCTTTGATGTTTCTTCCAGCATTTATAGTGGTCTGTCCTTGCCACTTCTGGGTGTCAGTTTCAGCTGTCCGCTGTAGTGATTGGTATACATGAACAATCCGCATACATGAACACCAACTAGCCACGAAACGACACGACCAGCTATCCCTAGTAGCCACACACTCAGACAACAAGCAACATGAATTCGACTGGGAAAACACTACTATCATAGGGCAAGCCAGACAGAGAACAGCCAGGGAATTCCTAGAGGCATGGCATTCATCCACAAACTCCATCAACAGACACATCGACCTGGACCCAATATACCAATCACTACAGCGGACAGCTGAAACTGACACCCGGAAGCGGCAAGGACAGACCACCATAAATGCCAGAAGCGCTTCGCAGGAGGCTCCAGAGCACTGATGATGTCTCCTAGCCAGGGGACGAAACGTTTGCAACAAAAACTTCCAGCTCGGCGAACAGAACCACTACATCAATGCTCTGACATCAAAGTGATCACTCATTAACTTTCAATGAAGTTAGTAAATGTTAATCTGATATATTCAGTTACATATTGTAAATTCCAGAACTTCTTTTAAGTACTCACAGATCAACTTGACTCTTCTGGCTCCCAGTCATAAACAACATTGTCCCCCACATTAGGAAGATAAGTATAACAGACAAGCAACTGAGCAAGTCCAACTATAACTCAAGACTGTTTATTCACCTCATAAAGCAGAATATCTTCCCTTGTAGCACTTGAGGACCTTTGACAGGACGAAGCATCACCTGGCTTTGATCTCCAACAGCAACAGTCCTTATTAAACTGTTCCTGGACCAGGCAAGGCCTCTGAGCAGCCACCCAACATGAGTGGGGTTGCCAAGACTATGTGGCTGCAACTGTGGTGTAGTCCAAATAACGATTCGCGATGTTGAGAAGTGTCTGCTGACTAAATTTAAGGTGTGCCTGAAGAACTCCATCTAGCTACTGACCGGCAGTGGCTGGTCAATTCTGTGTCTTATGATCTTATTCTCCATAACCACCTAATGAAGGAGGAGCCCTGCGAAAGGCAGTGCTTCCAAATTGGATGATAACCTGGTGTTGTGTGATTTTTAACTTTGTCCACCCCAGTCCAACACCGATTCCTCCACATCATGACATGGATAGAGGACTGGTTGACAGACAGGAAAAAGGGAATAAAAGTTAGGCAATGACAAATGGGGTACTGTAGACAGGCAGTGACTAGTGGAGTACTGCAGGATCAGTGTTAGGCCTCAAATAATTAATATATATATTCATGATTTAGATGAGGGAACTTAACGTAATATCTCCAAGCTTGCCGACGACACAAAGCTAGGTGGGAAAGTGAATTGTGAGGAAGATGCAGAGATGCTTCAATGAGATTTGGACAAAGTTAGGAGAGTGGGTAACTGCATGAAGTATAATACGCATAAGAGAGAGATTCTCCTCTTTGGTAGCAAAATCAGGAATGCAGATTATCTGAATGGTGATAGATTGGAAAAGGGGAAGGTGCAATGAGACTTGGGTGCTCTGGTACAAGAGTCACTCAAGGTAAGTATGCAAGTGCAGCAGGCAGTGAAGCCAAATAGTGTGTTGGTCTTCATAATGAGATGATTTACACACAGGAGCAGGGATTCTTGCAGCAAGTATAAGAGGATTTGATGAGATCACATCTGGATATTATGAGCAATTCTGGTCTCCCTATCAGAGATAATGTTTGGGCTATGATGGAGTGCAACAAAGATTTACCAGGCCAGTTCCTGGGATGGCAGGGCTGACATTAGAAGACGAACTGGAGTTTAGAAGAATAATTTTTTTTTTGGTAGGAGGGTCTCATAGAAACCTATAAAATCCAATAGACCGAGAGAGGATAAATGCAGGAAGGATGTCCCCAATAACCTCAAACTGTACTTTCAGGGTTTGTAGTCTCAGGATATGGGGTAGTCCATTGAGGACTGTGATGAAGAGAAATTCCTTCACCCAGAGATTGGTGAGTCTGTCGAATTCTCGGTCTTAGAAAGTGGTTGAAGCCAAAACATTAAATACTTTCTAGGAGTGACACATAAAAACAGAAACTGCTGGAAAATCTCAGCAGGTCTGACAGCATCTGTGGAGAGAAATCAGAGTTAGTGTTTCAGATCCAGTGGCCCTTCTTCAGAAATCAACAGGAGACTGATTTGGATGATCAGCCATGGTCATGTTAAATGGCAGAGCAGGCTCACGGCCTTATTTTCTATGTTTCTATCCTTACTCTTTGCACATAGTATAAAGAATTTTTTTCCTAGCAAGGAGAAGTAAATTATGACACTGTTTAACTGAGAGATGATAGTATTAGAAACACTGAAGGTTCCAATATCAGCATCAAGCACCACACTGTCAGGAATATTACACTTTGATGTAGTCTAAAGCTGTATCTGCTCTGTGCCAGCTATTGCCTCAGAGGAGCATTGACTATTGCAGTTCTACAAAATTTCCATTTCACACAGCAGCAATCTTCTGAATGAGACCACCAATTTAATTGTGAACACTGTACTGTAGATTAAGAACTGAATTCATGCAGTATGGCCACTAAAATGCCTTTCTCAAGAGGCTTAACTTCATAGCAGATTACAAAATTTCAATGACTTTAGAAAAAATATTGAATTGAGAAATAATCAAGCCATAGATAATTAAAAGTTCATTAACTACTAATCAGTTTTTAAAAATATTTCACAGAATAAGAGTTCTGCTTCATGGCCAGCCTTTTTTGCCCATTCCAACATGCCCTTGAATTAAATGGCTGGCTAGACTATTTGGGCACCTTACAGCCTTCAGGACTAAACATTGAACTTAACAATTTCAAATCATGAACCACCTTGTCTATTAACTATCCCCCACTACCCCACATCCTGTAATGAAATGTAATGTTTTAGTACAGCCAATTCATTTTCAACTACTCATCGTCTCTATTATTGCTTATCCAGCTTCTCTATTTCCCTGCATTTCTATCAACAATCCCTTAATCTACCTACTCCTTTCCACCCCACCTCCCCCACTCCATCTATCCACTCACTCCTTACCCCACTCCAATTATGTTTAAGAATGACTAAGAAACCATTGTTTTCATCATTAAAAACACATCACGGTACACTAACGTCCTTTAAAAGGTAATATTTTACCCTTAGCTGGTCAAGCCTACTGATGATTCCAGACCCACAGCAGTGTGGTTCACTCTCAACTGCTCTAGCAAGCACTCAGATTAAGGGGTAATTAGGGACAGGCAACAAATGTTGTACCATTGTCCCCATGAAGTAATATTTTTAATTCTTGCTCACATTCCACTGTATTACCGAAGGAATGCTACATTGTTGTAGGTACTGCTTTTTGGATGAAATCTTAAAGCCAGACCCTGTCTGCCCTCTCACGTGGATATTCACAATCTATGAGACTGTCTTGCAAATATTTATCTCCAGTGACCTAGTCAATATTTATCCCTCAAATCAGCAATATAAACAGATTGCTGTATCTGGTTATTATTACATTTCAGTTAAGAGGTTTCACGATGATAAAAAGGTTTGGGAGTTTCTGATGTTATGAAAGGAGCTATATAAATACATGTCTTTCTTTAAATGGGCATTTGGGAATATCATTGTTAAGTCTGATACTTCCTTACCAAATCAACAGTGTGATCGCCAAACTGTTGTTGGACTTTATAAATAAGTTCCAAACAGGGTAGTTTCCAACATAACATTCATTTCATGCATTCAGCAACAAAATGCCAGAAATGCGTTGATTGTGTTCAATGGTAGCATTTCAGGAATAATTCTTGCACAACTAAAACTGATCATTGATTAACAGACAGCAACAATCAACATACAATTGTTAAGGGTTTAGTACTGGTCCAAGAGCAGTAGTTGGATTCTTTATTCAATCTCAGTCCTATCACTGGGACCCTGTATCCAAACGTATTGATGACCTTTTCCCTTGGGATTTTCACACTCTTCTGTTGATAACAGATAACGTCTGGAAATGGTCCCTGAAACATTGCCCCTTTAGACAACAGTCTCAAATTTTTCACCTTGCTTGAAGATACATTGGTCAGTGACTTGACTCAAAACATTAACTTTGCTTTCTCTTCACAGACGCTGCCAGATCTGCTGAGTTTCCTCAAACAATGTGTTTCAGATCTCCAGCTTTGCAGCTCTTTGATTTATTTTACCTGTAGAAAACAACGCTTTGGAATCTACATTATAGGAGAGATGTGATTGCACTGGAGAGGTGCAAAGATCCAGTAGAATGTTGCCAAGGCTGAAGAGTTTGAAGAAGAGAGATTGGATAATAGCTATTGATTCCCCCAGGGCTGACCTTTACTCGTTCCTCTGACTGTCCAATTGTTGTTCTCGCTCTCTGGGCTTCACCTTGGCCTACTGTTTACCTCCACCACCTCCCCCCCCACCCAACTCCCCCGCTGATCTTCAGCATGTAAACCAACCTTTTCCTAGTTAAAAATCACACAATACCAGATCTCCAAATCATAACCTTTCCCTAGTTACAATCAGTTCTGAAGGGAGGGGCACTGGACCCAAAATGTTAACTCTGCTTTCTCTCCAAGGATGTTGCCAAACCTGCTGAGTTTTTCCAGCATGAACAGTTCTTTTTTAAAAAGAGTGTTTAACTCTCAGTCACACCTTGAAGAATTTCTACTCCCTCTGACAGGATTGCAATATTAATTTTTTTTTCTTGTTCACGTTTATTACTTTAATTCTGGTGTTTGATAAAATATTTGCCAGAACCCACTTCCACAGCTACATGGGAGTCACTGAGGGATGCATTCAGCTCAGACTTATCCCAAGTGGATTCCAATTTAAATTTCATCCTTTGTATTTTGAATTCACTCTGTACATCAGAGATACCTATGATTCAATGTTCCTCAAACAGCTGTTCTCACCACATCCCGAGATCCCCACTCAGTGCAATGTGTTGACATATACAAACTCTCAACCTCTATCAGCTTACGCTGGTTTGGAGCTGCCCTGCCTCCCAGTTTCACTTCATCCTCTGGCTCATTCGATATTCTAATAAACTTTTTCTTTTCCTTTCAGGCATTAAGGAAAATAAGATACAAGAACTTAGAGATACCCACACCCTTCTGGAACTTCCCTCCCCTCCCTTATCCCAACTCTGTTGTATATTTACTATCTCTTCTGACCTTGTGCTCTTACATGCTGAATGTTATTGTTCTGAATGAATTTCAGACAAGACATGACGGTGAACTCTTCTTCTGTCACCTTCACCTCTGTGCCTATTTCTTTAAGTAAAAGATCTGTCCCTGTCCTAGAAGCCCCTTCACTCACCTTCAACACTCTCCCTCTACCTGAAGAAGGGTCGCTGAACCCAAAATGCTTCTCTCCACAGATGCTGCCTGACCTGCTGAGTTTTCTTAGCAATTTCTGTTTTTTGTTTCCGATTTCCCATATCCACAGATTTTTTTTTTTGGATAGGCTGGGGTTGTTTTCCTTGGAACAGAGGAGACTGAGGAGGGGCAACGAGATTGAAATGTGAAAGGAATAGGTTGGTACACAGGAAGAATTAATCCCTTTATGAAGGGATCAACAATCAGGGACATATATTTAAGAAAAGGGGCAGAAGGGTTAGAGGGGATGAAAGGAAAAACATTTTCATCCTAAGTGTGATGGGAATCTGGAATTCGCTTCCTATCAAGGCGATAGATGCAGAAGCCCTCGTAACATCATCTAAGAAGTATTTAGGTGTACGCTTTGCAATGCCAAGCCACAAGTCTCAGAAAATAGCAATAGAGTAGTAGAGTCATAAAGTTGTACAGCACAGAAACAAATCGTTTGATCCAACTCAACCATGCCAACCAGATACCCTAAATAAATCTAATCCCATTTGTAAGCATTTAGCCCATATCTGACTGAATCCTTCCTATTCATATACCCAGCTAAAAAATGTGTTGCTGGAAAAGCACAGCAGGTCAGGCAGCATCCATGGAGCAAGAGAATAGATGTTTCAGGCATAAGCCCTTCTTCAGGAATGAGGAAGGTTTGCCAAGCAGGCTAAGATAAAAGGTAGAGAGGAGGGACTTGGAGGAGGGGCGTTGGGAATGCGATAGGTAGAAGGAGGTTAAGGTGAGGGTGATAGGCCGGAGAGGGGGTGGGGGCAGAGAGGTCGGAGAGAAGATTGCAGGTCAAGAAGGCGGTACTGAGTCCAAGGGTTGGGATTGAGATAAGGTGGAGGGAGGGGAAATGAAGAAGCTGGAGAAATCTGCATTCAACCCTCGTGGTTGGAGGGTTCCTAGGCGGAAGATGAGGTGGTCTTCCTCCAGGCGTTGTGTTGCCATGGTCTGGCGATGAAGGAGGCCAAGGACCTGCATGTCCTTGGCGGAGTGGGAGGGGGAGTTAAAGTGTTCAGCCACGGGGCGGTTGGGTTGGTTAGTGCCAGAGGTGTTCTCTGAAACGTTCCCTAAGTAGGCGGCCTGTCTCCCCAATGTAGAGGAGGCCACATCGGCTGCAGCGGATGCAGTAAATGATGTGTGTGGAGGTGCAGGTGAATGTGTGATGGATCCTTATGGAAGGATCCCTTGGAGCCTTGGAGGGAAGTGAAGGGGGAGGTGTGGGCACAAGTTTTGCATTTCTTGTGGTTGCAGGGGAAGGTGCCGGGAGTGGAGGTTGGGTTGGTGGGGGGGTGTGGACCTGACGAGGAAGTCGCAGAGGGAGATTGGTCTTTCTGGAATGGTGATAGGGGAAGGGAGGGAAATATATCTTTGGTGGTGGGGTCTGTTTGGAGATGGCGGAAATGACGGAGGATGATATGATGTATCTGGAGGTTGGTGGAGCGGTGAGTGAGGACCAGTGCGGTTCTGTCCTGGTGGCGATTGAAATGGTTCAAGGGCGGAGGATAGGGAAGTGGAGGAGATGCGGTGGAGGGCATCGTCAACCACGTCTGAGGGGAAACTGCGGTCTTTGAAGAAGGAGGCCATCTGGGTTGTTCGGTATTGGAATTGATCCTCCTGGGAGCAGATGCGGTAGAGGTGAAGGAATTGGAAATATGGGATGGCGTTTTTACAGGGGACAGGGTGGGAGGATGTGTAATCTAGGTAGCTGTGGGAGTTGGTTGGTTTAAAGTAAATGTCCGTGTTGAGTCGGTTGCCTGAGATCGAAATGGAGAGGTCTAGGAAGGGGAGGGAGGAGCCTGAGACGGTCCAGGTAAATTTGAGGTCAAGGTGGAAAGTGTCAGTAAAGTGGATGAACTGTTCAACCTCCTCGTGGGAGCACGTGGTAGTGCCGATACAGTCATCGATGTAACAGAGGAAAAGGTGGGGGGGAGGATGCCAGTGTAGCTGCGGAAGATGGACTGTTCCACATATCCGAGGAAGAGGCAGGCATAGCTGGGGCCCATGCAGATGCCCATGGCTACTCCTTTGGTTGCAGGAAGTGGGAGGATTGGAAAGAGAAGTTGAACGCCAATGCTCCCACTTCCTCCAAACCAAAGGAGTAGTTATGGGCAACCGCATGCAGGTCCTTGGCCTCCTCAATCGCCAGACCATGGCAACATGACACCTGGAGGAAGAGCATCTCATCTTCTGCCTAGGAGATTTCTCCAGCTTCCTCATTTCCCCTCCCCCCACCTTATCAGTCCCAACCCTCGGACTCAGCACCGCCTTCTTGACCTGCAATCTTCTTCCCGACCTCTCTGCCCCCACCCTCTCTCCGGCCTATCACCCTCACCTTAACCTCCTTCCACCTATCGCATTCCCAACGCCCCTCCCCCAAGTCTCTCCTCTCTACCTTTTTATCTTAGCCTGCTGGACACACTTTCCTCATTCCTGAAGAAGGGCTTATGCCCAAAATGTCGATTTTCCTGCTCCTTGGATGGTGCCTGACCTGCTGCGCTTTTCCAGCAACACATTTTTCAGCTCTGATCTCCAGCATCTGCAGTCCTCACTTTCTCCTATTCATATACCCATCAAAATACCTTTTAAATGGTGTAATTGTATCAGTCTCACCAGTTCCTCTAGCAACTCATTTCATACATGCACCACCTCCTGCTTGAAAAAGCTACCCCTTAGGTCCTTGTTAAATCTTCCCCCCCTCTCACCTTAAACCTATGTCCTCTAGTTTTGGACTCCCCTACCCAGGGAAAAGAACTTGACTATTCACCCTATCCATGCTCTTCAAAATTTTACAAACCTCTACAATGTCACCCCTCAGCTCAGACACTCCAGGGAAAATGGCCCCAGCCTATTCAGCCTCTCCCTTTAGCACAAACCTTCCAACACTGGCAAATACCCTGTAATTTTTTTTCTACACCCATTCAAGTTGCACAATATCTTTCCTATAGCTCAGAAACCAGAATTGAATGTGGTATTCTAAAAGTGGCTTTATCAATTTCCTGTACAGCCTCCCAACATGACCTCCCAACTCCTATACTCAATGCAATTTGCCATTATTTTTGAACAGCACAGATTCGTTGAATCTAATAGCCTTTTTCTGTGTTGTAGTCCTCCATGAGATCTCCCACGAAAACATTGCATAACATGAAGGTACTTGAATTACTCAATACTTGGCGACTGTCTGACAGACTCATCAATCAATAAGGTGTGGGCATTTTCTTAACTTGGTTACTTTGACCTTGGGACGATATGCATTTTATTAACCAATAAATGTTAGTTCTTTTAATAGTCACCTCTAACTACTTCCAGAAATGAGTACACGTTGTCCCTAAGAAACACACAGCTGTTACAGTCAATATGGGTTGTCTATCGGGGGAGTTTTAAGTCATCTCTTATGAAACGACGGGTTAATTTAAAACCACATTAAGGGCTTTCCCCATTCCGCCGAAAATTACAATCATTCTGACCTTACCTGCCGCACGCTATACTGTAAATGCACCAGACGCGCATTAGTTCCTCTCCCTCAACACAACATTGACCTTTCACCCTTCCCAAATAACGCTTGCGCAGTTGCCCACAGAGCAGAACCGGTCGTTAGTGGAGAGTAATGCGCATGTGTAGGATGCATTCTGCTAGGATCAGGCACAGGCGGAAGGTGGGCAGTGCGCAATCGCAGTGCTCTCGTGTGCGATCTGGGAGATGATTTGTAACCGTTGAGTGGCTCGAGCTTCTTATGGGAGCTGCTTCAACTCACTGTCCTGATGAGGGACAACACCTTGAACCGTTTATTTCTTTATAGATATATTTCAAGCTTCTTCAACAATAAATAAAAACTTGCCTCCTCTTCCACGCAACATAAAAAGGAGAATAAAAGCTTAGGGTGTCTGAAATTAACGCAGTTTCTAAGAGACCTCGGGGGGTCCTTGTTTGTATTTTTCTGAGGTAAAATGTGCTTGTCCACTGTCTGTTTCGGAGCAAAGCTACAAAACAACAAGAGGTCGTTACGTTTTTTTCTCACAAAAAGGGCAGAAAATCTACAAAAGAAAGAGAATCAGTTCGGTATAGAGATAAACGTAGACGACGCTGCGCGTGCTCTGACGTGCTAGGTCCACTGGGAGTTGTAGTTCCTGTGAGCGGGAGTCCAGGGAGGGAAGTGGGGGTGACGGCAGGTGGGAACTACATGTTCCAGTGGCCTCTGCGGCGCATCCAAACTGCTGTGTGGATGTGTGTGGTGTTAGTCCCCCTCTGCGCTGGTGATGATGATGATGATGATAGGGGTTGTGGTTCAGGGGGTAGTAGAGACAAACCATTGCAAGAGAGAGATATTCAGCTTCATCACCGCCAGGGAGCTAGCTGCAAGGGAATCAGAGAGGGAACGAAGGCGTAATCCTCCTCGCGCCCCCAATCATGGAACCTTATAACCATCCTCACCACTACTAACAGCAGAGAGTATAAAAAGGGTCAGCCTGCAGAAATCACAGAGCCCAGCTGCAAACAACACCACAACCCTCCAATCAGTGACACATTGCACATTTGGCTTTGTTACTGAAACACTGCTGAAGGGTAAGTGCTTATGAGCGGGCGCAGTTATAAAAACTGTAGAGTTTCTGTCCCGTGCCTTAGCGTCAAGATCTTGCTGCATTCAGCGGGTTGCAGTTTCTGATGAAATGAGCATTTTGTTAATAGTTTATTCTGCTGATACAAATCTGGATTTCATTTACTGGATGTTTTACAGAGGGTCCAGATTTGTGTGCTGCTATACGGTAAATGTTCAACTTTAGCCCTTTATACTGTCGTATAAGATTTTCTCTCCGTGAGGTTTGTTGCAGACCACGTGCAGGATAAAACGGTATTAAAATAAATTCCGAGCAGCATCAACTTTCTCCCACTCATCTTCTGTGAATTAAAGCAAGTTAAATATTTGGACCTTTTTCTTTTTGGTATCAGCTGAGTTTATACTTCCATAATTTCATGCGTACAAAGGAAAATATAAACCACTCTTTCTTTACATATATATTACAAATTTTTAAGCGTTTTCTGTAACGTCGAGTGCTGCCCCGCAACGGCGTTAAACATGTAACAAACTAAAAGTCAGAACATTTACAGACTTCAGATGTTGGAATCTTGGGCTTGCGGGTGCGATATATATATACGCGTTTTGCAGATCATTTTTATACGGTGTCGAATTTTCTGTGAATGTACTGTATAATTACATTAACGATCGAGATTTTCTAATTTAAAAGTTCAGAAAGGAACAAAATCTTAGGCGGGCATTTCATTTTATAATTTTTTTGTTATTAAGGGAAATAGCCGTAGTATCTCCCAGCAAAGGATAATTATTAACTTTATATTCCAACAAAGTTGCGGTTAATCGTAACCGTTATTTTAGGATAATTACATCGATTTTTTTTCATGTGATTTTCTGTAAAAGCTACCGTGAAAATATTCTTATGACTTAAAAACAACAAAATGATCTGGACAATAAATGCAAGATCAGTAACAGATGGCATTTAATACACTAAAATGATGGACAAAGGAAACAAAAATTGATGAAGTTAAATAGCCATGAATGGTGTTGAACTATCTCAGGGTGAAGTTGCATCCGAAAGATTTGCAAGATTCAACTTCTGACGTGTACCAAGTGCAAAACGCATAAAATGAATTCTGTAATCAAAACTGTACAGGAAGTCATGAAATAATGTTCCTTTATTAACCCTAATAATACAAATTAGGAGCATCATAATATCAGAAATAGCATACGCAGTATTTAGGTAGATAATTACTCAAATGTCTATCCAAGGTTACAGAGGGTGTTCAAGTATAATACAGTATCATAGGCTCAAAAATTGGCACACAGTCAGCTAGATTCATTGAGATCATGTTTTGTATATACCTGACTAGTTGTACATTTGTAAAGCCAGTACTTTGGATATATTAAAAGCTTATAATTAAGGCTACCATTCTTTCTTCCTTTTATTTATTCTTCTGAGATATCATTCTGGTGAATAAAAACTGAAAGAGCTGTGAATGTTGGAAAACAGAAACAAAAATAGAAATTGATAGAAAAGCTCTAGAAGGGGTTCTGAGAAAAGGTCACTGGACTGAAAGCGTTGACTGATTTCTCTGCACAGATGTTGCCAGACCTGCTGAGCTTTTTTCAACAATTTCTGTTTTTGTTTCGTTTTGGTGAAACCTTAACTGGCGTTATAGTTCTGACTTATATTTTCGTGTTCTTTGAACTAAATTTATTTCTGTTTTTAGAAACTGGACTGTTAGTGCTGTGATTAGCATAATATATTATGTGATGGAGACTGTGAGATTTTTATACCATATCATTTCTTTTAAGTTTTGGATTTTGAATTGATGACATCTTTTTCTGTGTTAAAGTTAGCGATAAAACCACCGTGTCTGGAGTTGTGATTGCTTTTGACAGCAACTTGAGGTAGCTTTTAGACCAAACGGGCTTTGTTTTTGTAAGGAGTATTTTCAGCTGAGGAAGGCAAATAATTGTGTATCAGGGTTTCTGTTTGAGAATTCTGGAATGTTTTTAAGCTTCAGAGAGATACCCATAGCTTGTGGGTGGAGGGGAGTTTTTTTTGTTTTTGCGTTGGGGCATTTCTACAAGATGAAGTTTGAAATGTAAGACAGTGCTCTTGAGAAAGGGTGAAAGATGTTTAGATGAAATTTTGAAGAGGTTTTGGAGCTGAGAATATTTTAAGCTCTGGTGCAATAAAACTTTCAGAAAAACGGTATCGGTTTTTACAGACAGGAGGTTTAAGACAGTTAATTGAATATACTGAGGTGTTTAAAAAAAAAGGTTCTCTGGTGAGTATTGTCCAAAGGGTGCTTTTGGATGCTATGAAGGAATATTTTAAGATAGATTTACTGCATATTTCAAAATTTTCAACATGTATATTAGTTTTATCTATTCTATTTTATCTTCAATTTATTTGCAAAATAAACTTTAGTTTTATGGTTCGCACACACTGTAGCAGATTTAGTTCAAATGTTCTGGTGGCAGACTACCTTGTTAAAACTAAAGCAAAACAAAATATGATGTACCAAGACACACAAGGATGACTTTCCAATTATAACATCAACTGGGACCATAACAACTGAAAGAACTAAATGCATTGCTAGTGAAGTTCTCAACTTCTTCGAACTTGTGTAACTTGCTATCAATCGGTCAAAATCCTTCTATGTTTTCTCAACTTTAATGGTGTTTGTCTCTTCGGTGAAAATCATCATCTTTTAAACCTTTCCTTCTCAATTAAAACTGTTTTCCTGATATGTATATACATCTGGTTGAAGTGGAAGGAATCCTGTGGATTCCAGTTTGAGTCTTGTTCACGGTGCTTTTATTCTCAGCCCACCTCCTTCCCCCAAAGCAGAGTTCCCTCTTGTCTTCACTCTGTGCTCCACCAGCCTGCGCATTCACCACATCATTTATGTTGCAGTATTTGTATAACATGACCCCCTCCAAGCACACCTCCCCCTCTCCTTTCTGTTTCTGGATTCACTGCATGCACATACATTCACTCCCTCCAAAACAGACTATGTATAAAGATTCACTGCCAACATTCATCAAGACTTCTTCAACAGCAGTAAATTTATAATCCCAAAATACTCCTTTGTAGCATCCAGAAGCACCATTTGGACAGTACTCATCAGGGAAAGATGTTTACTTGGAACACCTCAATATCCTTAATTTAACTGTGTCTTAAGCTCCCTGTCTCTAAAAATTGACAGCCTTTTCCTGAAAGTTTTATTACACCAGAGCTGAAAATACTGTCAGCTTCAAAAACCTCTTCAAGGTTTTATCCAAATATCTTTCACCCTTTCTCAAGAGCATTGTGTTTTATGTTTCGAACTTCATCCTGTAGAACTGCCCCCACTGCAAAAACAAAACAAAACTTTCCTCCATCCACAAGCTAAGTGTATCTCCCCGAAGCTTAAAAACCCATGATCACCACCATCTAGAAAGACAAGGTCAGCAGATACATGGGAACACTCCTGCAAGTTCTCCTCCAAGCCGTTCACCATTCCTGACTTGGAAATGTATCACCAATCCTTCATTATCACTGGATCAAAATCATGGAACTCCCTCCTTTACCATGTAGTGAGTCTACCTACACCAAACAGACAGCAACATTTCAAGGAGGCAACTTACCACCACCTTTTCAGAGGCAACAATAGATGGCAGTAAATGCTGGCTGGCCAGTAATGCCACATCGATGAATGAATTTTAAGATTTAAGCTTTTTTTAAAAATTCATTCAATGGATGTGAGTACCATCCGCTAGCATTTAGAGCACTTTTCAGAAGTTTTAAGAGCCAACCACATTGCTTGGTCTGTGTCCTTCACACAAAGATGGCAGATTTTCTTCCCTAAAGAACTTGGCAAACCAGATGGGTTTTAATGTCAATTAATAAGGGTTACACACTTGCCATTTGAGTTTCAAACCTTTATCACCAGAATGTTAGCCTTGGACTTCTGGATTACTAGCCCAGTTACATTAGCAATCGGCTACTGTATCCTCTATCATCGAAGCCCCTTTATGTACCCAAAATTCAAAACCTTAGCTGTTTGACAAATCTACAGTGTTCAACTTGAGTTATACCTCCCCACTCATTCACATTGGCAATATCGAGCCCCTGCAACCTCCTCACCTTCCACAGGCTCGCTCAGGAGTGACTCATGTGCCATGTGTCGAAGGTTATATTGTCCTTGGTTTTTTTCAAAAGGGGTTATAAAAGGCAGAGGTTCCTGTTTGTCTGGGATTTGTCTACTTTGATTATGGCTAACATATACTGTCTAAGGTGACAATCAAGGAAAAGGGCTTTTTAAAGTATTTTAAAAAAACCCTTGTACAATGAAAGGGAAGTGGCCAGTTCTCCCAGTTCAGGGATTTTTCTAGTTTGGTTGTTTTTAGCTGGGGACCTAAAGAAACAGCTGGTGGAGTGGAAAGAGTTTCTATTCAGCAATTGATCCCTAGCTGATTCTCTGACATCTCTCATGTAAGAACCTGTGTTTGATTTTACCTTTTTTGCCAAGGGGGATGTTGCAGGAATTTGGAGCAGCATCATTAAGTTGCGTTAAGAGTCAGTTGGGTTTTCAGATAGGTTAGATTATTCTATATTCTGTTCGCTTTTGTTTGTTTCATTCAATAGTCTGTAGATAAATCCTGTTTTATTTAAAACTGAGTGGTTTGACCAGCTGCATATCCTGGAACATCCACCTTACATCTGTTCAAAACAACTAGAAAAGTTAGGGTCTGGGCTACCTTCTTGAAATGTTTTGAGGGGATCTGGCCTGGACCATAATAGTCTGGACAGCATTGAGCAACCTCATACTTCCAAGGCTAGAACAGATTACTCAATTGGCAATCCTACCATTGGACCCAATATTTTCCTAGCTTATCCATCTTTGGCACACTGTGGCTACAGTATTGACAACTTGCAGGATGTACTCCAGCAAATTGAAGTTACATTATAGCACATTTTACTGCTATTACCACTTTTTAGCATTATGGGAGCACCAGCAACACACAGACCTTGACAAATCAAGAAGAAATACCACCAGCTTATCTGAGAATCTAAGGATGAGCAACAAATTTAGCTATGTCAGTGACACGATCATTTCAAGAATAGATTTGAAGAAGATTGCCGTACCCCAATCAGTAATGCTGCTAGGATGAAAGGAAGCAAAGTTTAGTGGTATAGAACTTGAGAATTGCTGATCTTAAAAAAAGACATGTTTTTGGCAGAGCTTTTTATCTAGTACTCATCAGGATCATTTGCAAGAATACCAGTTTTAGGGGGAAACCAACATTTATGCTGTATGAGAGGAAAATGAGTTTCAAAAGAGCAATTTGCTGTGTCATTGGTCAAGGCATTTAAATCCTAAGAAGTACTTGTTAATTGTGTTAACTGGTGTATTCTCCAGGGTAATGTTTTTACCAACCAGCCAGGATTCTCCTTTTCATACTGTACAAATGTTTGTTCCCCCCCCGCCCACCCAAAATTGGTATTTCATTTGATTGTCCTGATGAGTGCAAGACAAAAAGCTTTGACGAAATATGTCTTTTCTTTTTCAGCAATGTAAGTTTAAATTGTATGGAGAGTGAGAGAGCAAACAAGGAATCTACTAATCTTGTTATATTCCTTTTCTACACCCTCATTGTATTCCTGAAGAAGGGCTTATTCCCGAAATGTCGATTCTTTTGCTCCTCGGATGCTGCCTGGCCTGCTATGTTTTTCCAGCACCACATTTTTCAACTCTGGTACGCCAGCATCTGCAGTCCTCACTTTCTCCTCATTGTATAGCCTTGTTGGGAAAATAATGCTTTTTATTGTTAATTGGGTGTTTCATAAGCAGTTACCATGCTGTTTATGTGAGTTTCTTTTTTATCATAACATTGCACTGAAAATTTTGTACTCTTTAAATGGTAATATTCATGTGTGAACTCCTAGGAGGCTTTTGGAGATAGTTTTGTGATAAAGCAAGAGTAATTTTAAAAATATATAACTGATAGTGGTATTGGTTTTGTTTACACTAATCTGCCATGGATCCATTATTCTCTGAAATGTCACCTTCACCTGGGTCAGAATTGCTGTCAGCTATATTATGCAGCTGTGGATGTTTGACCAATAGTTTAGGCTAAGGAAAGGTTTGCTACATGTATTGATGCTCTGTCCCTAACTAAAACAGATTTTTTTCTTTTCTTGATGACTTGGAGGTGTGGGTGTTGGATTGGGATGGACAAAGTTAAAATTCACACAACATGAGGTTATAGGAGAAAGTGAGGACTGCAGGTGCTGGAGATCAGAGTCGAGAGTGTGAGGTTGGAAAAGCACGATGCTGCCTGACGTGCTGTGCTTTTCCAGAACCCCACACTCGACCAGGTTATAGTCCAACAGATTTATTTGGAAGTGCCTCCTTCATTGGCGCCCTGAAAGCTAGTGCTTCCAAATAAACTTGTTGGACTACAACCTGGTGTTGTGATTTTTAAACTCTTAACTCTTTTCTTGATGTAATACGTGACATCATTTTTAAAAACTTATTTCAGATGCTATTCAACATTGCTTGTGTATCGGATTCTCTCTTTGTCCTGATCACTTATTCACTGAAAGCTAATATTGTTTTCACATCTCTCTTTTCACTCTAATTTATGTAGCAATTCTGACATATTTTGACTGTTTCATGAGATTTGATGCAATCTCGTTATTTGTTCCATTTCTTTTGAAGCTTTAAGAGTAGGGTAGATTACCAATTTATTCCGGTTATGGTGCATTTTGATGAATACATTTGCAACATGCACTTTTATTTGTTTGGGGATGTGACAAAACATATTGGTGAAGGTAGAACAGCAGAGATAACACCATAATAAATTTGTGGTATACTGATCACAGTGCCACTTACAGAATCAGAAGAGGTCCCACCAAATATTGTAGATCAAGAAAAGTACTGAGGTTTAGAATATAGATTGAGCAGGAACACCAAAGGTATTAGAAGAATACATTAAACGAAACTGGAGTCAAGATTGAACTATGCAACAGGTTGATAATTTTGTCTGTTCAAACGAAAAATGGTGATGACAGATTGTCGATGTGATGCAAACATTAAAAGAAGAATAGAAGTAGTCAGGAGTAATTTTGTGAAATGAAGGTTACATGATGACAAAAAAAAATTCAAGCTTGTAACAAGGAAACAACTCGTAAGATGCTACGGTCTATTCATTTTCTTGTATGCCTCAGAAACTTGAACAATAAGTAAAGATCTGTCAGGGGAAAAATATAGAAGCTTAGACGTATGGATGTCAACACATTTGCCAAAACAAGTTCCAAATGAAGACAGTAAGAGATGATTGAAATTGCAAGAGCAAAAAGACCTTTTTAAAAAGTGACATCCTGTCTGTATCCCGGCCGCTTAATCAGATCTGAAACACTTCGAGAGACCGTTCCTGGAGGGCAAAGTGAAGAGCAGCAGGAAGAAAATCGCCCTAGGTACAATTGAATGACAGATGTCGGAGTATTATAGATGGACACAACTTTAGGCCACTTTTGGAATGTTGCATGTAGTTCTGATCACCACACTACCAAAAGGACATGGTTGCTTTGGAGAGTGTGCAGAGAAAGTTTACCTGAGTGTTGCCTGGGTTTTAGTTATGAGGAGAAGTTGGTTAAGCATGGATTGTCTTCCCTGGAAAGATGATGGCTGAGGACTGACCTGAGTGGTCTACAAAAATCAGAAGAAGCTTCGTTAGGTTGGATAGTCAGACCGTTTCGCAAGGATGGGAAGGTCGGCTATGAGAGGGCACAGTTTCAAGGTGGGGGGAAGGTTAGGAGAGAAGTGCAGGGAAAACTTTTCGGTGGGGTAGGCACCTGGATGCACTACCAGTGGAGGTGGTGGAAGCAGGCAATTTAAGATGTATTTGATAAATACATAAATGGGAGGCGAACGGGGATAGAAATCGTGCATGGTCAATAACTAGCAGGTTGAAATAATGATTAGGTATTGGCACAGGCTTGATGTGCTACAGGGCTTGTTCTTATGCTGTATTGTATGTATGAAGGTGGCATAAGACAGATGAGTGTAGCGTACAGCCGATCTGGCAGGAGTAGGTACAGACTGCAGAAGCAGCATGTGGTATTTATGAAAATAATTTCTTGGCTTAAATTTACTTTTCGTTTTCTGCATCTCTTTTAAGATATTCTGATAAATCAAGAGCTAGTTATTTCTGTCATGATACCATCTGCAAGATAGGAAGTCAGGTGGCTAAATGGCATTCAGGGCGAAGATCAGTTATCATAAATTTGAAGCAGGTTTTTGAGGGGCATCTAATCTACTATGGGAACTATTGCTTGTGTTCACAGAATTTTAGAATTGTTATAGTGCAGAAGGAGGTCATTCAGCCCATTGTGCCTGCACTGGCTCTATCGTCTAGTGCTGATGTCCTGCCTTTTCCCCATATCCCGACACACCATTTCTACCCAAATAATCATCCAATGCCCCATTGAATGCCTCATTTGAACCTGCCTCCACTATATTTCCAGACAATTCATCCCATACCATAACTACTCAGTGTTTAAATTTTTTTTCTCTTGCATCACTCTTGCTTTGTTTGCACATCACTGTTGTTATTGAACTCCGTGAGAAATAGTCCACTTCTGGATGAGAGCCTCTATTCTGGGTCTAGTCATATAGTATTGCTGCAATACTATTGCAGATCTGGAACCAAATTAACAGGATAAATTGAAAGGCCCTCCCAATTAAAGGATTGCCAACAAGATTTCACTTGTCATTCCTTAAATCCTGTTTCATTATGTTTCATATTTAACAGGCAAATGATACTCCAAATGAAAAAGTATATTTTTTAGATTAGATTACTTACAGTGTGGAAACAGGCCCTTTGGCCCAACAAGTCCACACCGACCCGCCGAAGCGCAACCTGCCCATACCCCTACATATACCCCTTACCTAACACTAGGGGCAATTTAGCATGGCCAATTGACCTGACCCGCACATCTTTGGACTGTGGGAGGAAACCGGAGCACTCGGAGGCAACCCACGCAGACACGGGGAGAACGTGCAAACTCCACACAGTCAGTCACCTGAGGCGGGAATTGAACCCAGGTCCCTGGCACTGTGAGGCAGCAGTGCTAACCACTGTGCCACCGTGCCGTCTATTTGTCTTTAAATAGATGGTACAATGCATTGCCTACATGGCCTCTGTTCAGGCCTTTCGGTCAAAAGTGGTCACGAATCACCAAGTTTCTATTCGAGTTTCCCAATGCAGTTGGATTATATGGCGTGTCTCCGAACTGAGGTCTTTATGTGGAATTTTCTGTTCTAATTTGAATTATAAGTGCAATTCAAAATATGACGTCTTAGAATGCTGAGCATTCATGGCAGTATTAACGAATTAATTTTAGCTGAGTTCACAGTTGATGCTGCGCTACTAGTCCCAGCAATCCTGGGTTTTGAAGGGCGTTCTTAGGGGAAAAAAAGTCAAAATTCCTATTTCTGATTTCGATCAGTTTCTTCCCTCTTTTCTCCCCCCCCCCCCCCCAAAAAAAAAATGTAGAGACCAGATGAAACCTGAATATGGCTCAGTTGTGATGCCCTCCCCTTCACTGTTGAGGAGTGCATTGAGCACTTCCTAGTTCGGTAATGATGTGTGGACTTTGACAGGGAACAACTTTGGACCTTGAAGAAGTAAAATCTAACATGAAGGTTCCTCTCATTGATATGTTAGTTATTGTTAATAAGACAATGTAACTTGTACCTTTGTTATGTGTGGGGGTGACCTTTAGTCTCATTTATCTCCTTTCAGCCATCTCCCATTTTAATGTTATGCCATTAGGAAGGGGACGAAACGTTTGCAGCAAAAACTCCCAGCTCGGCGAACAGAACCACAACAACAAGCACCCGAGCTACAAATCTTCTCCCAAACTTTGAATGTTATGCCAGGTTGTCCTTTTTGTTAACCATTTTGTGTGAGCAGGTACAGGTCACCCCTATATAATGCAATAAATTCTACTTTGATAAAGTCAAGAGGACCTTTTCATTAGACTACCAGTGGATTTTCCTCTGCCACACTAAACCCTAACAGGAAATAGGATGATGGCAGCAAATCCACTAGATGGATGTTAGACCATAATGAATTGTGAAGATTGATCATCCAACTTTGTGTGCATATTTGGACCCTCCTTCACTCACCATCTAAGTTGGGTAAATCTGATCATAGAATCCCTATAGTGCAGAAAGAGGCCATTAAGCCCGTTAAGTTGGCACTGACATTCCAAAGAATTTGGATTTTGGGAAGGAGGTAGAAGCATGCTATGCAGGGGTTTTGGGTGGGGGGCGGGGATGGCGATTACCAGATGAAAGGAGGTCTGTGACTTATGTCCACAGTAATGAGCTGATGTTTCATGGTGAAGTCATGGCCCAGAGGGAGATTGCAGAGGCTGAGCACCAGCTCTCGGATACCAATGTAGAGGTCGATATGCCAGACAACAACAGCTTCTTTGCAAAATCCACAAACAGTACTGCCTGGACAGATCGATTGTTTCTGCCTGCTCCACAGAACTCATCTCTTCCAACTTCAACTCTGTTTTTTCTCCCCCTGTCCAGATCCTTCCCACTTATATCTGTGATTCCTCTGATGCTTTGCTTCGGTTTCAGAAATTCCAGTTCACAGGCTCCAGCCGCCTCCTCTTGATCATGGACGTGCAATCCCTCTACAAGTCCATCCCCCATCAGATGGTCTCTAGGCTTCCTGCTTCCTGGGACAAAGGCCTGAACCATCCCATTCATCACCACCACCCTCCTCTGCCTGGCTGAGCGCTCGTTACTCTGAATAATTTTTCTTTTAACTCCTCTCAATTTCTTTTGGCCAAAGGTGTGGCCATGATACCCACATGGGCTCCAATTATGTCCAACCCTTTGTTGGATACATGGAACATACCTTGTTGCAGCTCTTCTCTGGCGCCCACCCAGTATATTGATGACATCATCAGTGCTGCTTTCCCCCCCCCCCATTCAGAATTAGAAAAGGTTTATCAATTTTGCTTTCAATTTCCACTCTGCTCTCACCTTCACCTGGTCCATCTCTGACGCCTCCCTTAGCTTCCTTAAACAACCCTCCCCATTTCTGGGGATTGGCTGGCCACTAATATCTACCACAAACATGCTGACTATGCATCCTCTCTCATTGCTTTCAGTAAAGATGCTATCCTCTTCTCCTCATCCCTCTGTTTCCATCGCACCTGTCCATCATCTTCCTCAACCAAGGATTCCCTAGCACCAGTTGACAGTTCCCTCAGCTGGATCTGACCCATGTCCTGCACTTCACCTTTAACCCCATCTCTTGCCTCCCACGACAGCAATAAGGCCCCCCTTGTCCTCACCAACCAGCATCCACATCCAGAGTCATTAGCTGCCATTTCCACCACCACCAGACTCTTATTCCCCTCCCCTCCTTTGTCAGCCTTCCGCAAGGAATGTTCCCTCTGGGACACCCTGGTGCACTTCTCCACTTCCAGCACACACACCACCTCCCACCATGGATTATTCCCTTACAACCACACAATATGCAACACCTGCTCATTTACTTCCTACCCCCCCCCCCCCCCCCCCCCCCCCCCACCCCGTTACAACACTGGGTAAATTCCCCCTGTTAACTTAAACCTGTAACACAGAAAAGATTACCCAGTGCAGTAATCCGTGAAAATTCAACAAGCCAAGAACTAGTTAAGAAATAAAGTTGTTACTTTTACTTGTTACTTTAAAGTATAACAGAATAACTAACAACTATTGACAACCCCTTGCTCTAATCTATCATTTATTTTCCATTCTGTAATGTTAGTCTGATAAAATCCCCAATTATGACTTACCAAAATTCAAATTTCAAAACCAGCCAGTTGATGAATCTTCGCTTGGTATTTTCCTCTATAGCTTTTCTTCTACTTAGGGATTTCTGTTTCACAGGTCACTGATTGATTAAAGGTATCTTTTTGAGAGGTACTTTTCTGGGCAGTCTGCACATGTTGGCAGTTCTCCCTCAACTGTTTTTTTTCGGTTTTATATCCCAAAGCATCAGATCGTTGCATTGGTGCTAATGTTGTCAAAATGCCAAATTCAGACTTGATTGAAGTTTGGTATGTTGAGGCATAATTTAAACTGGCTGAATTCGAGTTTGTTTTTTGCTCGAGGCAACCCAGCTTATCTAGCTGTTCGACCAAATGTTACATTTTAAATTTTCCGGTACTCTGTTAAAGATATGTTACACCTTACACCTTAATAAAAAAAAGACTTCATCTTTGTCTATTCTTTAAACATATTACCATAACATGCAGATAACTTTAATCTAAGTTCATCTTAATGTCTTCCCAAAACAATAGATAAATACAAATCTCTCATCTAAACTTAATCAGTTAAATCCGCGATAATGCATCTGCAATTGCATGCTTACAACCTGCAACATGTATGATTTTAAATTAAAAGTCTGTAACATAAGACTCTAAAGAAATAGTCTCATATTCTTGACTTCAAAGCGTTCTAAGAATGTAAGAGGATTTGTGTGTACAACCATCTCTGATATTGTTCATGACATACACATAAAAATGTTGAGAGGCCAGTAACAAACTCAATAGTTACTTTTCGATCGTGGAATGTATCCACTGGTAGACGTCGAACTTCTTAGAAAAATAACCCACTGGCAGTTCAATCACATCCTCATCCTTCCATAGGAGTACAACTCCAACTCCAATGTCACAAGCATCAATGGTGACTTTAAAAGGTTTTGAAAGGTTTGGTGTAACTAACCACCACACCAGTTTTAATGTGGCTTTCAAATGGTCGAATACTTCCTGGCATTGTTCTGTCCACCAAAACCTTTTGTTGTTTTTCAGCAAATCGGTTAATGGTGCAACTACACTACTGAAGTTTGGAACAAATGTCTGACGGAATCCGCTGAGTCCTAAGAATTGCAACACCCCTTTCTTCGATGGCCTTTGTCTTTGCATTCCGGGGAGTCAAACTTCCATAACCAATCTTATGTCCCAAGAATGTCATCGCTGTTTTTGCGAATTCTGTTTTGTTTATCACCGGTTTTGCTTCTCGTAGTTGTTCAAAGAACTCTGTCAACTGTACTATGTGATTTTTCCAGGGCTGAGTAAAGATCACTACATCATCCAAATAGACTGCACAGTTTGTTAACCCAGCCACAACTCTGTTCATGTGTCTTTGGAGTGAGGCGGCTGTGGTCTTCATTCCAAACGCATCACTTTAAACTGATGCAGTCTGTTTGGGGTTACAAATGCAGAAATTCCTTTTGCCGTCTCTGATAAAGGTACCTGCCAGTAACCATGCAGTAAGTCCAACTGACCTGTCTGACTTTTTCGATACAGTTCTCCAATCTAGGGATTGGATGTGAGTCAGATTTTGTAATTGTGTTGACCTTTCGATATTCCATGCAGAATCATTGAATCCCATCCAGTTTGGGGACTAGGATGATCGGCAAACTCCACTCGCTCTGGCTTGGATCGATGATGTCCTTGTCAAGCATGGCCTCTGCCTCCATCTGGACCTGTCTGGCTTTGAAAGGATTAAGCCAATAGGGATGTTGTTTCATCAGAGCAGTATTTCCTACATCTACTTCATGTGTAATAGCATTGGTCCTCCTCATCTGATTCTTACATATACCCTTATACTGAAGTAACAAATCTTTCAACTGTGTTCTAGTTTACAAACCTATCCCACTCCTCAAGGATGACTTCATTTTTAAAATATGTTTCGAGGCACATCAAAGTCCATGTCATCTGGATTTGATTCCTCACTCTGTGGGGCAGTAAACTAACATCTGTTTCTCCAATTCTTTCTTTCTTGCATAGTACAGTTTCAAAATGTTCACATGATGACATACCCGATACTTCTTTTTTCTATCTGACATCTTTACGAGATAGTTCACCTGATTCATTTTTTTCTCAATTTGATAGGAACCACTAAACCTGGCTTTGAAGGGATTTCCTATCACTGGTAACAGTACTAACACATCATCGCCTCGGGAAAATATCTGAGTCTCAGAGCTTTCATCTGCCACCTGCTCCATTTTACACTGTGCCCTCTTTAGATGCTGTTAAGCTAACTCACCTACTCTATTTATCTCTCCCTCGCCTCCGATATATAACCTGAGATCTCAGACTGTGGTCCTGTCAATTTTTCTTTAATTATTTTCAAAAGGTCTCTCACTTCATGCCCAAATATTAACTCAAAGGGAGTGAACAGAGTAGATTCATTTGGGGCATCTCTAATGGCAAACAATATGAGTGGGATGCCTTTATCCCAATCATTTGGGTAATCCTGACAGTATGCTCACGACATGGCACAGACCTTGAAGACCACCTTTCTAAAGCTCCCTGGTATTCAGGATGATACGCACTGGATTTGAAGTGCTGTATAACTAAGCTATCCTTAAAGAGTCTAGCAGTAAAATTTCACCCTTGGTCCAACTGAATCTCTCTGCTTAGCCGATACTGTGTGAAGAAAGATACTAACTCCTCTACTACTCTTTTTGCCTTGATACTCCGTACTGGAATTACCTCTGGAAATCTGGTAGACACATCTATTATGGTTCCCACTTATAGTTCTTGGGAGGGGACCTATACAATCAATTATAATCCTCGTGAAAGGTTCTTCACGTATGGGAATCGGCAATAAAGCTGCTGGTTTTATTGCCACCTGTGGCTTACCTACCACTTGACATCATGATGTCATTCCTGATGAAGGGCTTATGCCTGAAATGTAGATTCTCCTGCTCCTCGGATGCTGCCTAAGCTGTTGTGCTTTTCCAGCACCACGCTCTCGAATCTGATCTCCAGCATCTGCAGTCCTGGCTTCCTCTACCATTCGGCATGTATGACATGTATGACAAAAGTTAACCATATCCTTGTACATTCCTGGCCAATAAAAATGTTTTTGTACCTTTTTTAGCTTGAGTCTTTCATACCTTGCAAGCAGTTCATGTGCTACCCATAATACCATCTGCCCGAATGCTGCTGGCAACACAATCTAGTGCACTTCGGCTCAATTCTCCTCTACACTAATCTGCTGTGGTCTCCATTTCCATCTTTAGTATTCTATCTTTCAGATAGTAACCCTCCAGACTATTGTCTGCCTCCCTTTCAGGCTACGCATCCACATATATATCTTCTATTGTCTTGTCTTGCTGTTGCGAGTCTCTTAGCCTTTCAGGACTAAACACATCTGTCTGACTCTCTGCCTGTTCAGGTTTTTCCTGCACCATTATGTCAAACAGGGTATCTGCTAACTGAACCTCAACACCTTCATCTCTCTCTTTAGTTTTCGCTTCGTACTGTGATCTATGATAGTGGGATCTGGGTACCATACAGTCTGGGAAATTACCAGGATATTTCTGTTTACACTCCTGAGTATTTTTTGGTCTTCCTTGGGCTTCTCCACAACAAGGGATGTCACTCCTACGTTGGATCCTGCCAAATCATTCCCAAGAACAAACTGAATTCCTGGAACTGACGCTCTGTCAATCACTCCCACTTGTAACTTCCGCAGTCTTGAGTTGGCACTCCAACCTGATCTTACATAGGGGAATGCTAAATATCTGTCCATCTATCCCACAAATTATCATACTCTTTGGTAACTGATCAGAAAGAGTGCATATTCGCTCATCCTTTACTATCAGCGACCGGTTAGATCTTGGATCTCTCAAAATGATGCTGCAAATGTGTTGCTGGTCAAACCCCCTAGTCCCTCCTCCCTACCTTTTATCTTAGCCTGCTTGGCTCTCTCTCTCTTATTCCTGATGAAGGGCTTATGCTCGAAACGTCGAATTCTCTATTCCTGAGATGCTGCCTGGCCTGCTGTGCTTTGACCAGCAACACATTTGCAGCTGTGATCTCCAGCATCTGCAGACCTCATTTTTTACTCTCTCAAAATGATAACCACTTGTCCTTCTCCCCTCTTCTTTCTGAGTAATCTTTACTCACCGAGGCTAATTCTTTGTAGACATCAGGTACTAATTCCATACCCAGCCCCTGCTTAGGCTGTGCACTCTATTACAGCTCCTCTGCTCTTCTCAGGGTCTCCTTTACTACCTTCACTAATCTCACTGATTTAACTTATTTTGCCACATCTTTTTCCACAGTGCCTTTCTTTTCATGACCAGCACAATGACTATGTGTCCCACTTTACCACAGCGGAAATACCTGAGGCCTTTCACCTCTTTTCCACCTGCTTTTTTATCCTGTGGTAAATTCTTACCAGTGTTCTCTACTCTTGGTTTCGTAGTGTAGAATCTCCCCTACTCCCAATTTATATCCCTCTCAAGACGAAATTCTGACCAGAAGTTTGTCTTATGCACAAACGTATATTCATCTGCTAATTCTACTGCCCACCTTCCTTCTGAACTTTCTGTTCCTCCACATGAATTCTTACTATCTCTGGAAGTGAGCTTTTAACCTTCTTCAGCAAAATACTCTCTCGTAGAGCCTAAAAGGTCTTACCTATTTTTAAAGCACGCACCCATGTATCAAAATAACCATGTTTAATTCTTTCAAACTCAACATAAGGCTGACCTGGTTCCTTCTTTGTTTTTGAACTGCTGTCTATATGCTTCTGGTACCAATTCATAAGTACTTAAAATAGCCTGTTTAATCTCTTCATAATTTTTTGTCGCCTCACCTGACAGTGCGGCAAATATTTCCCTCGCTGTCAGTCGTCAATTCTCCTGCTCCTCAGATGCTGCCTGACCTGCTGTGCTTTTCTAATCTTGACTCTAATCTCCAGCATCTGCAGTTCTCACTTTCGCCTGCCTCTCTAGCCCTGCCTAATGGTTTAGTCTGAACTAGCATTATCCATAAATCCTCAGACTATTCCATCTAATGAGCCATTTTTTTCAAATTTAAAGAAAGAAGGCTTCAACACCTTTCTCATCAAAATGTGGCAGAATTTTTGTATATATGACAATCTTCTCTTTTAATCTCCATCCTGTTAACTTGATTTTGCTGACTGAGTAAGTCACAACTTCTCAAGTTCAGATTCTCTTTTTTTTTGCTCAGCTAAGAATCTTTGTCTGTCTGTCTCTGTCATTCTCTCTCTGTGTCTGTGTGTGTGTATCTCTCTCTCTGTCTGTCTCTCTCTCTCACTGTCTGCCTCTTTTCTGTCCTCTATCTGTCTTTTAATTCCATTTTCCTCAATTGTAATTTAAATTTTTCCACCTCTACTGCATTTGTCTGTTTCTCTGACATACCTAAGTGTTTGAGTAACTTCCTTACAATTTCAGCTTTACTTTTGTCCTTTTAGACCCAAATCTAAT
This sequence comes from Hemiscyllium ocellatum, assembly GCF_020745735.1. NCBI lineage: Eukaryota > Metazoa > Chordata > Chondrichthyes > Orectolobiformes > Hemiscylliidae > Hemiscyllium > Hemiscyllium ocellatum. Next base: position 69,101,015 of record NC_083417.1, read on the forward strand.
TTCTTTGCTAATTCTAAAAGTATGGCTTTTTCTTTCCTTCTAAACTTTCTTGGCAAATTTAAAAATCCTCTTCAGATCCCAGAACCTCTTTAGCAATTTTAAGAGCTATTTCTTTCACTTTTTTAAAATTTAATCAACCACAAGTCACCAAAATAAGACAATTTGTTTTAATTTATGTTTTATTGAAGATCTAGGACACTAACCTGCACGTGTTTAAATCTGGGATTTTTTTGTACCCCCAAATTTATTCAAATCTGTCTAAACCAGTTCAAATCCCAGACAAGCCTCCAAACTGTTACAACATGGGGTAAATCTACCCCCTGCTAATTTAAACCTGTAACACAGAAAAGATTACTGTGCAGTAATCTGTGAAAATTCAACAGGCCAAGAATTAGTTCAAGTAAAGAGTAGCAACTTTTATTTCTTAAAGGACAACAGAGAATAATTAACTAACAACTATTTACAACTCCTTTCTCTAACCTATTGTTTATTTTACCTTCTATAATATTAATTCAATTTAAAAACTCCGTACAAGATTTATCAAAACTCAAATTACAGATGACAGACCAAAACATACTCCTCTTTCATTATCAGGTATTGTTTCATAAACAAATAAGCCAGAGGTTTGGCTGAATGATCTGATAACCTGAGTTGAACGCCCACAATGACAGCTCACAATATGATGACAATGAATTAAATAAGCTGGTATTCAGGAAAGATGCTCATGAAACCCAGTAGATTGTTGTTTCAAAAATAAACCCATCTGATTCACTAGTCATCTTTAGAGAAGGAAATTTACTGTTCTTATCTGGTTGACCTGTACGTAACTTCAAGCCCACAGTAATGTGATTAACTGTCTCAACTGCTCTTTGAAATGACCCCACAGAGCAATAAATTCTCATGCATATAAAGCTTTGTCCAAAGTTTGGAATGAGTTGCAAAACAGCCAAATATAATCACAGGACTGAACGTCATGCTTTGTGTGTTTGGAATTAGGGAGTACATAATAGCCATTGTGTGGCTTTCCCATCACTGACCAAACCACCCATCTCCTGTTTGAAAATTTTACTGCTCTGTGAGAAGCATTGGGCAATTTCCCAAAGGGAGTCCATTGAGATCCTTAAGTGACCAGTTAATAACCACTCAAGTGCCTCACTCCTTTGCCAGCAGTATTTAATCACAGTGGGCAGAAGCCCACATCATGTGCGAAGTCTGGAGATTTTGGGTTTATATTTAGAAAGTCGTTAGGCCTACTTTGGTACCAAAAGCGCCCTGCTGAGGGTCATCCAACTACCTTCCCAGCCTCTTGAATCTGGCCCTCTGAACAAACGTATAAGCTGCCCAGTCACTCATAATTGTCATAGAGATGTACAGCACAGAAACAGCACCTTCGGTCCAACCCGTCCATGCCGACCAGATATCCCAACCCAATCTAGTCCCATCTGCCAGCACCCAGCCCATATCCCTTCAAACCCTTCCTATTCATATGCCCATCCAATGCCTCTCAAATGTTGCAATTGTACCACTTCCTCTGGCAGCTTATTCCATACACATACCACCCTCTGTGTGAAGAAGTTGCCTCACAGGTCTCTTAATCTTTCCCCCTCTCACCCTAAACCTATGCTCTCTAGTCTGCACTCCGGGACCCCAGGGAAAAGACTTTGTCTATTTATCCTATCCATGCCCCTCATAATTTTGTAAACATCTATAAGGTCACCCCTCAGCCTCTGACGTTCCAGGGAAAACAGCCCCAGCCTGTTCAGCCTCTCCCTACAGATCAAATCCTCCAATCCTGGCAACATCCTTGTAAATCTTTTCTGAACCCTTTCAAGTTTCACAACATCTTTCCGATAGGAAGGAGACCAGAATTGCACGCAATATTCCAACAGTGGCCTAACCAATGTCCTGTACAGCCGCAACATGACCTCCCAACTCCTGTCCTCAATACTCTGACCAATAAAAGAAAGCATACCAAATGCGGCCTTCACTATCCTATCTACCTGCGACTCCACTTGCAAGGAGCTATGAATCTGCACTTCAAGGTCTCTTTGTTCTGCAACACTCCCGTGGACCTTACCATTAAGTGTATAGGTCCTGCTAAGATTTGCTTTCCCAAAATGCAGCACCTCGCATTTATCTGAATTAAACTCCATCTGCCACTTCTCAGTCCATTGGCCCGTCTGGTCAAGATACTGTTGTAATTTAAGGTAACCCTCATCGCTGTCCACTACACCTCCAATTTTGGTGTCATCGGCAAACTTACTAGCTGTACCTCTTATGGTCGCATCCAAATCATTTATGTAAATGACGAAAAGTAGAGGACCCAGCACTGATCCTTGTGGCACTCCACTGGTCACAGGCTTCCAGTCTGAAAAACAACCCTCCACCACCAGCTTCTGTCTTCTACCTTTGAGCCAGTTCTGTATCCAAATGGCTAGTTCTCCCTGTATTTCGTGAGATCTAACCTTGCTAACCAGTCTCCCATAGGGAACCTTGTCGAATGCCTTACTGAAGTCCATATAGATCACATCTACCTCTCTGCCCTCATCAATCCTCTTTGTTACTTCAAAAAACTCAATCAAGTTTTGTGAGACACAATTTCCCACACACACAGCCATGTTGACTATCCCTAATCAGTCCTTGCCTTTCCAAATACATGTACATCCTGTCCCTCAGGATTCCCTCCAACAACTTGCCTACCACCGAGGTCAGGCTCACTGCTGTATAGTTCCCTGGCTTGTCCTTACCACCCTTCTTCAACAGTGGCACCATTTAGCCAACCTCCAGTCTTCCGGCACCTCACCTGTGACTATCGATGATACAAATATCTCAGCAAGAGGCCCAGCAATCACTTCTCTAGCTTCCCACGGAGTTCTCGGGTACACCTGATCAGGTCCTGGGGATTTATCCTACTTTATGCGTTTCAAGACATCCAGTCCATGCCAGAGAAATCTGTCAATCCAGCTCCCTAGCACTGGGGACTGCTTGTCCTGATTGTGTACCTAGTGGCATTATTGGTCTGCAGACCTGCTAGCCAATCCAATTAGCCTGTAGCTGTCTAAGGCAGGAGGACCTGTGTGCATGGGATATGTACATAACCAAGAATATACGAACGGGAGTAGGCCATTCAGCCCCTCAAGCCTGTTCTGCAGCATCGCCATCATCTGTGATGTTGGACCTCCTAATGAGTGTAAAATACATGGCTGAAGCACTTGTAATTAGCTTTGGGCAGAAGTGCTGAATGGATGATCTATATTGCTCTCCTGCCAAAGTCCCCAGTGTCACAGATGCCACCTTTCAGTAATTCTGATTTACTCCAAGTAAGGCTAAGAAATCACTGGGGGCAATGAATCCTCACAATATTCCAGCTGCCTTACTGAACTCTGTTCAAGTTAAATTACAGCTCTGGTGCCCACCCAATAAAGTGGAAAATTGCCTTGGAATGTTTTGTACACAAAAAGCAAGATCAATCCACTCCAGTCAGTTACCACTCAGTGGACTCTTGGTCATCAGCATAATGATGGAATGCATTGTCCACCAAGCTATCAAACATCACTTACCAGTAACCAGCCCTTAATCAGCAGCTACCTATTTATTGATGCTCAGTTTGGATTCAGTCCAGACCACTCTGCTTGAGACCTCAATTTAGCCATTTTTCCAAACAAGACATTAACCAAAAATGTGAATTAACTGACCACATAAATACTGTAACTTCAAGACAATGTTAGAGACTGTAGTTTTGTAGTTTCTGGGTTTTCTCAACTTCAACACGGTCAAGCACAAAGCAACACACTCATGTGATTTAAACATGCATTCTCTCTACCACCAGTGCACAGTGGCAGCAGTGTGTACCATCTACAAGCAGCCACTGCAGCAATTTGTCAAGGCTTTTTTGGCAACACCTTCCAAACACATGACCTGTAATTTTGTAAAGAACAAGGACAGCAAGTGTGTAAGAGCCATCTGCAAGATCCCACTCCATGTTACACACCATCTTGGCTTGGAAATATATCATCCTTCATCATCATTTGGTTAAAATCTTGGGCTTACGCCATATTGATTATTATACAGTGATTCTAGAAAAGTGGCTCTCGATTGTTTAAGAATAATTAGGAATGGGGAAAATTGCAGCATCAGTATCACTTGAACAAGTTTTTTTTTGTGTTCTAAAACTCAAAATATGTGCCAGACAGACCATGTTTGATATTGCATTATTCTCACGAAACATGATGGCTTTTCGCAGTTTCAGTGAATATATATACACATTCATAAGCATGTGCTGTTATATAACAGGTTCACTGCTTCAAGAAATGCTAATTGCTCTTTTCTCTCTTTTCAAGAATCAAATGTTAATCTGAATTATGATTTTGCATCTTTTGCAAGAAATATTATTGTTTGAATATTGTTGGTAACAAAGTGGGAGCAGCTATCTTAGTCATGCTTACATACATCTGTATTGACAGGTTTTATCTGATCTTTGGATTGTGTATTAGATTGTACCCCAGTGTTGTAGATTTTAAAATTATCGTCAGTAATTTTGTCATATAGGTCAATAAGCCAAGTTTAGTCGTCAGTTATTTTTAATGATCCTGTTTGGAGATGCAGTGGTGCACCTGAAGGAAGATAGGACTTGAACCTCGACCTTCTAGCTCAGAGATAGGGACACTACCACTCTGCCACAACACCCTTCCAAATCCAAGCTCCCAGTGGGTCTTTAAATAGCTGGTCTTTGCTAAGACAAATCTGAGGCACCATAATTGACCTGTTTCAGATTCAGAACTCAAAATTAACAAGGTTGTTAATTGCTTTCGCCTCAGCCATGCAAGAAACTAAATGCATGTGCGTGTTAGATGAGAGCCCAGACAGCCCAGGAATCATAATGCATTTCTGGATTTTAGGAGTGAGCTTGTCAGTCAGTATTCAAATTTGACTCCATGACGAGAGGCTATGGCAGTAACTTACAGTCGCTGATAGCAGTGCTTAGTGTTTGGAGTCAAGAGAGAATCTGCCACAAGTTTTAGACCTAGATTTCGGAGGAATGTGTTCTCATTGATCTGAAGGCTATGGAATGGAAAACTGGTATTCAAGATTTGGAAATCACGTTTTCCTCATTTGTTTCACCTGAGGTAATGCTTCGTACACCCAGCTGACGGGAGGTAATGGAGGTACTTTGCTTCTCTTATTGGTAAATGACACTCTAAAATGGGTTTTGAATTGGAGACAGTCACTAGGAAGCAAAACATTTACATTACAAAGCTTGTGCTTATATGCCCCTTATTTTTATTTATTAATTTTTTCAATGTTAGTGCATTTACATCTGAGTTGGACAAGAAAGTCATTTGGTGGTCACGCCAAAAAAACAGAAAGAAGTCAGGAGTATACATATCTTAGAATCCCTACAGTGTGGAAACAGGCCATTTGGCCCAAGTCCACACCAACCCTCTGAAGAGTAACCCACCCAGACCCATTCCCCTATCCTCTTTACTCTACATTTACCACTTACAAATGCACTTAAATTACACATCCCTGATAGTGTTCAGAGATGTGTAGGTGCATTAGTGAGGGGTAAATATAGGGTAGGGGCACAGGTCTGGGTGGGTTACTCTTCGGAGAGTGGTGTGGTCTTGGGCTGAAGAGCTGAAAAATGTGTTGCTGGAAAAGTACAGCAGGTCAGGCAGCATCCAAGGAGCAGGAGAATCGATGTTTCGGGCATAAGCCCTGAAGAAGGGCTTATGCCTGAAACGTCAATTCTCCTGCTCCTTGAATGCTGCCTGACATGCTGCGCTTTTTCAGCTCTGATCTGCAGTCCTCACTTTGTCCTAGTTGGGCTGAAGAGCCTATTCCCACACTGTAGAGATTCTATGAAATAGCATTATGATGAGTTCTCATTAAATACAATGAAGTTAGGTGAAAATGTTTTGTCCTACTATACATTGAGTTGAAAAGAGCATTTTCGGGCAACATTGAGGCATCTTGATTAATGCGATCAGAAGCTGGGAAATTTACGATTGGTGGAAGAAATTGGAAGTTGCAAGCAAAGAAGTCAAAATGACACCAATCAGCTGATTGGTTAACCACACTGTGTAATTTATAAGGCCTGCACATTATCAAGCAAATACATCAGGGGAAGTACATTGTTAGGGAAACATTCGTGGTAATTACTTTAACCATCATCTGACTGCACACACCGACATTTTAGTTTTGCCATTTTCCAGTAAAAGATCAAACTTACAAGATGTTGATAGAGTAAGTGACTTTAATGATGCAAGTGACTGAAACTTTATGACGAGGATTAAATCTTAAACAGACTATTGTGATTTGATTTGGGTCACTTTTATGTAAACTAACAAACCAGAAAAGTCACTGTGTCCCAGCAAGGGACTGTGCCAAAAAGTTACAACAGCAAGAGGGCTAAATGTTTTGAGGATTTGTGTACAGAAAAAACTGAATCAACAAATCCTACAAGAAGAGGAAGAGAAGTACAAGTTACAGAACAAAGTTCACATTTTAACAGAGAAACTTGCCAAGATCAATGAGAGTCTGACATGTACAATAGCAACCCAAAATGAATTTGATAGAACTCTTGCAGAGACTAAAGTTGTTTATATGAATTTCCATAAGTTTCCAGGCATTGCTGACTGTTCTGAAGCAGGGAGCTTGAATCAGGTCAAGGAAAAAAGAAAACTCCAAGCACTCCTGATTGACAAAAAAATAATCGGCTTCAGAGGAGCAATAAGCACCAAGAGACGGAATCTTAAGTTGTAACAGTGAGAAACAACAGTAAGTGACTAATAAGAGTCAGAGAGTTGTACAGCACAAAAACAGACCCTTCAGTCTAACTCGTCCATGCCAGCCAGATATTCTACATCAATCAAGTCCCAGTTGCCAGCATTTGGCCCATATCACCCTAAACCTTTCCTATTCATATACTCATCCAGATGCCTTTTAAATGTTGTAATTGTACTAGCCTCCACCACTTCCTTTGGCAGTTCATTCCATACATGCACTACCCTCTGCATGAAAAAGTTGCCCCTTAGCACCCTTTTAAATCTTTGCCTTCTCACCTTAAGTCTAAGCCCTCTCGTTTTGCATTTCCCAAGCTTGGACCCAAAAATACCCTTGGCTATTCACCTATCCATGCCCCTAACGATTTTATGAACCTCTGTAAAGTCAACCCTCAGCCTCCTAAGCTTCAGGGAAAATAGCCCAAGCCTAATCAGCCTCTTTCCTATAGTTCAAAGCCTCCAACACTGGCAACATCCTTGTAAATTCTTTCTACACCTGTTCAAGCTTAACATCATTTTTCCTATTGCTGGGAGACCAGAATTGAATGCAGTATTCTGACCAACGTCCTATACAGCCACAACATGACCTAACGTCTATGCTCAATGCACTGACCAATAATGACAAGTGTATTGGACCACTTGTAAACAATCGCAAATTCAGCAGGATTGGTTGCTTTAAAAAAAAAGGATTTGGTAGTAAAATTTTACAGATGTGAAAAAAAGTGGATCCAGCATTGACGTGCCTTCTTTTTGAATTTGTATAAAAACCTTGAAGCTAATTCTTCCCTCCTTCACTTACCTGAAAATGCCTCAACAAATCCAAGCCCACTCGTTAACCACAAAGCAACCTGTTCATGCAGGATAAATAAATGTTCTCTCCGAGAATTTTGTTCCTGCGTTTGTCTTGATAAGTGCAAGATGAAAGGCTTCAATAATGTATCTCTCCTCTCAGCCATACTTATGATCTATATTGACAGGTGACTGTCACTGGAATAAGGTTCCCCAACTCCGAATTGCTGTCAATCTTCTCCACTGTATAATTTTGGTGACATACAGTTCCAACTTCCGAGGCTGTCACAACAAAGATTCCTGATGAAGGGCTTTTGCCCGAAATGTCGACTTTCCTGCCCCTTGGATGCTGCCTGACTTACTGTGCTTTTCCAGCACTACTCGAATCTTGACCACACAAGGATAGTTGACACCAATCTCCCACTGTTGTCCCTTGGGCTGAATGATGCACTGGAGTTCTTCCATGGGATAGTTTATTCTGTTAAAGATATTAAAAATGCTAGTTGTTGCTGTGTATGTTTCAATCTCGCACATTTGCCCACACCAAACTCTTGAGAGAAAATTTCTTGAAATTATCACTTCCTTAACGTTTCCTTGATCATGAGCAAAACCGATCCCAAACCTCAGAAGACTTTTAGAATGAAATATTAAAGGAACTAGATTTTTAGTTTTGACTGCGAATACCTTGCGTAAGGTTATAAATATGGAGGAAAAGATCAATACGTTTGTACAACACAGCAGGGCATCAATGAGCCTGCTGTAATCATGTCAGCTCCCCACATGAGTAACACCATTAGTCCTATAGTCCTGCAAGCTTTTTTCCTCATCTGGAGCTAATCCCATTCCCTTTCGATATCTATAATTGCACCACAGTCACAGCCTCACCCCTCATCTTTGAAACCATTTTTCTAAATACTTTCTACATTTCTTGAAAGCCTTTAGATCCTTCCTAAAATGGTGTTAAAGTTGGCAAGCTGTGCTAATTGAAACTGAACCAGTGTTTGATAATTCTCATCATAACTTCCTTGTTTTTGTATTCTGTTCCTCAAAGAATAAAGCCTGTAATTCGATGTATTCAATTAACAATTTTCTCAACCTACCCTACCATCTTCACTGATTTATGCCTTCAGGTCTATTTATTCATGCATCTCCTTTTAAGACCATAAGACATAGGAGTGAAAGTAAGGCCATTTGCCTCATCGAGTCCACTCCGCCATTCACTCATGGCTGATGGGCATTTCAACTCCACTTACCCGCATTCTCCCCGTAGCCCTTAATTCCCTTGTGACATCAAGAATTTATCAATCTCTAAAGTCTGGTTGAAGATTTGTAGCTCGGGTGTCCGTTGTTGTGGTTCTGTTCGCCAAGCTGGAATCAATCTCTGCCTTGAAGACATTTAGCATCCCAGCCTCCACTGCACTCTGCGGCAATGAATTCCACAGGCCCACCACTCTCTGACTGAAGAAATGTCTCCGCATTTCTGTTCTGAATTTACCCCCTCTAATTCTAAGGCTGTGTCCACGGGTCCTAGTGTCCTCGCCTAACAGAAACCATTTCCTAGCATCCACCCTTTCCAAGCCATGTATTATCTTGTAAGTTTCTATTAGATTCTGTATGTCCATATATTACTGCATCTGCAGTCATTGTTTTTACCACATATTACACCAGCCTGTGACCTCTTGAGTTAAAAATCACACAACACCAGGTTATAGCCCAACAGGTTTAATTGGAAGCTCACTAGCTTTCGGAGCATCGCTCCTTCGTCAGGTGTTAGGAGCGACGCTCCGAAAGCTAGTGTGTTTCCAATTAAACCTGTTGGACTATAACCTGGTGTTGTGTGATTTTTAACTTTGTACACCCCAGTCCAACACCAGCTTCTCCAAATCGTGACCTCTTGACGTCTTGTCACTACCCTGTTTACAGTACTTCTAAGTTTTGTGTCAACTGCAAATATTGAAATGAGACCCATTACACCCATATCATTGATGTGGAACAAGAAACTGGTAATCCCACTGTATGTTTTCCTCCAGTCCAGAAAATAACCATTACAATGACTCTGCTTCCTGTTACTTAGATAACTTTGTATTCCCTATCCTTTTTAATTCCATGGACTTCCACTTTACTGGAAAATCTGTAATGTTGCACTTATCAAACACTTTTCGGAAGTCTATATTGTTCAGATGGGAGAGTGTCAAACTGAAGATCTAAAGGCCCTTGGATCAATTCCAGCTTTTAAAAGAATTAGCAAGTACCTTTTCTAATGAGTTTTTGAGAAGATACTTAGCCCAGATTGAGATTCTGAATGTAAGTTTGCTTGCTGTACTGGAAGGTTTGTTTTTAGACGTTTCATCACCATACCAGGTAATATAATCAATGAGCCTCTGGCAAAGCACTGGTGGTATGGTCCACTTTCAGTTTATGCGTTTAGGTTTCCTTGGGTTGGTGATGTCATTTCCTGTTCTTGCTCTCAGGGATGGTAAATAGGATCCAAGTCGATGTGTTTGTTGATAGCATTCCGGTTGGAATGCTATGCTTCTAGGAATTCTTGTGCATGTCTCTGTTTGGCTTGTCATGGGATGGATGTGTTGTGCCAGTCGAAGTGGTGTCCTTCCTCTCATGGTGTCAGTGATATGCATTAGTCAGGGGTAAATACAGAGTAAGGGGAATGGGTCTGAGTGGATTACTATTCGGAGGATCGGTGTGGACTTGTTGGGCCGAAAGGCCTGTTTCCACACTGTAGGGATTCTATGATTCTCAAATTGTATCTCTGGCGATTCTAGCTTTTGGTGCCGAACCACCCTATGATTGTACTTGAACCTTTGAAGTCAACCTGTTACTGTGAAATTTTTGCTTGCCAATCTTTGATTCTTGTATACTTTGGACAGTTCTGTTTTCAGTTCAGTGGAATTAGTATTTTTGCTCTAGGTTGCTCGTTGTATTTTTCCATGGCATACCTAAACCTTCCACTGTGATCACTATGTTCCCCCCTATTGAGACTTAATCTTATTGAACCATCTCATTCTCCTATTCCACTTAGAACTGTAGAACAATTGTAGGACACAGAGTGATGGTTTGTCATGTCTATGCTGGGCAGAATGAATCCAACAGCGTATCCTTCTTCATAAGGCCAGAAACACACTGATCTAAAGCACACTTCAGAAACTCTTTTCACCTCTGTTTACAATATTGCTCTGTCATGGTCAATCGTCCCTCATTTTGAGGAGAACATCTATTCAAGGTCAGTTATTTCTGCCATGAATTTCATGTGAGTTAACAGACCAGTTCTCAAAATGCAAATCTTTGTGGGCATGTCAGGCAGGTACTAGGATCTTGAGTGCAAGACTTGCTTAAGGCAGAGATGAGCATTTTTTTCTTCTGTGGAGTTCTGAGTCTTTGGAATTCCTTTGCTCAAAAGACCTTGGATGCAGAATCTTGAAGTATTTTTACGGTGGAAGTTCTTAATTGCCAAGGTGATGAAAGTGTGGAAACTGCATCGGACAGTACAACCACCAACTGACTCACCCTTGGTGGAAAAGAGCCATGTTCATTTGTGAGGTTTAGCCAATGATAATGATCCTCACCAGTCGTGGCCTCCGAGAGGTGGCTGTCAAGATATTGGCAAGTGTTCTACACATTCCAGTGTATTTGCTTCAGTATAAGTGAGAGGTGGAGTATTTTGTTGATCAGATCTATATTGATGTTTTGTTTTGGCAACGTTCAAGGAAAAGCAGAATTGAAGAGATCTGCACTCAATTTCAGGCCAGGCAACAACCGTCATCCAGTAGCAGACAAAGGTGAAGAGTTTTCCCATCTAAGTGCATTTAATACTGGCTTTTGTGGTAGGTTGATCTTTGATGAAGTGAGTAGGCACTGTCAGGTTGTCAGTAGCTCCCAACCTTGCTTGACACTCGTCTGGATCCTGAAGACACCCATTCACAAGCTCCTATTCAACATAGTTGCGGTCACATCTTGTTACGTCAGTTGCAAGATTGTGATTATCTCATTTTGTATAACAATAATCAAAGGGATTCAAATTTTTTTACAACTGTATAGTTTCTGCATCTCTGTCATTTTCACTTGATGTTCAACATAGAATAAACTGTAATGGTACTTCTAGTGTTTCTTAATTCTACTGAAATAGATCCTGTCGGAGCCCCTGCGGGATTTCTGTCTATCTGGCACTGTAATGATGTTGAGCTGGGGTTGAACTGAGGTGGACCAAGTTAAAAATCACACAATACCGGGTTATAGTCCAGCAGGTTCATTTGGAAGCGTTAGCATTTGGAGTGCTGCTCCTTCATCAGGTGGTTGTGGAGTACAAGATCATAAGACATAGAATTTATAGCAAAAGATTACAGTGTCATATAACTGAAATGATATATTGAACAAACCTGGATTGCTGTTGAGTATTTCATCTTGTAGAATGGGTTGCGGGTTTTGATTTATTAATATGTAAATCCCAGAATTTCCTTTTAAGTTACCTTCATGAGATAACTTAAGGTTTTATAACAAAAAGTGACATCTCCGCTTAGACAATGCATTCAGACGGTTAGAGTCCGCCTGTATCCCAATCTTGAGTCAGGCTGGTTCTATTTTGAAAGTGGAATTTACAAAATATTACATGTATTGATTTTGACAGCATTGACTGCCTGCAGATTGTACATTTTTTTTTGAGCTGTATCTGAAAATATAACTCCGCAAATACAAATTCTCCCCATAGACTTGTGTGTGTGCATGCATGTGAGAGTGAGTGTGTATATGAGTGCACGTGAGAGAGTGTGAGTTTGCCTGGGTGAAAGCTTGGTAAGTCTGTGTGTATATATCTGCATGAGTCTATGAGTATGGAGGAGTGTGTTGGACAATAACCTGGTGTTGTGTGACTTTTAGCTCAGCACTGTAATGACACTCTTCCTTGCATTCTTTCTCCATCCTTTCTGAATGTCTTGCATGCAAGAAGGTTTTTTAGTACCTGTACCTGTCTTTTTTGAGCCTGGTCTTCATTATCGCTACAAGAACATTTCCAGGTGGCTTTTTGTACTCACCTTTGGATGAACTTTATTTTTAGCCAGCTTTTTGTGTTTGCTTACAAAAACTGTAAGCCTTATTAAAATCTAGAAGATTACTTCAAATTAAAACGCAATGGGACAAGGGCACAACTTGCCAAAAGCAAAGTTAACCATGATGTTAGGAAACCCTTCATATCAAAACTAAAGATAGGAATGAGAGGAGATAATTGAGGGTAAAGTATCTGAAATCATTTTGAAAACATTCTTTATTGGGATTCTGGGAAACTATGGGTCTTTTTGTAACAATGAATTTTACTAAACTGAATGGCTTCTCATTTATAACTGTCAAATAGTCTATTTTTAATATCTATTTAGTGTAACACCTCAGCAATTTACATTTCCGTATCTACCTTTGATAGAAACATTTGATTGGGCTGTTGTAAATGACAGAGTGCTCATGCCAATGATTAGTTTAACAAATCCAACTGGTTCCAAATTGGAATTGTTGATCCAAATTAAAGATGGTTAGACACAGCCAATAAAACCAGCTATCTGGCAGTGTTCCCTGAACATTTTGCTTGTGTCAAATCAAGAATGTGTTTGACTTTTAGAATTTACATAACTGATTCAACAGCAGTTGAAGGATTTTTAAAGTACAATTAATCTCTTTTTAAATTCAGTTTAGTAATTGATTTAATGATTTTCATTCAAATTGCACAAGATTAATTAAAAAAAGATAGAACTGTAAGGCAAGTATACAGGCATCAAGAGGGGGCTTTCAACAATCCTATTGTTCTTATCTCTACTGATTTGCCTCTATTTGAATAATCATCGATCCCAAGAAGGGGACCAAGCTTTGTATTGTGTTTTTTAAAAAAAATCACTTTTCATATGTTGCCTGTAGGTTGACCCATGAAGTTCAAACAAAAGATCTTTGTACTTATCACTCATCTATTGCTGAAGTCATATTCATCTTCATTGTAGAATCCCTACAGTGTGAAAGTGGGCTATATGCCACTGACACTCCAAAGAACGTCCTACCCTATCCCTATAAACCTGCATTACCCATGGCTAAGCCACCTAGACACTATAGCCAGCACATCTGTGGGAGGAAACCAGAGCAAACAAACCCATGTGGACACTGTGCAAATTCCACACAGACAGAAGCCAGAGGGTGGAATCAAACCTGGCACTGAGGCAGCAGTGAATAAAGGAAATTATAGCACAGGAACAGGCCCTTTGGCCCTCCATGTCTGCACCGATCCAGATCCTCTATCTCAACCTATTGTCTATTTTCTAAGGATCTATACCCCTCTGCTTTCTGCCCATTCATATATTTGTCGCGATACATCTTAAATGATATCATGCCTGCCTCAATAACCACTGTGCCTCTCTGGTAAACCTACTTGATACAATTCAAAAATAGCATTCCAATGCACTTAAATATGTGCACTTACTTTTGGCTTCTTTGTGTGACATTTGGGATGGTGGGCACAATCTCGAACCTGGCAAAACTGCAGTAATGAGAAGGTGAATGTCACTGTCTCCAAGATATTAATTGTATAAAATCCGACTCCTTTTTGACTAAAAAAAAGCCTAACTATTTGAACTTGAATTGTATGGATATCAATGGCATCTGCTTTTCACTGTCCAGAATGGGCCCCCCTTCCAAGTGGAATTATAGAAATCCATCCAAACTTTAATAAATGCCATTTTTTCTGTTCTGTCTTATTGTGGATCTTCAAGCAACTTACCAGGCTATGACTGAGCTAATCCCTTCTATGCACATTGTGAGAAGTTACAGATGTGAATGTGGGTTGATAGCCAAGCACTACAACTTGGATGTTGGAGAGCAAATTAACACTGCAAAGGGAGTAATAATATGGGTCACAAGTGGAGCAACTTGAATTCTAGTTAGTGCAATTCATCCTGTGCTGTGGCACAACTTGGGTGATATTGGAATAGCTGACCTCCCAAATGCATTGAAAGAGACACCCAAGAATATGTTGAGCACTTCTCAGACCTTAGCTCTCTCAAAAAGCCATTATTCACAATGAGATCCAGCACCAGATCAATGTTTGACAAACAAGTGTTTGACAACAAAGACATTATAAAAGAGCAGGCAGGTGGGATTACTTTAGTTTGAGGTTATGTTCAGCTAGGACTGGTTGGACGAAGGGTCTGTTTCTCTGCTGTATGACCATGTATTGGCAGAGTTTTTAAGTTTACATAATATAATAAAGCACACTCGTCATTCCTTCAGGAAGGGAAAATTGTACCTGACACGGTAGCAAGGGGGATCAGAGTCAAAACATGTGGAGCTGGAAAGGCACAGCATGTCAGGCAGCATCCAAGGAGCAGGAGAGTCGATGTTTTGGGCATAACCCTTCATCAAGAAGGGGGATCAGTAGATGTAATGTATTTGGATTTCTAAGTGGCATTTATGAAGGTCCAAAACACAAGGCTACTTAGTTTGATAAGTGTCCGTAGTATTGGGGGTAGTATATTAATATGGATAGAGGAATGATTAAATAAAGAGTTGGGACAATAAAGAGTTGGGATATGTGGAGTATTTTTCAGAGTGGCAACATGTAACTCATGGTATGCCACAGGAATCCATGCTCCATCCGCAATTATTTACAATATTTATTAATGACTTTGAGGGAAATGAATGTACTGTAGCAAGATTTGCGGGTGACACAAAAATAGGTAGGAAGGCAGGTAGTGAGAATGGTACAGAGTCCGTAGAGGGATATAGACTGGTTAAGTGAATGGGCAAAAACTTGGTACATGGAATATAGCATTGGAAGGTATAAAGTTATGCATTTGTCAGGAAGAATAGAGTAGCTGAATATTATTTTAAGTGGAGAAAAACTACAGCATAGAGAGCTTTGAGAATCCTTGTATAGAGATCACAAAAAAAGGCTAGCATCCACGTTCAGCAGGTAATAGGGAATGAAAATTGTCTTGGACTCATTGGAGTTTAGAAGAATGAAAGACTATCTTAACGAGACAGGCAGGGTATTTAGAAGACTTAACAGAATAGATATGGAAAGGCTATTTCCCCTTGTAGGAAGAGTCTATGACAGATGGCATAATTTTATAATATGGGGTAATCCAATTCTCCTCCCAGAACGTAGTGAATCTGTGGAATACTTTATTATAGAGGGCTGTGTAGCCCTTGTACTTAGATATAATCAAGGCTGAAAAACATGTTTTAATCAGTAAGGGATTCAAGAGTTATGGGGAAAAGGCAAGAAAGGATGAGAGAGTCAGCCATGCCAGCTGTATGCCATGAGCCCTGATGAAGGGCATTTACCCAAAACGTCAATTCTCCTACTCCTTGGATGCTGCCTGACCTGCTGTGCTTTTCCAGCACCACACCCTCGACTCTAACCTCCAGCATCTGCAGTCCTCACTTTTGCCTAGCACGTCTTTGTGTCCACCTATTGTTGGTGACGGGTGAGGCCAGATTGCATGACCAGTAGCAATTTCAATCAAGACATGGGTACAAGCGATGCTGGGATCAAGGCAGAGATCTGCTGAGTGGTGAGTTATTCTGTGAATAGCAGGTGGTTAAATGAAACTGGAATTAAGCAAAAGGATGCCACAGGGTGGGGTAGGCAGAGAACGATGCCTAGAGAAAATTTCACTGGGCCTCCACAAAAAAAACTCAAAACAACTTGCATGTAGCCAGAAAACAAAAGTTGAATCCTACAAGATACATAGGTTTTCCTGCATTCTTAGAAAGAAAAGAAATTGTATTTAGCACAGGCTGAGTAAAATAATAAAAGCATTCCAACTTCCATGCATTCATGTTCATGAAGTTCACACACCTTCAAATAGATTGCAGAGCAGAAGATAAGCTAAAGATAAGGCACATTGTGCTCTGGAAGGTAAGCAACTTCACTGGCTCCAGGTTGAACTGTTTTTCTTGGTTTGATCAAGGCATTTTAAAGATGTAGATAGGCTTTATCTGTGTTTTTCATGACAGCAACTGCTGAATCCAAAATGTCTCTGTCTCCAAACTTTGGCTTGTTAACGTCACCAGACAGAATTCATAAATTGCAATCTTGATGAAGAGAAAGAGAGAGATTAGATTACTTAGTGTGGAAACAGGCCCTTCGGCCCAACAAGTCCACACTGACCCGCCGAAGCGCAACCCACCCATACCCCTACATTTACCCCTTACCTAATACTACGGGCAATTTAGCATGGCCAATTCACCTGACCCGCACATCTTTGGACTGTGGGAGGAAACCGGAGCACCCGGAGGAAACCCACGCAGACACGGGGAGAACGTGCAGACTCCACACAGTCAGTCACCTGAGTCGGGAATTGAACCTGGGTCTCAGGCGCTGTGAGACAGCAGTGCTAACCACTGTGCCACCGTGCCGCCCATGTGCCGATCACATGGGGATCTTGCTTCTCATTTGCTTGTGATAGCCTCCAGAGAAATTAGGTGCATAAATACACAGTATTACCTGAGTTATCTCACTGTCCAGTTACCAGGAATATATTGTGGTGCTGTGGATTCCTGTTCGAGGCTTTCAGGATTTGATGGTATCTGGAAAAATTCTTCAAAATGCAGAGTTCCATTGTCTGAGTGTTTATATGTAATAAGAACAAAAAATCTAGGAGCAGGAGTAGGCTGTCTGGTCCTGCTCTGCCATTCAATAAGATCATGGCTAATCTTTTCATAGACTCAGCTCCATTTATCCATGCTCTCACCGTATCCCTTAATTCCGATATTTTTCAAAAATAAAATTTACTTTAGCTTTAAAAGCGATTTACTGAATAGCAACTACTTCCCTGGACAAGGAATTCCACAGATTAACAACCCTCTGGGTGAAGAAGTTCCTTCTCAGTTCAGTTCTAAACCTGCTTCTCTAACCTTGAGGCCTTGCGCTCTTGTCCTAGTCTCACCTACCAGTGGAAACATCCTATCTATTTCTATTTTATCAATTCTCTTCACAATTTTATATGTTTCCATAAGATCGCCCCTCATTCTTCTGAATTCCAGTTAATATAATCCCAATTTAGTCCGTCTCTCCTCATAAGCCAATCCCTTCAACTCCGGAATCAACCTAGTGAACCCTCTCTGCACTCCCTCCAGTGCTAATACATCCTTTCTTAAGTAACAAGACCAAATCTGCACGTAGTGCTCCAGGTGTGGCCTCTCCAGCACCTTGTACAGCTGTAACATTACCTTGCTGCTTTTAAACTCAACCCCTTTAGCAATGAAGGACAAAATTCCATTTGCCTTCTTAATTACCTGTTGAACCTGCAGACCAACCCTCTGTGATTCATGCACAAGGACACACAGGTTCCTCTGCATAGCAGCATGCTGTAACTTTTTTACCATAATCTATTTTGCTGTTCCTTCTACCAAAATATGACTTTATATTTACTAACATTGTATTCCAATTGCCAGACCTTTGCCCAATCGCTTAATGTGTTTGTGTTCCTCTGCAAAGTTTCACAGTCCTCTGCACACTTTGCTCTGCCACTCATCTGAGTGTCATTGGCAAATTTTGACACTGTACATGTTGTCCCCAACTCCAAATCATCCTATATAAATTGTAAACATTCGTGGTCCCAACACCCATCCCTGAGGCAGGGATCTGTGGTCTGTTTCTATCTGCTTTATACCCAGGATGCTTTGCTAATGAGAGAGGTGATGACTTCATTCATACTCTTTTCAAGGCAGTTATTTCAGGTGAGACTTTGCAATCAGGTGCTCTCTATTTCAGTGGCTTTGGAATGCGGAAAGTGTAATGTTCAGCCAGCTTTGACTATGATTTCAGGTAATTGGAAAGTGGTGTCTATATTTTTAGAAATTCAAATACATCTCTCAGCTAGTACATTTTTATGCATGGCTTGAAAACACTGGCTTTCCTTAATTAGGTGAAAGTGAGGACTGCAGATGCTGGAGAGTCAGAGTTGAAAAGTGTGCCAGTGGAAAAATACAGCAGTCAATTAGACTCCATTATCCAAAGTGACTATTAATTTTGTGCCAAGCTTTTCAAAATTTTGACAAGCTTCTCCATCATTGAGGTTAAATTAACTGGTCTTTATTTGAACATGTGTGACATTTGCAATTCTCCTCTTTTCCTGACATCATCATCCTGAATCTGAGAAAGACTGGAAAATGGTGGTCAATATCTCTACAATTTCTACTCTCTCTTCTCTTGGTGTCCTTTGGATGCATCTCATTCAGCCTTAGCTTTAAGTACAGAGAGCTTATCCAATACACCTTCTAATCAATTTTAAACCCTTTAAGTATCAGAATTATCTACACTTTGATCATGATCTGTACAGTATCTACTTCCCTGGTAAATATGGATACAAAATATTCTTTTTAATATCTCAGCAATGTCACCTGCATTATGTATAAATCTCCTTTGGCACCTTCGTTGACCCTACTCTTCCCCATTATATGCATCTTCCACCTTGAGACCCTCCAACCACACACCATTGCCCTGTGGCCGAACACCTCAACTCCCCCTCCCACTCCGCCAAAGACATGCGAGTCCTGGGCCGCCTCCACCGTCAAATCCAAACCAAATGACGCCTGGAGGAGGAACACTACATCTTCCACCTTGGGACCCTCCAACCACACGGGACCTAACTGGATTTCACCAGTTTCCTCATCTTCCCTCCACCCACCTTGTCCCAGATTCAACCCTCCAACGTGACACCACCCTCTTGAACTGTCCTACCTGTCTATCATCTTTCCCACCAATCCACTCCATCGTCCGCTCCAACCTATCACTGTTAGCCCCCCCACCTTCATCTACCTATTGCATTCCTAGCTAGCTTCCCCCCCGCTCCCCAATCCTACCCACACACCATTCTCCTCCCCCCTCCTCCTCCTCCACCCCCCCCCCCCCCCAACAAATTTTTTTCTCAGCACCCTTGGCCGTCCCCACATTCCTGACAAAGAGCTTATGCTCGAAACGTTGCCTCTCCTGCTCCTCGGATGCTGCCTGACTGGCTGTGCTTTTCCATCACCACAATGTTTGACTCTGGCCTCCAATGTCTGCAGTCCACACTTTCTCCTGTGCCTATGGAGTCTTTTAGGCTCTTTTTTTATGTTAGCTGCCAGTCTCTTGTTAGTCTCATTTGGCTTTATTAGTTTGCTTTCTTACATGGCGTTTTCTCTGAATCTTTGATATTCAGCGCAGTTTTGTTGTCTTCTCCACCTGAAATCTGTCATAAGCACACTTTTTTTTTCTCCGAATTTGTTTGTCCTACCTTTTTTCCCTTTCTGGGAATATACCTTGTCAGTGTCCAACTGATCTCCATTTTAAAGACACATTGTTGAGATTTCATTTTGCATGCCAAAGCTTGATTCCAATTTATGTGATCCAGATCTATCCTTATCCCATTAGAGTTGGCTTTTCCTCAGATAGTTATTCTTAGTCTGAACATTCCTTGTTTTTTTTTCCCATACCTACCTCAACCATACAATGGGTACTGTCCTCAAAATGTTCCCTGGTCTCAAGAGCTACATTTAGAAATGCCTGCTTGTTCAAAGCATTGAAAACATAATGTCAAACAGAGAACACTGTAAAACTCTCTTGCCCCTCTTTGTCCTTTACAGTACGACTATCCCATCTAATTTTGGTTCATTAAAATCTCCCATTACAATATGTAAGTTTGCCACCACTCTGTAATTTAATTGCAACTTGGTGACTTATGGACAATGTCAAGCAATGTAATTATACCTTTTTGCCCTTTTAGCTCGAGCAAAATAGATTCTGTGCCCGACCTGCTTAGGCCATCCAGTTTTTCCAACACTGCAACACTCTCCTTAATCAAAACAGCCATCCCTCCAACTTGCTATCCTTTCCTGCCAAGAGGTTGAATGGTCTACTCCTGATCATGCTTCATATGTTCTGATAACACCGAGATATCGATGAGTTAAGTGAGTGGAGAAGATGTGGCAAATAGAATGGAATGGGGGAAAACGTGATATTTGATCATTTTGGCAGGAGTAATTTTTAAAAAAGCATATTATCTCAATGATTAAAGATTGCGGCGTGCAGAGATGTAGAGGGATCTGGGTGTCCTTATGCATGGATCACAGGAGTAATTAGGAAAGTTAATAGAATATTATCATTCTTCACGAGTGAAATTATTGGTCCCCGTATTTAAAGAAGGATATAAATGCTTTGCGCAATGACCCTAATTTAGACTTTATTGCTTCTCCCTTACTCTGAATCCATTGAATATTTTAAGATTTTATATTCTAGCCCTATCTCTCTGTCCCGTATTTTGTGTACCTTTTGGTTTTGAGCGATGAGAATTTATAGTTTGAATGAAACTCTGCAAGACATTTTGAGGTTTGTCCATTGCGCGCACAAAATAAACTTGTTGGAAGTCTTAATTACTGTCAAGTCACGTCTTTGGCATTGAAAATTAACTTTTCAAGGAGGAGCCTCATTCTATCAGCATTTAGCTATTGTTTTTAGTTACTTTATAATATTAAACTATTAACATTTTAACTGTTATAACCTTTATCTGTGTGTCTCAATCGAAATGTTCAGTGCTTTGTTTACTTTCACTTTCCAGATCTGATTTGATATTGAATTTGATGTTCTAATGGAGACTTCCTGGTTCGGACTGTGCACTACTCATTAATGATACTTAAGTGATGATTAAGGTCGCATCTAATTGTTTGGCATGTTTGCACAGTTCCTAGACAACCTTCGAGGACGCTGCATATTTTTAGAAAGCTGGATGACAGCAGTCTGCCATTCCAAAGCCATTAGATAATTAGTGCCATTCACTGGCTCCTCAGGACAAAGTTCAGTCCATTTTCTTGTAAATGCTCCAAATCTTTTAATGTTAATTACCTTACGTCAGTAGTGCAGCAGCTTGATTGAAAAATTAAAATGATGACAATGTGTTTGTCTTCCTAACTTGCTGGTTGCGCATTTTTGATTTGTGTTGATTTGAACATCATAATTGTTGGATTTCATTTTGGGATAATAGTTACAATTTGTTTGAGTTTGAGCAAATCTTTTGGCCGCTGAGGTCTAACTGTGGGACGTGTGTTATGCTGGCATCAAGCTTGATAAGCTAGAGAAATGCCTGTCTCCACTGTCTGTCCAACCTTTATGTTGTTGAAATGTTCTCTGGTTAAATGTTCTTCCTACTCTTTTCTGGTTTTTCTCCTTCAACTCAACTTGTTATCTGGGCATGACATAACCAAAATCACTCTGTAACCTGTTCTTTTAGCTTTATAGGCCTGTTCACAATATGTACAAATAGTACAACTTGTGAGGGATGTTTTTGTACAAAGCAATGGTTCAGCTTTGAAATTGAGAGGTTCTGTATGCCCATGGTAAAAAAGGACTAAAGTCTTTTTTTTATATAGCAAGTGATGGCAGGGAAGTGAAGCTATCATTCTGAAGAACGACATGATTGACATTGTTGGAGTTTTCCACTGCACCACAATAAAGACTAAGGGAAAATTCTTTAAGATAATTGGTAGATTGGCTCAGTAAAGACTTTAATAGTAAAATTAAGGCAGAGACCACTGTCTGTACTCAAGGCAATGGAGAGGAATACTTGAACCTTGAAGATTGTGATTATTAAGGAGCAGGGCAGTGGGCTTCACTTCAGATTGATACAACAAGGGCTATCACAGACTTGATGGTCTTCATTCTGTCCTGTGAATGTCAATCCAAAGGTTGATTACAATTTTGAACAGCGTGCTTGCACTTTTATCGGGAAGAGAGAAAGGTACTCCTTCACTTTTTATAACATTTTCAGACAATAGGAATTAGTTCTTACTCTACTACACATTCTATAAATGGTTAAGCTCTGTTTTATTCCTTATGTTTAAAGTAGAGCACAAACTGCTTCTTGATATATTCCTTTTGTGATATATATTGGGAATAGAAGACCACCTCATCAGGGTGATTAACACTTCAGGGTGATTCCTGAAGAAGGGCTCATGCCCAAAACGTCGATTCTCCTGCTCCTTGGATGCTGCCTGACCTGCTGCGCTTTTCCAGCAACACATTTTCAGCTCTGATTAACACTGTTCTCCACTACAAAGAAGGAAAGTGAAGAAGGCTGTGTTGCCTGGCTGGTGCAAAGGCTCAGGATATCTGCTCAGAGCTGGAGAGGAACCTCCAATCGGAGGGAGAAATCCGATTATAATGGCCCATGTGGTACCAATGACATCCAGATAAGGGAGGAGGTTCTGCATACAAGGAACCAGGCATAAAATTAAGTAGCAAAATCTCAAAGGTACTTAACTTTGAATAAATACCTGAGCCACATGAAAATTGTCGTAGAGTAGAGGGGAGATGAATGCATGGCTCAAAGACTGATGTGGTAGAAGAGGGTTCTTGCTGAAGAGGCACTGGCACTGGAGAAAGTAGATGCTGTATCATTAGTATGGACTACTGTGTGGGGAATTACATTACTAGGAAATTGGAGAGGGTTTTACAGCAAAAGAAAGGGGGCATAGGAATTAAAATTGGGAAAGTATGGTAAATTAAATAGTGGAGGCAAGGTAATAATAAAATAATGTGGAAAATAATAAAATAATCTGGGAGGGGTAGAGAGTACAAACCTAACAATAAATCAGTTGATAAAGTAAAGGTTATAAAGACTGTGAAAGGACAAATTTCAAGGCTCCATTTTGAATATTTGAAAGAAAGCTGATGAGCGGCTAGTGCAAATTTGAATAAACATGATCTGATGGATGTTTCGGAGATATGGTAGCAGGTTGACCTAGATTGGGACACGAATATTGAAAACTCGGCCATTTTCCTGGGAAGGACAGGAAGCGAGAAAAAGGTGGCAGCATGGCTCTGTTAGTTCATGATTGTATCAGCACAATGGAGACGTGTGATTGAAGTTCAGGAATCCAGGGTGGGGAAACCATTTGGGTTGAGATAAGATATGACAAAGAAGAATCACACTGTACATGCCACTTAGCAGTAACCATATGGTAGCATGCAGAAAAAAAGAAGAAACTTTTCTGACAAGCTCACATTATATGACAGTAATCTTGGGAGACTATTCTACATAGCTGCTAGAAAAAAAATCAGATGGGCAAAGGTAGTCCAGCTGAGGCATTCATAGAATGTTTTTAGAATGATTTAGAACATCAGACATTACAGCGCAGCACAGGCCCTTCAACCCTCAATGTTGTGCCAACCTGAGAAACCAATCTGAAGCCCATTTACCCTACACTCTTCCATTTTAATCCATTTACCCATCCAATGACCATTTAACTGCCCTTAAAGTTGGCGAGTCTATACTGTTGCAGGCAGGGTATTCCACGCCCCTACTACTCAAAGTAAAGAAACTACCTCTGACATCTATATCTATCACCCATCAATTTAAAGCTATGTCCCCTCATGCTAGCCATCACCATGTGAGGAAAAAGGCTCTCAGTGTCCGCCCTATCTAACCTCTGATTATCTTATTTCTCAAGTCACCTCTCAACCTTCTTCTCTCTAACAAAAACAGCCTCAAGTCCCTCACCTTTCCTCATAAGACCTTCTGTCCATTCCAAGCAACATCCTAGTAAATCTCCTCAATGCTTTCCAAAGCTTCCAAATCCTTCCTATAATACAATACTCCAAATGTGGTCACACCAGAGTTGTGTACAGCTGCAGCATGACCTCCTAGCTCCGAAACCCAATCCCTATACTAATAAAAGCTAACACACTGTATGCCTTCTTAACAATCCTATTAACTTGGGCAGCAACTTTCAGGGATTGATGTACATGGACACCAAGATTTCTCTGTTCATCTACACTACCAAGGATCTTCACAATAGCCTAGTACTCTTTATTTCTGTTGCTTCTTCCAAAGTGAATCATCTCACACTTTTCCAAATTAAAATACATTTGCCACCTCTCAGAGCAGCTCTGCAGCTTATTTATGTCTCCCTGTAACCGACAACATCCTTCGGCACTATCCACAACTCTACCAATCTTAGTGTCGTCTGCAAATTTACTAACGCATCCAGGTTATCTATAAAAATGACAAACATCATCGGACCCAGAACAGGTCCTTGCAGTACACCGCTAATAACTGAACTCCAGGTTGAATATTTCCCATCAATCACCACCCTCTGTCTTCTTTCAGCTAGCCAGTTTCTGATCCAAACCACTAAATCGCCCTCAATCATATGCCTTCGTATTTTGTGCAATGGCTTACCATGGGGAACCTTCTCAAGCACCTTACTGAAATCCATATGCACCACATCAACTGCTTTACCCTCATCCATCTGTTTGGTTACCTTTTCAAAGAACCCCAAGGTTTATAAGGCACAGAACAATGTATTCTGGATAGAGATGATGAAGTGTGGCGCTGAACAAAGCACAGCTGCTCAGGCAGCATCTGGGGAGCAAGACAGTCGGTATTTCGGGCTTGGTACAGCACAGTAAGATGGAATTAGAGTCCTAGTGAACTCGGGCAGCAGCAATCATGCCATGTTTGGGAAAAAAAAAGAGAACTGAAAATTAGAAACAAAATAGAAATTGTTGGAAAAACTCAGCAGGCATGTGTTGCAGCACCTGTGCAGAGAAAACTGAGTTCACATTTTTGGACCAGTGACCCTTCTTCAGAACTGATTGTAACTAGGAAAAAGGTGGTATAGTTGCTGAAGGTGGGGTGAGGGGCGGAGGAGTAAACAATAGGTGAAGATAGAGTTCAAGAGAGAGAAACACCGTTGGCCAGAAAAAGGAATGGGTAAAGGTCAGCCTGGGAGAATGAATAGCTGCTAATGGAGGCCATTACCTGTAGTGGCTGGCATCATGGAAATTCTTTAGTATGCAAACAGGCCTTTCAGCCCTATAAGTCCACGCTGACCCTTTGAAGAGTAACCCACCCAGACCCATTCCCCTAGCCTATTATCTTATATTTCGCCCTGACTAATGCACCTAACTTACACATCCCTGAACACAATATGGGCAATTTTAGCATGGCCAATTCACGTAACCTGCATATCTTTGGATTGTGGGTGGAAACTGGAGCACCCGGAGGAAACCCATGCAGACACGGGGAGAATGTGCAAACTCCACACAGACAGTTGCACCAGGCTGGAATCAAACCCAGGCCCCTGGCGCTGTGAGGCAGCAGTGCTTACCACTGAGACACCAGTGGGTTGGTTGTGGCAGCAGTCCATGTGATGACAAGGGCTGGTGTGTGGGAATTGGTGGAAGGACATGGAACGTGTTCAGGCCCTAAACTTACTGAACTTGATATTGTGTCCTGAGGCTGTAAGAGTCTCCAAATAGGAAATGAGATGCTGTTCTTCCAGCTTCACAGGAGCAGCACAGGAAGACCAAGACAGAGATGTTAGCCAGGGAATGTAGTATGTTGAAGTGCCAAGAAACCGGTAGCTCAGGGTAATTTTTGTGGCAGTAAACAAGTATGCTTTTCTCTATTAGTTGCCTAACCACCTGCTGAAGACCCAGTCTTGATGTTATGTCCTTTAGCTGTGCTGCTGCCAAGCTGCACCTGGTGGTGGATATTGAAATCCCCTAATATTTTGTGCCTTTACCAATCTCAGTGTATCCTCTAAGTGTTCTTAAACATGGAGGAGTATTGATTCATCAGCTGAGGAATGGTGATACATAGTGATCAACAAGATTGTCCATGTTTGACCAGATGCCTTGAGACTTCATGGGGTCCAGAGTCCCTTGAGGACTTCCACGGCAACTCTTCCCCACTGTGCTTGGACCTCTGTTGGGTCTGTCCTGTTGGTGCAACAGGACATACCCCAAGATGGTTATGGTGGTGGCTAGGACTTTAGTCTATGTTTCCATGAGACTAAAACAGCAGTTGAGTGTCAATCACATTGTTGTAGCTTTGGAGTCACATGTAGGCCAAATCAGGTGAGGATGGCAGATTTCCTTCCCTAAAGTATATGAATGGACCAGATGGATTTTTTTGACAATCTGCAATGGGTTCACAGTCATCAGTAGATTCCTAGTTCTAGATTAGTTTTTATTTTGAATACAAGTTCTGCCATTTGCCATGGTGGGATTCAAATCTGAGTCCCCAGAACATTAACTGAATTTCAAGATTAATAGTCTAGCAATAATACCACTATGGTATCACCTCATAATATAAAACCAAGAACTGTGGAAGTTGGAGTTCTGAAACAAACCCAAGCAGAGATTGCTGGAGAAACTCAGCAGGTCTGGCAGAGTCTGGGAAGAGGAAGCAGAGTTAACATTTCAAGTCCAGTGATGGTTATATCTCACAGATATAATCTTCAATTTCCTTTTCCAAAATTTATCAGAATTAAATCTGCAGGTTTTCCATGAGTTGCATTTCACTGGTATCTGTTGGATTTCCATGACTTTGTAAATTGGCCGGCATTTCAAACAGACCATCGGGTGCACTTTAACAGACAGTTGTTATATACATGATATTGTAGGTGATGAGTGCACCCTATCCCATTTTAACGTGACACTTTTGTATGCACCTTCCTGAAAGAGTTCAGAAACTGATAAATTCATGTCAACCCTGGCTCATTTACAGGCACTTTGACCTCCTGAGTCACAGTGTTCCAGGTTCATGTGCTACTCCAGGAGCAAACATCAGTGCTGACAATCCAGCAGGCTGAGGTCATGCTGCACTGTCAGAATCACCATCTCTTGGAGTTGACATTTAAACAAAGGCCCCATCTATCTTCTAGTGTAAGTATAAAAGACTCTCTTTTTGTATTACTTCAAAGAAGAACAGGAGGGTTATCCTGTTCAAAAATAATTCCTCCACTCGAGAAAGCAATTTATCTGGCCATTATTGTATTGTTTGTTGAAAGTTTGCTATGCATGCATTGGCTGCCACATTTCCAGCAATATTGCAGTGACCACACTTCTTAAGACACTTCATTAACTATCAGGCCCTTTCAGGTGTCTGTCTGGTGATGAATAGTGCAACAGAAGTACGATTCTTTCTTTTTGAATCAGTGCATACCAAGAAGTGAGATGAGCTATAAATCAGGTTTTAATACAATCATACAACTTGCATGCCATGTGAGTATTCGGATTATTGCTGACTGTGCCTTATGTCTATTGTAAAGGCATTGCAATAATAGCGAATAGCCGGTTTCCCCACTTTGAGCACATTGCAGTTGGTCATTTTGCAAATGTTCTTCTCAACTTATGTAAGTTTTTGTGATATATTTGTCAGTCACTCTGAGTTACCCTGCACAGGGACATTCTTCACACATTAGTACAGATAATAGTTACAATGTAGGACACACCATGCAAGGGAATAGAAGGTGAGTTTTTAAGAAAGAAATAGCAACATTTATGGCTGATGATTTTGAGCGAACCAGATCAGCAAAGGTAGTGTTGATAGTGAGTTTAAAGAGTGCATTTGGGGATAATTCTTTTGCAGTAGCATGTTCTCAATCAATAATGAGACCTGAGACAGGATTAATTGATAACTTCATGATAAAAGAACTTTTAGGTAACAGTAATCATAATGTGGTAGAACTTCACATTTAGTTTGAATGGGAGATGCTTAGCTCTAAAACTAGTCTTTTAAATCTAAATAAAAGGTAACTATAATGGTAAGAAGGTAGAAGCTGGCTAAAATGAATCGGAAAACTAGATTAAAAGGTAGAGATGCTGCAGTAGACTTTTAAGGAGACATTTAATAAGAAGAAAGATTTAAGAAAGATAAGAGGGCATTTCTTTTTTATGCAGAGAGTGGTTCGTGTGTGGAAGGAACTGCCAGAGTAAGTGGTGGATCATTTAAAAGATGTTTAGATATGTACATGCTTAAGAAATGTTTGGAGGGATAGGGGCCAAAAGCAGGCAGGAGAGATGAGTTTAGTTTGGGATTATAGTCAGTATGGACTTGTTGGGTATAAAAGTTTGTTTCCATGTTGTATGATTCTCTAACTCTCCCACAAAGATTTATCACGGTGAGAAAGGCATTTTTAGAACGGTGTGTAATCAGTGGCTGAAAATGCAAGTTAAGGATTGTGTCAAAGAGACAAAGAAAAATTGCAGCACAGGAACAGGCCCTTCGGCCCTCTAAGCCTGCACCGACCCAGATCCTCTATCTAAACCTGTTGCCTATTTTCAAAGGATCTGTATCCTTCTGCTTCCTGCCCATTTATGTATCTGTCTAGATACACCATAAATGACGCTATCATTCTGGCCTCTACCACCTCCGCTGGCAACATGTTCCGCACCCATCACCAATGCGTTAAGAACTTTCCATGCATATCTCCCCTAAACTTCTCTGCTCTCACTTTGAACTTGTGATCCCTAGTAATTGAGCACACACCCCCCCCCCCCACCCAACCCCCACCCCCACCCCACCCACTCTGGCAGAAAACATTTCTTGCTATCCACCCTTCTGATTTTGGAGACCTCAATCAGGTCCCCCTCGACCTCCGTCTTTCTAATGAATAAAATCCTAATCTACTCAACCTCTCCTCATAGGTAGTGCCCTCCATACCAGGCAACATCCTGGTGAACCTCCTGTGCATCCTCTTCAAAGCATCCACATCCATTTGGTAATGTGGCGACCAGAACTGTACACAGTATTCCAAATGTGGCTGAACCAAAGTCTTATACAACTGTAACATACCTGCCAACTCTTGTACCCAATACCTTGTCCAGTGAAGGAAAGCATACCATATGCCACCTTGACCACACTATTGACCTGTGTTGTCACCTTTCAGGGTACAATGGACTTGAACACCCAGGTCTCTCTATATCAATATTCCCCAGGACTTTTCCATTACTGTATAGTTTGCTCTTGAATTGGAATTTCCAAAATGCATCACCTCTCGTTTGCCTGGATTGAACACCACCTGCCATTTCTCTGTCCAACTCTCTAATCTGTTTATATTCTGCTGTATTCTCTGACAGTCCCCTTCACTATCTGCTACTCCACCAATTTAGGGTGTAGGTTTGCTCACTGAGCTGTAGGTTTGATATCCAGACGTTTCATTACCTGGCTAGGTAACATCATCAGTGGTGACCTCCAAGTGAAGCAAAGCTGCTGTCTCCTGCTTTCTATTTATATCTTTCTCCTGGATGGGGTTCTTGGGTGATGTCATTTCCTGTTTGTTTTCTGAAGGGTTGATAGATGGCATCTAGATCTATATGCTTGTTTATGGCTTTGTGGTTGGAGTGCCAGGCCTCTGGCATGCCAGAATTCTCTGGCATGTCTTTGCTTAGTCTGTCCCAAGATAGATATGTTGTCCCAGTCAAAATGGTGGTTTTTTTCATCCGTGTATAGGGCTATGAAGGAGAGGGGGTCGTGTCTTTTTGTGGCTAGCTGGTGTTCATGTATCCTGATGGCTAACTTTCTTCCTGTTTGTCCTACGTAGTGTTTGTGGCAGTCCTTGCATGGAACTTTATAGATGATGTTGGTTTTGTCCATGGGTTGTACTGGGTCTTTTAAGTTTGTTAGTTTTTGTTTGAGAGTGTTGTTTGTTTGCTACTAGGATTCAGAGGGGTCTCCGTAGTCTGGATTTCATTTCTGAAATTTCTTTGATATATGGTAATCAACTCCACCAATCTTAATGTCATCTGCAAACTTGCTGATCAGACCACCTATACGTTCCTCCAGGTCCTTTTATGTATATCACAAACAACAATGGTCCCAACACAGATCCCTGTGGAACACCACTGGTCACAGTTCTCCATTTTAAGAAACTCCATTCCACTACTATTGTCTGTCTCCTGTTGCCCAGCCAGTTCTTTATCCACCGAGCTAGAACAATCTGGACCCCATGAGACTTCACTTTCTCCATCAGCCTACCATGGGGAACCTTATCAAATGCCTTACTGAAACTTATGTATATGACATCTGCAGTCCTTCCCTCATCAATCAACTTTGTTACTTCCTCAAAGAATTCGATTAAGTTGGTAAGACATGACCTTCCATGCTCAAAACAATGTTGCCTGTCACTGATATTCCCATTTTCTTCCAAACGAGAATAGATTCTATGCCTCAGTATCTTCTCCAGCAGCTTCCCTACCACTGACGTCAAGCTTACCGGTCTATAATTACTGATTATTCTTGATACCCTTCTTAAACAAGGAGACAACATTAGCAATTCTCCCGTCCTCCCGGACCTCACCCATGTTCAAGGATGCTGCAAAGATATCTGTTAAGGCCCCAGCTATTTCCTCTCTCGCTTTCCTTAAGTAACCTGGGATAGATCCCATCCGGACCTGGGGACTTGTCCACCTTAATGCCTTTTAGGATACCCAACATTTCCTCCCTCCTTATGCTGACTTGACCTAGAGTAATCAAACAGCTATCCCTAACCTCAACATCCATCATGTCCCTCTCCTCAGTGAACACCGATGCACAGTACTCGTTAAGAATCTCATCCATTTTCTCTGACTCCATGCATAACTTTCCTTCTTTATCCTTGAGTGAGCCAATCCTTTCTCTAATTATCCTGTTGCTCCTTCTATATGAATAAAAGGCTTTGGGATTTTCCTTAACCCTGTTTGCTAAAGATATCACATGACCCCTTTTAATTCCTCGTTTCAGATTGGTCCTACATTCCCGATATTCTTCCAAAGCTTCGTCTGTCTTCAGCCGAGTAAACCTTATGTGTGCTTTCTTTTTCCTCTGAGCTAGTCTCACAATTTCACCTGTCATCCATGGTTCCCTAACCTTGCCGTTTCTATCTTTCATTTTCACAGGAACATGTCTCTCTTGCACTCTAATCAACCTCTCTTTAAAAGCCTGCCACATATCGAATGTGGATTTACTTTCAAACAGCTGCTCTCAATCTACATTCCCCAATTCCTGCTGAAGTTTGGTATAGTTGGCCATCCCCCAGTTTACCACTCTTCCTTCAGCGCCTCTCTCATCTTTGTCCATGAGTATTCTAAAACTTAAGGAATTGTGATCACTATTCCCAAAGTAATCCCCTACTGAAATTTCAACCACCAGCCGAGCTAATTCTCCAACACCAGGTCTAATATGGCCCCTTCCCCAGTTGGACTATTTACATACTGCTCTAGAAAACTTTGCTGGATGCTCCTTTCCAATTCTGCTCCATCTAGACTTCTAACACTAAGTGAATCCCAGTCAGTGTTGGGAAAATTAAAACCTCATATCTGCACCACCCTGTTGTTCCTACACCTTTCCATTATCTGTTTACCTATTTGTATCTTTATTTCATGCTCACTGTTGGGAGGCCTGTAGTACAGACCCAACATTGTTATCACACCCTTCCCATCTCTGAGCTCTGCCCATATTGCCTCACTGCTCAAATCCTCCATGGTACCCTCCATCAGCCCAGCTATGATATCCTCTCTGACCAGTGATGTAACTCCTCCACCCCTATTACCTGCCTCTCTATCCCGCCTGAAGCATCGATATCCTTGGATATTTCATTGGCAATCATGCCCTTCCCTCAACCAAGTCTCAGTAATAGCAATAACATGATACTCACTCCCAGGTACTAATCCAAGCCCAAAATTCATCTGCCTTACCTACCATGCTTAGAGTTATAGAGATGTACAGCTTGGAAACAGACCCTTTGGTCCAATTCATCCATGCCGACCAGATATTCCAACCCAATCTAGTCCAACCTGCCAGCACCCAGCCCATATCCCTCCAAACCCTTCCTATTCATATATCCATCCAAATGTCTTTTAAACATTGCAATCATACTAGCCTCCCTCACTTGCTCTTTCAGCTCATTCCATACACGTACTACCCTCTGCTTGAAAAAGTTACCCCTTAGGTCTCTTTTATATCTTTCCCCTCTCGCCCTAAACCTATGCCTTATAGTTTTAGAATTCACCCCCAGGGAAGACTCTGTCTCTTTATCTCTTTATCTTATCCATGTTCCTCATGATTTTATAAACCTGTATTCTTGCATTTAAACAAATGCACCTCAGACCACCAGTCCCTTTGCATTCATCATCTGCACCCTGCCTATTGTTAACCTTAGTAATACTGACTTTATTACCTCATTGTTCACAGGCTTTAGTTACTACCTCCTTACTGACCACTAACCTCCTCATTTGGTTCCCATCCCTTTGCCACATTAGTTTAAATCCTCCCCAACAGCATTAGCAAAAGCACCCCAAAAGACATTGGTCCTAGCCCTGCCCGGGTGTAGACCGTCTAAATTGTAATAGTCTCACCTCCCCCAGAACCAGTCCCATGCATTTATCCTGCCTATTCTTTCATTTCTACTCTGACTAGCACGTGGCATTGATGGCAGTTCTGAGATTACTACCTCTGAAATCCTACTTATTAACTCCTAACTCCCTAAATTCTACTTGTAGGACCTCATCACATTTTTAATCTATATCATTGATGCCTATATGCACCATGACAACTGACTGTTCACCCTCCCCCTTCAGAATGTTCTGCAGCCGATCTGAGACATCCCTAATTCGTGCATTTGGGAGGCAATATACCATTCGAGAGTTTCGTATAGAACCACCTATCTACTCCCCTTACAATTGAATCCTCTGTGACTCTAGCCCTTTTACTCCTTTTTCCACCCCTCTGTACAGCAGAGCCAGCCACAATGCCATGAACCTGGCTGTTGCTGCCTTCCCCTAGTGAGCCATCACCCCCGTCAGTATCCAGAATGGTATACCTGTTTTGGAGGGAGATGACTGCAGGGGACACCTGCACTGCCTTCCTGCTCTTTATCTGCCTTTTGGTCATCCATTCTCTTTTCCCCCTCAGCAATCCTAATCTGCGATGTGACCAATTCACAAAACGTACCATCCACGATTCCCTCAGCATCGCCTATGCTCCAAAGTGAGTCCATCAGCAGCTTCAGAGCTGTCATGCGGTCTAACAAGAGCTGCAGCTGGACAGACTTCCTGCACATCAACGAGTTAGGGACATCAGCCACATCCCTGAATTCCCACATTGAGCAAAAGGAGCATAAAATGGGTCTGAGTTCTGCCATTTTTAATCTTAAGCTTAACTTAGTCTTAAGTTAGATAAATGAAAAAGGAAAGAAAATTTTTCACCAATCACATGGTCAAAAAAGAAATAGAAAATCCTTACCTTATCATAACACCACAGAGTCCTTTCTCTTTGGCTGGAGGAGGAGGGCAGGTGTAGTGTCTCGGGTTCAACCATTGCTCAAATATATCGGTTGATTCACCTTCCCAGAGCGCAGTTTGACTGGTCCCATTCAGCTCCACGCTTTCACTGTTCCTGCTGATGCTGAAAATGAATGCCACTGACGCTTGAGGTAAGTCTTTTTTAAGAGGGAATTTACTTTCCCAGCAGCCCCCGATCTTCACTGTCAGCGCTCCCACTGCTGCTGCTGCAAGAGAAAAAGATTAGTGATTGATCAAAAAATTGGATAAATTTAAAGACCAGCAATGTGTTTTAATTAAAATATAAGGGAGAAATGAGAATGAGAGAAAAAAGCTAGCTAGTGATATTGAAACAAAGAGTTGTTATTCTACAAGTATTTACATCAGAGGAGTGTAACTAAGGCTTGTGTTGATCCTGTGAAATGTGTGTGGTCAATTGAAGATGGAAATCCTTGAAATGTCAGAGATATTTTATGTGTATCTTCATCGTAGAAGAAGACTTGAAAATCCATCCCACTCTTTTTAGGCATGTATTCATTTCAACTATGTACCCTCCACCAATTTTCACACGACTCAGCTAATAGTCCAGAGATTATTAACTTTTGGGTTCTGTTGTTCAGTTTGGTGCCTAACTCCTCCTACAGTCTACACAGTACTCTTTCTTTGTCCGGCCAACCCATTGTTTCCCACATGGGCCACATCAACTGGATCTTTCCTTTCCAGCTCCAAACTTTCATCCAGACCTGTGCAGATGTCCACCTCAAGCATCAGGTAGACAACATAACCTTCCAAGTATATGTATTTGGCTGCACGCTACTGTGTCTACCCACTCTCAGTATACTGTCCCCTACTATCACTGCATTCCTTTTTGCACCCTCGACTTGAATGGCTTTTACCACAGTAGCATACTCAGCTCATTCACCCAGCAGCATGCACTCACATTCAGACAAGCTGAACACACTTTCGACAACTGCAAATGTTGAGGCTTCTGTGCATTTGCCCTCTGGGTCCCGTTGCCTCCTTCACTCACAGTCACACTTTTCATTCCCTGGCTACAGACTAAATCAGAAGACACTATCCTAAAGCTGTGACTGGCACAAATAATTCAGGTAATTTTCCCGTTCTCTGGTTTTGTTGTAGTGTGTGTAAATCAGTTTCCGCATCATCAACTCTTTGCCAAAGCTGTCCAAGCTGTGAGCACTTGCTGTAGATGTGTTCATCCTGGATCACATGAGTATCCTGAGCTCCCATTGAAATGCTTCAGCCTTGTCTTCTGTGCTGATGATCATCACTACTCCCATCTTTTGATGTTAGGGATGTTTATAGAGCCGCCTCCTCTTCCAATTGGTTACTTAATTGTCTGCCAACATTTGCAATATTCTCAGCACTGACGTTAGGCTATCCAGCTTATTATTATTTTTCCCATATATTTTGGAGTCCTAACCATCTCTAATGACTCTTGGACTGAGTTTTTCACTCAAACATTTCAGAGGGCATTTAAGAGTTGACCGCATTGCTGTGGGTCTGGAGTCACCTGTAGGCCAGACCAGGTAAGGATGGCAGATTTTCTGCCCTAAAAGACATTGGTAAGCCAGATGCTGTTTTGCACAAATTATTAGTAGTTTCATGGCACCTTGACTGGGATTAACTTTGTATTCCAGCTTAATTCAATAAATTTAAATTCCGTGAGCTGTTGTGGTGGGTTTGGAATCCGTGTCTCCAGACCTTCTGGATTATTTGTCCAGTGTTGTGGTTAGTCAGTTTCTAACAGCTCTCCCTGTTTAACTAACAGTGCAATGTCAATAGTCGTCTTGCCCTCCAGTGCAGTGTAGTCATAGAGGATTAGAAAATTATGTCAGAGCCTCCATGATTTACTATGAGTAAATCCTACAGTTTAAAGCCTAGGCAGTAGTGAGCAATGAAAATTGGGGATGAGTGAGCAGAAGGAGGAACTCGAGGAGCGCAAGTGGAGGTTATGGAGAAAGGAAGGGGTGAGGCCATGGAAGGGGGGTGGGAAACTGAGTATTTTTAAAATTTGGCTCCAAGTCCGTTAAGTGCTAATGTAGGACAGCATAATGGATGAACAGAGCCTGTCGTGTGATAGAATACAAGAAGCAGGATTTGAATGCGATCAACTTTAAATAAAGTTCAAAATTCAGTGTCCGACCGAAGGATTAGTTATAATTGAATTGTCATCAAGTGACATCACTGTAAAACGTCTTTTCCTTCCAGAAACATCTGTTCCTAATTGTGGGAAACCGTTGTTGGAATATTTCTTGGAGGCCCTGTGTCATTTATAAGCGAGAGTGGAGCAGTGTGAAGACAAACAGTATTATCCTATCTTTGCCAAACTTTTGTTCTTGCTGACAAAGGGCGGTACAGTAAGAAGTGAAAATATTGTGGTCGATCTAATTAGGATGTCTAGTTTAATGTATACAAATTCCATAACATACGTCCATCTAGCAAACTTCCATCTATAGCTTGCTGTACAAATTTAAATACAGGAACCACTAGTAAAAGAACAAAAAAAAATGTTGCAAAGTTTTTTCTGGGCTCAATCAAATTGTTAAACTGCTTGACTTGCATTTGAGATTTATTGGATAATCACAACACTCTTTCACTATGTATCAGACAAATATTAACTCCTTTGTCTCTTAGTATGCAACAAACATGTTATATTATTTTTCTCTAATGGTCAGTTGCTTTGTCTCTTTTCCTCCTTTCTAAGGGCTGTTATTTGAAGTTCCCTTCTCATCCGTAAGTATGACATTCCACAGCTCTGTCTCGAGACATCCAACTAATTTATTTCTACAGCCATTTTTGTGCATCAACTGTCTTTTAAAATGTGTATACTGGAACTACAAGTTAGAAATGTCCCCTGTACTTTGTGCTGTAACGTGTTTGTAATACCATGGCCAACTCCATGAGCATGTCTGGAAGCAGCATCGCATTGAGCTGAAGGTGAAACTCAAACATTATCAGACCATTGTTTACCAGACTTCTTATATGACACAGATCTAGATCTGCTATAAGTGCCACATCAACTTTCAACCCCTTTAGTCAAAGACTCCTAAGATGAATCATCATGATGCAGTGGCAGGTCAAAATCTCAAACAAGGAGATTCTTCATGCTAAGCTCAATAGCATGGAAGTTGCCCATTCAATCAAGAGAGATCCCACACGATAATGAAATCATTGACAACTTGGATACATATTCAAACGATGACGACCCTACCACAAATCTCTACATGTGTCAGTCACTTTGATGCTCGCCATTTCTTTTTCCAACTGACACTTTTGTTTTTTTTTACAAAACTTCACTATTTGCAATGTCTATATTGAACCGGTGCTACGCTAGTACTGCCAGCTCCTGATGCTTGAATCTGGCATAGCAGGTGGCAACAACAGTGTAGCCTTGCCTGCTAAAGCTGATGGTTGAAAATGTGTTGCTGGTTAAAGCACAGCAGGTTAGGCAGCATCCAAGGAATAGGAAATTCGACGTTTCGGGCATAAGCCCTTCATCAGGAATGAGGCGAGTGTGCCAAGCAGGCTCAGGTAAAAGGTAGGGAGGAGGGACTTGGGGGAGGGGCGATGGAGATGTGATAGGTGGACATCTCCATCGCCCCTCCCCCAAGTCCCTCCTCCCTAGCTTTTATCTTAGCCTGCTTGGCACACTCTCCTCATTCCTGATGAAGGGCTTATGCCCGAAACGTCGAATTTCCTATTCCTTGGATGCTGCCTAACCTGCTGTGCTTTAACCAGCAACACATTTTCAACTGTGATCTCCAGCATCTGCAGACCTCATTTTTTGCTAAAGCTGATGGCCAGGAAGATCCAATAAACATAGTCTTCCATGCACTCCCCCCCCCCCCCCCCCCCCCCCAGCTCCTTTTCAGCCCTGTTTCCTCCCTTCCACTCCATCTCCTGCCTCACTGGTTTCTCCACCTCCCAAACCCCATCTCATCCCATGTCTAGATCTTAAACTCTCCTCTCCACTTCCTTGACCTGACCATATCGGTCCATCTTCCTTCCCACCCATCTGGTCCACTCTTCCCACTGACCTATCGCAATAACCCACTACCTGCATCCAGCTATCACTACCACAACTACCTTGCCCCCCCCATTCCTGCCCCTCCCCTCTATTTATTTCTGAGCTCCCCCCTCACTCCTCCATCCTGATGAAGTGTCTCAACCTGAAACGTCGACTTCTCCACCACCTGATGCTGCATGGTTTTCTGTGTTCTTCCAGTTTGTCTACTGGATTCCAACATCTGCAGGTTTTTTTTGTCTCTAATAGAATCTTCCAGCATCTTGACCTTGAGAAGCCAGCATGCAGTCCGAAGCATCACCAATTATTTTGATGTTGCCTACAGGCAATGCATTCTCCTCAATGTAACACATTTAAAAATAGCTCAATCAGTATGTAAACCAGTGTAAAATTTGCAGCCCTTTCAGTTCACAGAATCACATCATTTTTATACTGCAGAAGGAAATCATTCAGCCCTGCACTGGTTCTCTAAATGAGCATTGTGAATCTGCCTTTTCCTAATATTGTTTCTGTTTAAATAATCATCTAATTCCCTCTTAAATGCCTCAGTTGAACATATTTCCAAAAGACTTCCAGGATTCTGTTCAGATTCTCGCGACTCATAATGTGAAAATTTTTTTTGCTCTCATGACATTTGTTGCTTTTGCAAATTACCTCTCATTCTCAATTTTTTTTTATGAGTGGTAACTATTTCTCTCTATCTATCTACTCTGACAAACCCCCTCATGATTTTGAAAATTTCTATGAAATCTCCTCCTAGCCTTCTCTCCAAGGAAAACATTCTCACATGACCAATCTGTCTTCATAACTGGTAGTGTCACCTCTCAAATAATTCTCATTGTGTCTTATGCATGCTGTCTGAAGTGTTTACAGCCTTCAGTTATGCTTAATATTAAACAACCTCTATAGTGTAAAAAAACTTTATAAATGTACAGTCTCATTCTATCAAAAATCCTTTAAAAATTGCAGGTGTTTAATAATTTTTCGAACATGGTTTTCCTTTTTAATTGTTTTCCTTCAAATCACTAGTTTGTCCCAGTTTACCCTATTTTCCATGACTTAAATAAATTTCTTATGTGGACTTCTGATATTCCTGCTTCAATCCAATCGTCTGTTTTAGCCTGCTTGCTGCCTGCCCTGTGCTGAATGTCACAGATACCTCGATAGGTGGTACCAAATTGAAGTTGGCAATATAACACCATAAGGTTGTAGGAGCAGAAATTAGGCCATTCAGCCCTTTTGAGTCTGCTGTGCCATTCAATCGTGGCTGCATAAGTTTCTCAACCCCATTCTCCCCATAACCCTTGATCCCCTTGATACTCAAGCATCTATCGATCTTAGTCTTAAATATACTCAATGACCTGGCCTCCACAGCTTTCTGTGGCAACGAATTCCATAGATTCACCACTCAGACTGAATAAGTTTCTCCTTATCTCTGTTCTAAAACACCTTCCCTTTACTTAAAGCTGTGCCCTTAGGTCCTAGTCTCTCCTATCAATGGAAACATCTTCTCAACATCATCTCTGCCCAGGCCATTCAGTATTCTGTACGTTTGAACTAGATCCCCCCCTCATCCTTCTAAACTCTGAGTATAGACCTAGAGTCCTCAAATGTTCCTCATGTGTTAAGCTTTTCATTCCTGGGACTGTTCTTGTGAACCACCTCTGAACATGCTCCATGAACCTGTCCCTCTACCTATCTTTGTAATGTCCTTCATTTGGATCGTTAATATATAAAGCAAAAAGTTGTGGAACACCACTTGTCACTAGCTACCATCCTGAGAACGACCCTTTTATCCCCAATTTCTGCTTTTTTACCAGACAGCCAAGCTTCTATCCATGTTAGCACCTTGCCTCTGACACCATGGGCCCTTCTCTTACTCATTATGCGGCACCTTGGCAAAGGCCTCCTGAAAGTCCAAATAGAAACATACATTGGCTTTCCTTGGTCTAACCTGCTTGTTTTACTTCACCGAAGAATTCTAGCAGATTTGTCAGACATGACCTTCCCTTCATGAAACCATGCTAATTTTGCCCTATTTTACCATACACTTCCGAGTATTCAGAAATCTCATCCTTCAACAATGGATTCCAGGATATAGAGGGCTCTGCTTTTGGACTAAATCTATGCCACAGTTGTTTTTCAAACTCAGCTGCAAACATTATTCTCCTGCTGACTGCAAAATTCAAACCACTTGTTTTGTTTTTGGTGGCTTAAACTCAGCTATAACCTCCAATCAGGAAATGTATGTTTTTTTCTCGCTGTTGAAAATCTTAAGCTCCAGATACCCAAGTCAGATAAAGTGAAATATATTGATGGTAGTGAATTAGATTGAAATCGGTTTTACAGCATGAAATGCACTATTTGGCCCAGTATGTCTTTGTGCCAGTGTTTATGCTTCTCACAAGCTGCTTTCCACTTATCTCATCCAACCAATATATTCTTCTGTTCTTTTCTCCTTCTGTTTATCTAGCCCCTTCCCCATTGAATGCATCTCTGCTTTTGACTCACCACAACTATGTGATAATGACTTCCATGTTTTCACCACTCTTTGGAGAAAGACATTTCTCCTCTATTCCTCATTGAATTTATTATTAACTAACTAAAAAAAATCATAGCCCCTAGCTTTGGACTCATTTTCTAATGGATGTATCATCTCTCTATGCCTATTGATACACTTCATAATTTTAATTGTGGAGGCCAATTAGCCCATTTGGCTAGCTGCTTAGTGCACAATTCAGAAAAGAATCAACGGTATCCATTTAATTCACATTCCGTTTGAGGTAGATTTGGGAACTGCCACCGTGCTGTGTCCCTGCTAACAAAATAATCCAGAATGAAGCATCAGCAGTGAGCTAAGGACCTGAGTTTAGATATAGCACACATCAACAAATAATTTAATTAAGGTCTTCTGTTAGTCTTTTTCGAAGAAAACGATCATGAACAATTCAGTCTTTTACACTAAATTATTCACCTGCTTTAAATGCCTCTAATCTGCCCGTTAGATTTAGTGAATCATATTCAGTTTGATGTTTCATTTTCGGCCCACTTCATTTATACCCTTCCTGTTCTGCACAAAGAAGTGCTCTTGTGAGTTAACCTTCAGCCTCTGTGAATAGATGTTTGATCTGTAAATGCAGAGTATCTGGTCAAAGTTATTTGGCTATCCTTTGATTGTCCGTTCTTTGGTTTGCAGAAGAATAATCGTTCTGTTGGATCATAGGCTTGGGTTGTTATTCGTGAATTCTGTTTATTAAAAATCAAATGACAGGCTTGGGAAGGTTATAACATTTTGCTCATTGGCAACTATCATACAATGGCCAAAAGGAAGCCACTCAGCTTTATGGGTCTGTGCTAGCTGTGTGTACCTCCCCACGTCTCCTTCCACTACTCTTTCCCAACACACTCACTTCATAAAATAAGAAAAGGCACAACTATTCACCAACTTCCTCAATAACATTCAATCTCTAGCCCAGTATCCATAATGAAAATCTTCCATATTGTATGAAGTTGAATCTATTTCCCCAAAGCTTTCACGTATTCGTGGATCAAAAGGAATTGCACTCAAGCTGTATATGTATTTGCCAGTTCCACAAAGCACATTCTGAGAATCAAAATTCGACAATTCTCTACCATTTTTAGTGGCGTTTATTCAATTTAAGTCCCTACTGAAGATGAAATAGCATTTTTTGAGCTACAGAGTGGATGACAAAAGCAAATCTATTTAAAAATCTTACGCTTAATCATATTATAGAATCCCCACAGTGTGGAAGCAGGCTATTCAGACTAACCAATCCGCACCAAATCTCAGAACATCCCACCCAGACTCTCCACAGCCCCAATATCCTGACATTTCCGGTGGCTAATCCACCTAATTTACACATCCCTGGACACTGTGGGCAATTTAGCATGGCCAATCCACCTAACCTGCACATCTTTGGACTGTGGAAGGAAACGGGACTGTCCAGAGAAAACCCATGCAGAAGTGGGGAGAATGTGCAAACTCCACACGGACAGTTGCCTAAAACTGGAATTGAACCTCGGTCCCTGGTGCTGTGAGGCAGCAGTGCTAACCATTGAGTTGCCATACTTCAAGTGAATATTAACAAACAGAAGGCTGCCTTGTCTCTGTAAACAAGCTTACAAACAAAGACAATTTCCTGATCTGAATGAACTTTGAAAGCAGAGATGCTTGCTGCATACTGATGCATTATCTCAGTTGTTTTTATAATCTATGTAAAGTGACTTAACGTCATTGCAGTAAGACTAAAGAACGACTACCAAATAGATGGATATAGAACAATGAGATGTATCACCAATCATTAAGACTGAAATCCTCCTTTTTGGTTTCCCAAATGGTTCATTGAGTAAATGTATTGAGCAGTGTGGAATGAATCACACATTTATCTTAACTATTTGATGCTTTTTAGCGTCTGTAAATGTGGGCAAATTAACCCGACATGCTGCTTTTGAATGTGTTGATTAGAAAATGCAATCTTCACAGATTGGGAAGTTGAGTGCAATTACTGTTTGAGTTTGCTATCTATTCTTGACTTGTCACACTAGCAGCTAGCTGCCTCAGACCAGCTAATAATCATTTAATAAGATATATTGTTTGTAAAGCAAAAAGATGTTTGGCCTGCTATAAGATTGGGTTTGATTAGATTCCCCTACAGTGTGGAAACCGGCCCTTCGGCCCAACAAGTCCACACCGGCCCTCTGAAGAGTAACCCACCCAGACCCATTTCCCTTTGACAAATGCACCTAACACTATGGGCTATTTAGCATGGCCAATTCACCTGACCTGCACATCTTTGCACTGTGGGAGGAAACCGGAGCACTCGGAGGAAACCCATGCAGACACGGGGAGAATGTGCAAACTCCGCACAGACAGTCACCTGATGTGGGAATTGAACTTGGGTCCCTGGCGCTGTGAGGCAGCAGTGCTAACCTTTGAGCCACAGTGCTGCCTATTATTCTCCATCTTTAAAA
Source organism: Hemiscyllium ocellatum (assembly GCF_020745735.1). Taxonomy (NCBI): domain Eukaryota; kingdom Metazoa; phylum Chordata; class Chondrichthyes; order Orectolobiformes; family Hemiscylliidae; genus Hemiscyllium; species Hemiscyllium ocellatum. The sequence continues at coordinate 69,143,697 of NC_083417.1, forward strand.
TATTATTATTATTATTGTACTTGTTTGACTCTTGCCATCCTTTTTTTTGCTTTTGTCATAGCATGTGAGCTTTTAGTCTGCATGATGCAATTAAGTGTCGAAGGTGTAACGCCCTGTTCGTTTACTTCTTCCCTCCTCCCTATCAAGGGCCCAGGTATACATTCCTGGTGGAGCCTGGAAGCTAAAGATATTTGACACGTTCATAGTGACTCTTAGCAAAATTTTATAGATGCACCATAAAAAGCCTTCTATCTAGATGCATCACAGTTTGGTTTGGCAACTGCTCTGCCAAGATCTGAAGAAATTAGAGTTGAGATCACATCCCAGTCCATCACAGAAACCAGCCTTTCTTTCATTCATTCTGTCTAGATTTCCCACTGACTAAAAGCAGTCCAGATTAAAGCGGTGCTGGAAAAGCACAGCAGGTTAGGCAGCATCCGAGGAGCAGGAAAATCCATGTTTCGGGTAGGAGTCCTTCACCAGGTACCGCAACCGACTGACGAAAAGCAGCCAACCTCATCAAAGACTCCTCCCATCCTGGTTATACTCTCTTCCACCCTCTTCCATTGGGCAGAAGATATAAATGTTTGAAAACATGTGGCAACAGATTTAAAAACAGAAGCCTAAAGAACCGCAGATGCTGTCAATCAGAAATAAAAACAGAAACTGCTGGAAAAGTTCAGCAGGTCTGGCAGTATCTATGAAGAGAAATCAGAGTTAATATTTCGGGTTCACTGACCCTTTCTCAGAATGGTCTCACCAGATCCCAAACATTAACTCTCATTTCCCTTCACAGGTGCTGCCAGACCTGCTGAGCTTTTACAGATTTGAAAACAGCTTCTTCTTCACTGTTAACAGACTTATGAGCAAACCCTTCACATATTAGAATTGATCTTTCTGTGTAGCTATAAAACTATATTCTGCATCTGTTCTATTACCCTGATGTACTTAGGTAAGATATGAGTTGAAAAGTGTGTTGCTGGAAAAGCACAGCAAATCAGGCAGCATCCAAGGAGTGGGAGAGTAGACGTTTTGGGCATAAGCCCTTCAAGAAGGTATAATTTGTCTGGTTAGCCCACAAAATAATACTTTTCACTGTATCGCAGTACATATGACAATAATAAATCAAGTCAAATCAAAAAGTACTGCAATTTACCTGCACTTCACTTAACCTAGGAGAAAATGAGGACTGCAGATACTCGAGACCAGAGTTGAAAAGTGTGGTGCTGGAAAAGCGCAGCAGGCCAGGCAGCATCTGAGGAGCAGGAGAATCGACATTTCAGCCATTCCTGAAGAAGGGTTCATGCCCGAAATGTCAATTCTCCTGCTCCTCGGATGCTGCCTGGCCTGCTTCACTTAATCGAGTCCACTATATTTGCTGCTCACCATGTGGACTCCTGTACATTTGGGAAATGAAGCGCAGACTGGGTGGCCACTTTGCCAGAACACCTACATTCTATCCACAAAAATGACCCCGAGCTTCTGGTTGCCTGCCACTTCAACGCACAACTGTGTCCTCTGACCAACATCTCTGTCTTGGGCTGGCTACAATGCTCCAGCAAATCTCAATGCAAACTAGAAGAATAACACCTCATTTTCAGCTTGGGGACCCTGCAACCTACTTGACTCACATTGAGTTCAATCATTTTAGGGCCTGACCACCACCTCATGCCCTTACCCCAACCCCCACATACTAGGCCTTGGTACCATATGGGTTGCTATCACAAACGATCCATTATCAGCCACTAACAATCCCCATTAGTAGCTTCTCATTATGCCAGGCTGACCTTTACTCATTCCTTTGTCTGCCCAACTATATTTCTGTCTCTCTGGGATCCAACTCCACCTATCGTTTATGCTTTCCCCCTCCCCACACCCATTCTCTAACATCAACACCAATCCATTCCTTGCTGCAATCAGTTCTGAAGAGGGGACACTGTACCGAAATGTTAACTCTGCTTTCTTTCCACATGTTATTCCAGAGCTGCTGAGTTTTTCTAGCAGTTTCTGGTCTTTTGCAGCAATTAATTAGTTAATTTCTTGCTTGAAACCAGGCTGAGAATCCTTTTCTAGCATTTCTACATTCAGAAACTTTGAGCAGGTCTGCTGTACTCTGTGGATAGCTAAAAAGTGTTAACTTTTCAGATGCTGCCAGACCTGCTAAGTATAACTTCATTGTCTATTTTTTATTTCTGATTCCCAGCATCTACAATAGAATCATACAATGGTTACAAAACAGAAGGAGGCTATTCAGCTTGTTTTCTTGATGTGGCAACAGCACTGCATGTCCTAGTACCCCGCACTTTACCTATAGCCCTGCAATTAGTTTCCCTTCAAGAGCTCATCCAAGTCCTCATGAAGAAATATCTCATTTTCAGGCTGTGCATGCTAGCTCCCAACCATTCACTACAAAGGAAAGTTTTTCCTCACCTTAACATTTGCCCTTTTAAGGACTGGGTCTGTTTCCGTGTTGTATGCCTCTATAACAAAAAGGATGGAAACATTATATGGTCAATCATGAATGATTGATTTTGGCTTCAACTCTACTTCCACTCCACTCCCATATCCCTGGATTCCTCAAAAGACCAAAGATTGCAATCTTTTAAGTATTTTTGTTGATGGTTCACCCACAACTCTCTAGGGTGGAGAACACTCAACAATACACAACACTTTGAGTGAAGAAGTTTCTAAGACTTAAATGATCAGCCCCTTATCCTGAAACCATATCCCTGGCCTCAGCATGGACTTGACTCCTGGCCTCGAGGTGAAGCCTGGCATGATCTGATTTCGAAGGATTGTTATTCTGAACTCTTATTTCACTATTTTTAAAATTTATAGCAAGACTTTGTTATTTCTTTTCTATGTTCCCAAAGACTTTTATATTTAAGAATCGGAACCTAGATATCTTTGTATCTAAGATGAGGCCGTTTAACAGCAACTTGTAAACTTTTCACTGCACACATGTGAGTACATGTGACTATAAAGCTAATTCTTGTATTCTTGAAAATTCTTATTCTAGATTCTACAGCCAGGGAAAATGATGTCTCTGCATCTACTATGTAAAATATCTTCATAATCTTTGCATGTTTCAATAAGACCCGTACATTATTCTAAGGTCCAGAGAAGAAAGAACCAGTTCATTCAGTGCCTCATGAAAGAAAAATCCTCACAAACCAGGGACCAATCTAGTGAACCTTTGCTGTACTTTACTCAATGCACATATAGTCTTCCTTAAATATGGAAACTAAAACTGTACTCAGTTTTCAAGGTTTAGTCTGCTCAATTGTAAAGAGATTTCTTTAATCTTGTACTCTTGTCCCCTTGCCCTTTGCTTATCTGACTGCTAGTTTTTTGTGTTTCTTCCACATTTTCAAATGTTCTTGGACATCACATTTAGATGCCTTTCAAATAACAAGTTTTGTTTTTCTATTCTGCACAGAACATGCTTTTTGATGATGGATTTAAAGGGTAAAAAGATTCTCCTTTGAAACAAAGGAGCTATATAAGATGATGTGATATTTGCAGTTCTACAACATTGTCAGAACACATTGTGAATTTTATATATAAAATGTTGCCTTATTTGAACACAGAGGGACAATTCCAGACCAATGTGTGAGACACGTTGTGGGATCAGGCAAGCTCAGCATGGGAACAACCTCCTGATTGGTTCCTGGGTAGGTCACAACAGACCTGTGTCTGGACAACCAAGCAGAAATATCTAGCCTGCAAAGAGAAAGCATCCATCTCCCCTTTTCTCGTGTGTGTGGTCAAAGGAATTCCTAGTAGCTAGCTATTAGAACATAGAACAATACAGCACAGAACAGGCCCTTCAGCCCACGATGTTGTGCCGAACATTTGTCCTAGCTTAAGCACCTATCCATGTACCTATCCAATTGCCACTTAAAGGTCGCCAATGATTCTGACTCTGCCACTCCCACAGGCAGCGCATTCCATGCCCTCACCACTCTCTGGGTAAAGAACCTACCCCTGACATTCCCCCCCCCCCCCCATACCTTCCACCCTTCACCTTAAATTTATGCCCCCTTGTAACACTGTTGTACCTGGGGAAAAAGTCTCTGACTGTCTACTCTATCTATTCCCCTGATCATCTTATAAACTTCCATCAAGTCACCCCTCATCCTTCGCAGTTCCAATGAGAAAAAGCCTAGCACTCTCAACCTATCCTCGTACGACCTATTCTCCATTCCAGGCAACAGCCTGGTAAATCTCCTCTGCACCCTCTCCAAAGCTTCCACATCTTTCCTAAAGTGAGGCGACCAGAATTGCACATAGTATTCCAAATGTGGCCTTACCAAGATCCTGTAGAGCTGCAACATCACCTCACGACCCTTGAATTCAATCCCTCTGCTAATGAACGCTAATACACCTTAGGCCTTCTTACAAGCTCTATCCACCTGAGTGGCAACTTTCAAAGAGCTATGAACATAGACCCCAAGATCTCTCTGCTCCTCCACCTTACTAAGAACCCTACCATTAACCCTGTATTCCTTATTCTTATTTGTCCTCCCAAAATGGACAACCTCACACTTGACAGGGTTGAATTCCATCTGCCACTCCTCAGCCCAGCTCTGCATCATATCTAAGTCCCTTTGCAGCTAACAACAGCCCTCCTCACTATCCATAACTCCACCTATCTTCGTATCGTCTGCAAATTTACTGACCCATCCTTCGACTCCCTCTTCCAAGTCATTAATAAAAATTACAAACAGCAGAGGACCCAGAACTGATCCCTGCAGAGCTCCACTTGTAACTGGGCTCCAGGCTGAATATTTACCATCTGCCACCACTCTCTGACTTCGACTGGTTAGCGAGTTCTCTATCCAACTGGCCAAATTTCCCACTATCCCATGCCTCCTGACTTTCCGCATAAGCCTACCATGGGGAACCTTATCAAATGCCTTACTAAAATCCATGTACACTACATCCACTGCTCTACCCTTATCCACATGTTTGGTCATCTTCTCAAAGAATTCAATAAGACTTGTAAGGCAAGACCTATCCCTCAAATCCGTGCTGGCTATCCCTAATCAAGCAGTGTCTTTCCAGATACTCATAAATCCTATCCCTCAGTACCCCTTCCATTACTTTGCCTACCACCGAAGTAAAACTAACTGGCCTGTAATTCCCAGGGTTATCTCTATTCCCTTTTTTGAACAGGGGCACAACATTCGCCACTCTCCAGTCCTCTGGTACCACCCCCGTTGACGGTGAAGACGAGAAGATCATTGCCAATGGCTCTGCAATTTCTTCTCTTGCTTCCTACATAATCCTAGGATATATCCCATCAGGCCCAGGGGACTTGTCTATCCTCAAGTTTTTCAAAATGCCCGACACATCTTCCTTCCTAACAAGTATCTCCTCTAGCTTACCAGTCCGTTTCATACTCTCCTCTTCAACAATACGGTCCCTCCCATTTGTAAATACTGAAGAAAAGTACTCATTCAAGACCTCTCCTATCTCTTCCGATTCAATACACAGTCTCCCACTACTGTCCTTGATCGGACGTACCCTCGTTCTCGTCATTCTCATGTTTCTCACATACACATAAAAGGCCTTGGGGTCATCCTTGATCCTACCCACCAAAGGTTTTTCATGCCCTCTCTTAGCTCTCCTAATCCCTTTCTTCAGCTCCCTCCTGGCTATCCTGTATCCCTCCAACGCTCTGTCTGAACCTTGTTTCCTCAACCTTATGTAAGCCTCCTTCTTCCTCCTTACAAAACATTCAACCTCCCTCGTCAACCAAGGTTCCCTCACACGACCATCTCTTTCCTGCCTGACAGGTACATCCATATCAAGGACACGTCGTATCTGTTCCTTGAAAATGTTCCACATTTCAATGACATCCTTCCCTGACAGCTTATGCTCCCAACTTATGCTCCTTAGATCCTGTCTTGCAGCATCATATTTACCCTATTCTCCCTCAGGTTTCCTTTGTGAGCTATTCTTTCTGCAAATCCCCTATTGAAAGATTACCTTCAGAAGCATTGAAAGGCCAAATACTCAACCAGTGTGCCCAGAACCTCATGTCATCAGCAAATAGTCAGAAAGAGTCTGAAGGCATTAAAAGAAAACAATTCCTCAATGTCCATGATCCAGACTGGTGCCAGAACTGTGCTTCTCTGGTGGTACTTCCTTCCCCACCGATAATATTCCTGTTATGACTTGTCTCTTTGTGTGAATATTTGTATGCACTGGACTCTTAAAAAGGGGTAGAGTTTAGCCTACAGAGTTGAAAGTTGGTAATTAATTTTGAAAACGTGTTAAAAAAGTTACCAGTTGGTTGGAAAATAGTTAGCAATAATTAATAATTTACTTGTTAATGGATGTAATGTGATGTGGTTTAACCAAATTACTCTCTTAACGGTGGGGTTTGATTTACAACACACTACCCACATTGAGTTATGATAATTCTTACAGTTAAACTAAATAGCCTGACACTTCCCACATTATGCTTCAGCTGCTATTTTATTACTCTGTCAATTGACCTGTATATATCACTTAGCAGCTTCCTCCTTCCAACTTGCATTCCCACTTTGTATAATTAGCAAATCCAGATGCATTATTCTCTCTTTGTCTCAGTCATTAACATTGGTTTTAAATAACTGATGGCCTAGCGCTGATCTTTGTAGCACTCCACCTGTCCTGCCAGTCTGAAATGTCTCATTTATCCGTTTTGCTTTGTCTCCTATCTATCAATCAATTCTTTATCTGAGATAATATATCATATGGAACTCCAAACATCTTTTGAGTTGTGTTTTACCTTGTCTGTCATCTGATGAAATTCTATTTGGAAATCCATGTATGTAATCCAAGTATATTACATCTATCTTTCAGTCCCAGTACCTCAGAACTGGTTGCAGTTGCCCAGGAATCTAAAACTCCTGCACCATCTGTCCAGCTATGCATGTATCTGTTTTATTCTCCTACTTTGATATACAATAGTACATGCCAGGAGTAATCTGGTGATTTTGAGATCCTCTTTGCTGATCTAACACCCACCTGCAAAAGTTCATGTCTCTTTCTGCCAATGGCTCATGCAAGAATATCAGGCCATGACTGGGGCATAAGCAGGGTAGACAGGAAATAACTTTTCCCCTTGGTGGAAGGATCAATGACCAAGGGGCATAGATTTAAGATAAAGGGTAGAGAGGTTTAGAGGAGATGTAAGTTGGAAGCTGGAACTCCCTTCCAGTGTGGATGGTAGAAGTACAAACACTCAGCATTTAAGAAGTATTCAGATAGCCATACGCGGCTATGGTCCAAGTGCTGGAAGATAGAATTAGAATAGTTTGGTAGTTGTGTTTGAACAGCACAGACTTGATGGGTTGAATGGCCCTTTTTCTGCAGTGCAAATCTGTATGATATTGGAACAGGATAAATTTGAGCTGGATCAAACACAGTTTCAAATTAATCGCATGTTTAAATTATACTGCGGTAACTTTATATGTATTGGACATCTTCATTTCCCTTTGGGTTTTTGCAGACTTGGATGCTCCAGCGTTCCCTTAATCTGTATGAACGGTTTAACTTTCAGATGAACCTCACTAATACACTGCTGCGTTTTGAGGTCATGTCTAATGTAAGAATGAAATGCAAATAAAAATGGAAGCCAGGATGCACGAGTCTTCCAATGCTGACATCAGTGAATTTTATTCTGTTAAATGGTTAGTCGAATCATTTTTTATAAGTAGTTTTGCCTAGTGTTTGGTGAAAAGTATTGAGGAAAATGCGTGAACAGTTTTGAGGTCTATCATTTTTATTTCAAAAAATCATATAACATGCGTTTTAAGGTGTGAGACTGACAAAAACTTATTTCTCTTAAATTGAGATTATTACAAGACAGATTAGGGCTCAACAAATTACAGTCATGTTGGACATTGGATGGATGTCAACTTTTTAAAGTAGATTAAAAATTGCTTATACTTGTTATACCTAATTTCCTTCAGCCTCAATGTTAGCAGTGATGCCTTCAACTGTCTGAGTCTAGAGAATCATTAGAAAGTGCAATAGCCTTCACTGATATGGGCATTGCCATTAGGCGGTATGGAAATGAGCATGTGTAAGTTTGCAGACACTCCAGTAGGGAAGACAAATGAAAAGTTTTGAAAAGTGAGCTAATAATTGACTTCATTTTTTATGTGACAAATGTGTTCCGAAGCATGGTGGCTCAGTGGTTCGCACTGCTGCCTCACAGCGCCAGGGACCCAGGTGCAATTGCAGCCTTTGGTGACTATCTGTGTGGCATTTGCACATTCTCCCTGTGTCTGCGTGGATTTCCTCTGGGTGCTCTGGTTTCCTCCCACAGTCCATAGATGTGCAGGTTAGGTGAATTGGCCATGCTAAATTGCCCAAATTGTTTAGGGACGTGTAGGACAGGTGCATTAGTCAGGGAAATGTCGAGTAGAAGGGATAGGGGATGGATCTGGGTGGAATATTCTTCGGAGGGTCCATGTGGACTTGTTGGGCCAAATGATCTGTTTCCACACTGTAGGGATTCCATGTGTTGAATAATTCAGGTAAAAAATGAGGTTCTCAACTGGTGCTATTTTCCAGTCATCCTCACCTCAAACAAAATGTATCCAGGCTATCCTCTGAGACAGCAGCAAACTAGCAGGACCTGAATAACAGTAGGGCAGTCAATTATTTATAAAAGCTCCCACAACCTGATGAATCACAGAAGTTCATTAAACTTCCTTAAGCGACCTATTTCAAACCGACAACCACTTCCCCCTCAAAGGTCACGGGCAGCAGATATGTAAGAACGTCACCACTTGCAAATATCCCTCCAAGCCACATAACATCCTTATTTGAAAATATATTGCTGTTCCTTCAGTGTCACTAGGTCAAAATCCTAGAAAACCCCTTACAAAGGAGTGTTGTAAAATTTTGGAATTATATTTTTACTGTGTTTTAAAACCTTTTGAATTTATGTAATATGTAATTAGTTTGGATTATTCAATTATATTTTCATTTTTTTTAGAATGATCACAATGTTGTTGTGAATTACTTTGTATTGCCTTGAGTTGAGATTTCAACAACTTGACTGAAACCAAAAGAAATGAAACTGATCTATCTGGGTTCCTGTCTGGGATTTGACACGTTTGGTAATACAGCTGGGATCATAGTCACTCCTCCATGCCCCCCATTGAAGGAGCTGGTCCAGCCATTAATATGAATGATGTGGAAGAGCTGGTGTTGGCCTGGGATGGACAAAGTTAAAAATCGCACACCAGTCCAACAGGTTTATTTGGAAGCACTAGCTTTTGGAGCACTGTTCCTTCATCAGCTGTAGAGCAGGATCATAAGACACAGAATGTATAGCGAAAGATTACAGTGTCGTGCAACTGAAATATTATATTGAACAAACCTAGATTACTGTTAAGTCTTTTATCTTTTACAATGGGTTTCAAGCTCTGGTTCATTAATATGTAAATCTCAGAACTTCTAAAATCACCTTCTCAAGGTTTTATTAAAAATAAGGTGACATCTCAGCTCAGACAATGCATTAAAGGTGTGAGGTTAGAGTCTATCTGTATCCCAGTCTTGAGTCAGACTGGTTCTATTTCAAAAATGGAATTTATAAAATATTACATGTATTGACTGCCTGCAGATTGTGCACTTTGTCAGCAAAGTAGAATGTATCTGCAAATATAATTCTACAAATGCCAATTCACCCCATAGGGGGTGTGTGTGTGTGTGTGTATACACGCGCGTGCATGAGAGAGAGTGTGATAATCTGCATACTAGTGTGACTATGTGTGAGAGAGAACCGAAACCTGGTGTTGTGTCATTAATATGAAAGCATTACTGAGTTTGTGGCCAACTTGGGTTTGAAATTATTGAAGGTTACAGTATGTTCATATCCAACCTGCCAGCTCACATGCTACTACCTCCTAATCTCTCTGAACCTACTGATGTAAAAGCTGCAGACAGTATCGGCATATATCTCTTCCCCTCTGTGCAACCTTATCCTGTAGCTTGCTTCTTTCAATGTTGGGTGAATTAAGAAGTGTAAGCTTAACGTCAAGAAGTATGGTGGAGTCTCATTGCGTTGTAGAGAGCTTGGACTCCATTCTTTCCAGCAAGGAAGTGGTGGCCACCCACTATAGCCATTGGAGATAGTCAGGACTGCAGATGCTGGAAGTCAGAGTCGATAAAATGTGGACCTGGAAAACAGGTCAGACAGCATCGGAGGAGCAAGAAAGTTGAAGTTTCGGACTAGGACCCTTCTTCAGGACTGGGGAGGTGAGGGGAGCTCAGAGATAAATAGAGGTGGGGGTGGGGCTTAGGGGACAAATAAATGGGATGTCAGTTGGTTGATGTGGGAGAGGTAGGTGGAATGGTGTTAGGTGGATTTAAATAGCAGGTTATTCTGATTGGTCAGTGGGAAGGGTGGAACAGATAGGTGAGTAGGAAGGTAGACAGTTTAGGTCACGTCTGGTCAAGGAGTTAGGGAGGAGAGGGAGTGCTGGACATGGGATGAGGTTGGGGTGGGGAGATTTTAAAACTGGTGAAGTCCATGTTGAGGCCATTGGGCTGTAAGGTCTCCAGGCACAATATGTGGTGTTGTCCCTTCAGTTTGGGTGTGGCCGCCTTCAGCACATTTGTGGACATCAGATGGAACAGCTTCAGTCACAACACCAGCAATATCTGAGTGTTGCCATGAAAGTTCAGATTGCTGATTATACAAGGTCAGCTTACTGCCACACAGACTGAGAGTGCTGCTGTCAGGCTTGGAGATTACAGTGTGCAGAGGAGCTTGCAAGGTGTCAAGGTACTGAGGTTGCTGACAAGTCATTTCAGAGAAGTTGGTGTCACAGTAGCTTCATGGAGCTCGAGCTGACTGTCCCCTCCCAGGATAACCGGTTGGAGCCTCCCCTCTCCCACCGTTGTCAGTTCACTTGCTGACACTTGTCAGTCAGCAGGATCACTGCTGCCTCTGTCAAGATGGTGCAGTACGAAGTAAGGCTTTTTCGGCCCAGAGCAGCTCTTCATCAGCCTCCAGGGTCATCTGCTCAGAGGTAGCAGTGTTCCATTAGGTATGTTGCAGTCATTGGAGTAGCATGTGTACGAATACAGGTAAAGGCACACACGAGGCAGTCACTAAGGAAATGAAAATGGCTATTTACTGGTCTTGATTTGTACACATAACACAACATTTATCCCTCTGGTGTGGCATATTAATTTTTGTGACAGTTTTCATTTTCATTGTGATGGCCATTAATGGTGCAAAGTAGTGGTGTGGAGTGGGTGGTGAATGGAAAATTACTAGTGAACTCCAATGAATTCTTCAAGGTTCATCTGGTCAAAAAATCCTGTCTCCTCTCCAACTCCTTGACCTGACCGAAGCTGTCCATCTTCGGACTCATATCCGCTCCACCCTTTCCAATGACCAATCACAATAACTCCCTAACAGCCACCTTCTGGTAATTGTGTTTGTAATACAGTACATGTACATGTCTACAGAAACCTCAGGTTTCTTCCTTCCCTACCTGCTCCTTAGGCTGCTCGTCATTGGTTATTGGCAAGGGCTGTTGTTTCATGATGCAACAAACTATAGACTCACTATCAATCTTAATATGTATTCTGTTGAGTACTGCAGAGATCTCCCACTGTGATTCAGACAGCATAGTTTCAGCATGCTTGTGGTCTGCTCTGTCACATTTTATAATGCTGTATGCGTTTCATTGTATGCCTGCTAACCTTGTGTGCATGGGTTACACACTGAATTCTTCGCTGTATGTTCAGTGGCTTTGAGTGGGTTCAACTGCAAAACCAATTTTGAAGAAGGATCACTGGACTTAAAACTTTAGCTCCAATTTCTCTCTCCTGATGCTGCAAGACCTGCTAAGTTTCTCCCAGTAATTTTTGTTTTTTTATTCACTGCCTCGTGCTCTTTGCCCAGCAGCTACCGTTGGATAGGTCTTAGAACATACATAGAACATAGAAAAGTACAGCACAGAACAGGCCCTTTGGCTCACAATGTTGTGCCAAGATTAATCCTAATGCAAAATATAGTAACTTAACCTATGCACCCCTCAACTCCCTGCAATCCATATGCATGTCCAGCAGTCACTTAAATGTCCCCAATGACTCTGCTTCCACACATTCCATGCATTCATGCTAGCAACACATTCCATGAATTCACAATTCTCTGCATAAAGAACCTACCTCTGACGTCTCCTTTATACCTTCCTCTTAATATCTTCAAACTATGACTTCTCGTACCAGTCAATCCTGCCCTGGGGAAAAGTCTCTGGCTATTGGCTGTATCTATTCCTCTCATTATCTTGTATACCTCGATCAGGTCTCCTCTCTTCCTCCTTCTTTCCAGAGAGAAAAGTCTGAGCTTTTTCGACCTTTCTTCATAAGGCAAGCCCTCCAATCCAGACAGCATCCTGGTAAACCTTCTTTGCTCCCTCTCCAAAGCCTCTGTATCTTTCCATAGTAGGGCGACCAGAACTGGACGCAATATTCCAAATGTGGTCTCACCAGGGACTTGTGGTGCTGCAGCAAAACCCCACGGCTCTTAAACTCGATCCCCCTGTTAATGAAAGCCAGAACACCATATTATTTCTTAACAACCCTATCCACTTGTGCAGCAACTTTGAGGGATCTATACACTTGAACACCAAGATCCCTCTGTTTCTCCACACTGCCAAGAATCCTGTCTTTAATCCTATATTCAGCATTTGAGTTCGGCCTTCCAAATCACTTTGCATTTATCCAGGTTGAACTCTACCTACCACTTCTCAGCCCACCTCTGCATCCTGTCTATATCATGCTGTAGCCTACAATAGCCCTCGATACTGTCAACAGCACCTCCAACCTTAGTGTCATCTGCAAATTTGCTACCCCACCCCTCAACCTCCTCATCCAAGTTATTTATAAAAATTTAAAGAGCAGAGGCCCAAGAACCGAGCCCTGTGGGACCCCAATCAACACTGACCTCCAGGCAGAATACTTTCCATCTACAACCACTCTCTACCTTCTGTCAGCCAGCCAGTTATGAATCCAGACAGCCAAATCTCCCTGTATCCCATACATCCTGACTTTATGAATGAACTTACCTTGGGGAATCTTATCAAATGCCTTGCTGAAGTCCATATACACCACATCCACTGCTCGACCTTCGTCGTCCTGTCTTGGCACCTCCTCAAAGAACTCAATAAGATTTGTGAGGCATGACCTCTCCTCACAAAGCCATGTGTGCCTTTAATCACACTATGCTTCGCCAAATAGTCATAAATCCTATCCCTCAGAATTCTTTCCAAAACTTTGCTGACCGCAAACGTGAGACTGACTGGTCTGTAATTGCCATGGATTTCCCTATTCCCTTCTTGAAAAGAGAACAGCATTCGCCTCCTTCCAATCCTCCAGTATGACTCCTGTGGAGAGTGAGGAGGCAAATATCCTCGCCAGCGGCTTAGCAACCTCCTTTCTCACTTCCCGGAGCAGCCTAGGATAAATCTGGGCTGGCCCTGGGGACTTAGCAATCTTAATGTTTTCCAAAATTTCTGGCACATCAACTTCATCAATCTTGATCTGGTCAAGTCCCGTATCATAGCACCTCTAGGTTTTCATTTACAACAAATTCCCTTTTCTTGGTGAAGACCGAAGCAAAAAACTCATTTAGGGCTTCCCCTATCTGCTCAGACTCCACGCACAAGTTCCCTCCGCTGTCCCTGATCGGTCCTACCTTCTCCCTGATCATTCTCTTATCCCTCATGTATGAGTAAAATGCCTTTGGGTTCTCCCTAATGCTTCTTGCCAAGCTTTTTTCGTGCCCCCTCCTGGCTCTCCTCCTCATTTCTGAGCTCCTTTCTAGCAAGCCTGTAATCCTCTAAAGCTGTGCTAGATCCTTGCTTCCTCCACTTTACGTAAGCTGCCTTCTTCCTTTTGACGAGAAGCTCTTCTGTTCTCGTCATCCAAGGTTCTTTAATCTTACCCCTTCTTACCTATCTCAGAGGAACAGATTTGTGCATCACTCGCAACAACTGCTCCTTAATCGGTCTCCACATGTCTGCTGTGCCCTTTCTGTGGAACAATTGCTCCCAGTCTGTACTTCCCAACTCCTGCCTGATAGTGTCATCATTTCCTTTTCCCCAATTAAATATCTTCCCTCGGTAACTGTCCCTTTCACTCTCCAGGGCTATGCTAAATGTGAGGCAGTTATGATCACTTTCCACTCTCCCACCGCGAGACCTGATACCTGTCTTGGCTCGTTGCCGAGCACCAAATCTAAAATGGCCTCTCCCCTCATCGGTCTGTCTACATACTGAGTAAGGAAACCCTCCTGAACACACCTGACAAAAACGGCTCCATCCAAACCATCTGCACTAAGGAGGTTCCAGTCGATCTTGGGAAAGTTGAAATTACCCAAAACAACAACCCTGCTATTTTTGCATTTTTCCAAAATCTGCCCACCTACGAGATCTTCAATCTCTCTACTGCTATTAGGGGTTCTGTAGAGAACCCCCAGTGCAGTGGCTGATCCCTTGCTGTTCCTAACTCCCACCCATACTGACTCAGTAGATAAACTTTCCTCAACAACCTTTGTTTCTGTAGCTGTGATGCACTCTCTGATTAGCAATGCTACACCCGCTCCTCTGTTTCCACCCTCCCTGTTCTTTTTAAACGTTCTAGACCATGGAACATCAAGCAAACATTCCTGCCCCTGTGAAATCCAAGTCTCCAATATGGCCACAACATTGTATCCCCAAGTACCGATCCATGTTCTAAGTTCGGCACTCATACTTCGGACACTCCTTGCATTAAAGCAGACATACTTTAACCAATCCCTTTGTTTCATCGTGTGAGAAACCTTCCTGAGAGATTCAATATATCCTGTCACTGTCCCGTCTGTAAGTGGCCCCCTCTCAGACATGTGGCTCTGATTCTCTCTTTCCCCGCCCCTCCCCCACCGGCTAAACTAATTTAAGCCCTCCCAAATTGCACGAGCAAATCTCCCACCAGTTCATGTACAGGTTCCACCTTCAGAAGGCATCCCAATGGTCTAGGTATCTGAAGCCGTCCCTCCTGCACCAGCCTGACAGCCACGTGTTAAGCTGCATTCGCTGACTGTTCCTCTCCTCGCTATCTCGTGACACCAGTAGCAAACCTGAGATCACCACTCTACTCGTCCTGCTCTTCAGCTTCCAACCTAACTCTCTGTAGTCACTTCTCAGATCCTCAATCCCTTTCCTGCTATACCATTGGTGCCAATATGTACCACGATTTCTGGCTGTTCACCCTTCCCCTTCAGAATCCTGTAAACCTGATTAGCGACATCCCGGACCCTGGCACCGGAGAGGCAACATACCTTCCGGGAGTCCCGTTCCTGACCACAAAATCTCCTGTCAATATGTCTAACTATTGAGTCCCCTACCACTGGTGCTTTTCTATTCTCCCCCCTTCCCTTCTGAGCCACAGTGCCAGGCTCCGTGCCACAGACCTGACAACTATGGCTTCCCCCCCGTAGGCCGTCCCCACCAGCAATATCCATAATGGTATACTTATTGCTGAGGGGAACGGTTCCCTTTCCTCCTTGACTGTAACCCAGCCATCCTGATCCTGTGTCTGAGGAGTGACTACTTCCCTGTGCATCCTCTCAATTTCTCCCTCAGCCTCCTGGATGATCTGTCGTTCATCCAGCTCCAGCTCCAGTTCCCTAACTCTGTTTTCGAGGTGCTGAAGTTGGGTGCACTTCCCACAGGTGTCGTCGGCAGAGACATGTGAAGTGTCTCTCACCTGCCACATTCTGCAGGAGGAACATGCAACTGCCCTAACATCCATACCCCACTACTCTGAAAGCCCACATAGGACTTAACAAAGGAAGAGAAGAAAAGTTTTAAAAAATGAGGAAACCTGAAAACTTACCGAGTTTTCAGACTCTTAGTAAGGTGAGAAGAAGTGGGTGGGAGGGAGGCCCTACGGTGTAGGGTCTCGGGTTTGGATCTCACCCACTTAAAACCTTCCCAGAAGTTCTTCGTTCCTCCCTCGCACCGCTCAGCAAATCTTGATAGTTCAAATGCAGCAGTTATACTGTACTGCCTATTATGATCCCAATCTGTCTTGGAAAAAGACATTTTGTTTTTATAGTCGATAAAATTTGAGATCCGAGGGACTTACTAAGGATAAAGGACAGATTCCATAGTTTTAGAGAATTATTGAGTCCCCACAGTGTTGAAGCAGGCCATTTGGCCCATTGAGTCCACACTGACCCTCCAAATAGCATCCTAACCAGACCCACCCAATCCTATTGCCCTGCATTTCCTATGGCCAGTCCACCTAACCTGCACATCTTTGGACTGTGGGAGGAATCTGTAATGCCCAGAGAAAATCCATGCAGACAGTCGTCCGAGGCTGTAATCGAACTCTGGTCCCTGGTACTGTGAGGACGTAGTGCTAACCACTGAGCAGCATGCTACCCTTTGGTAATGGTATTTGTAATACCGTACATGTACAACTTGTTTCTAAACACCAGAATTAATATGGTTAATATGGATGATAGACTGTAATCTCACACATCAATTAGCAAATGTGACCAAAACGGATCCCATACATTCCTTCAATTCAGTTCAATTTCTTAGCAATTTCCCCAAGCGTAGAGAAAACGATGGGTCATTAAATCTCATTAACATGTACAACACATCACAATTGGCTATCTGGCCTTAATTCCCTCTCAAGGACTGATCTGCCATTGCCTGAGTCAATAACTGGATTAGTGGTGCTGGAAAAGCACAACAGTTCAGGCAGCATCCGAGGAGCAGTAAAATCGACATTTAGGGCAAAAGCCCTTCATCAGGAATACCTTTTACTACTCCTCAGATGCTGTCTGAACTTCTGTGCTTTTCCAGCACCACTAATCCAGAATCTGGTTTCTCGTATCTGCAGTCACTGTTTTTACCTGAGTCAACAACTCCTGTTTTGGTTAATCACCCCTCTTTCCCTGGTAAATTCTGAAACTGCATTCACAAGGATAGCTCCAGCTCTTCTTCAATTGAGTTGAATTTATTGTCACGTGTATTGTGGCACGGTGAAAAGCTTTGTCTTGCAAGCAATACAAGCAGATCACAAAGTTAAGTTAGTAATAGGTAAACAGTGGCAAAAACAAAAAACACAGGTGCAGGGGAATATTAAGAGTTTGTGAGTCCTTTCAGTAATCTAATAACAGTAGGGTAGAAACTGTTTTGAAACCGGCTGTTGCAGGTGTTCAGGCTTCTGTACCTTCACCCCGATGGTAGAGGTTGTAGAAAAATATTGCCAGGGTGGGGTGGATCTTTGAGAATGCTGGCAACCTTTCCTTGACAGCGGGCCTGGTAGATGGATTCTGTAGATGGGAGGTTGGCCTTTGTGATTGTCCGGGCCGAGTTCACCACTCTCTGTAACCGTCTCCGATCTTGAATGGTACAGTTGCTATACCAGGTAGTGATACATCCAGACAGAATGCTCTCGATGGCACGCCTATAAAAGTTGGCAAGGGTATTCACCGTTATGCCAAATTTCCTCAGCTGTCTGAGGAAGAAGAGATGTTTATAACCATGCGTCCACATAAAGAATCCAAGAAAGCTTGTTATGGATGACCACTCCACTTGTTCCACCTCTGTGCTGTTCAACACAGCTTCACCAAGTTAGAACTATTCCTGGGATTCTCCCTAAGCTCCAATCTTGCACAGCGAAGTCCAGCAAATAGTGCTTGTCGGCTCTATATCACCTCTCTCAGCTTACTGGAGTACTAATAATTGCAACCGCTCATGTCCTCTGCCCACATAGAGACTTTTCCCATTTTCTCTGCATCCCACACTTTTTCTGAGTCCTGTGTCCAATATTTAGCTACTTACTAATTCCTAGCACTTCCTCCTGAGTTGTGACAGCTACTGCTGACTCTCAACTAAGTCACCTATACCAAATCTACACAGTTCAGCTGTCCTCCCAAAAGCACAGCCAATAAGTGACTCTTTCTCCAACTCTCTGCATTGCTTTACTTCAACCTCCGTCACCCTTGAACTATTCTGGGTGACCTAGTGAAAACTTTACAATAAGCCGTACTCCTAATACGGGGCAGAATTGGATGTCCAACTATTTGGCATCTCTTGGGACTGAGTATGCTCTGAATGTTACAATTCACGGATTGCTGGCATCTGAACACAAACGATGCTTGCAAAAGATAGGATTCAAAGCGCATGGATAGGATGAATAGCCAAGATCTTTTTCCTAGGAGAGGGGAGTCCGAAACTAGAGGACATACATTTAAAATGAGAGGGGAAAGATTTAAAAGGGACCTGAGGGGCAACTGTTTCACATAGAGGATGTTGCATGTATGGAATGAGCTGCTAGAGGAAGTGTGGAGGCCGGTACAATTACAGCATTTAAAAGGCATGTAGACGGGTAGGGATATGAGCAAAATGCTGGAAAAAGGGACTAGATTAATTTAGGATATCTGGTTGACAGGGACGAGTTGGACCAAAGGGTCTGTTTCCATGCTGTACAACTCTATGATTCGTCAAATATCAACAGGACGAAGACATTATGACTGCAGCTAGGACAACAGGCATTGCATCATTTGGTGCCTGTGGTCACATGGCAGTTTAACTTCAGGGCAGAGTAAACATGGAAAACTCAGAAAGGTGCACCTGTGTAATTACATCTTGGACCATAAGACTGCTGGGTAATCTGAGATAAACCACATTTATTTCAACTGTTTCTTTCCAAGAAGAGAGAATGCAATGTAGCTAGCTGTCAATGAATGGATAGCATCAGACATCTCAGAGCTTGGTATCCACAGTTTAGAAAGGGAGATGTACCAGAAACTGATGGAGCTGCAAGTCAATGCCCTGTATCGATCCTAAAAGGCTGTGCTACGAACTGGAGAAAATAGTGCAGCGTTTTAAGTTTGGCATATACAACATCTTCCCGGCACCCACCTTCCCAAGCCACTAATGGAGTAAAGGCCTTGTCTGCTTAACTTTTGCTCATTGGTCATTTGAGGAATTGATCAAATGACTTTTTAAATGCACTTACTTTATATTATTATCATAGAATCCCTACAATAGGCCATTCAGTCCAAGAAGTCCACACCAACTCTCTGAAGAGTATCCCAACCATACTCGGTGCTGAATGGAATTGTCCTCCTCATATTGTTAACATTTGCATACTTCTTTCTTCTTTAAAAATGTGGAATGTCAGCCACCAGGGAAATTATTTTTAGATTAGATTACTTAATGTGGAAATAGGCCCCTCAGCTCAACAAGTCCACACCGACCCACCGAAGCGCACCCACCCAGACCCCTTCCCCTACATTTACCCCTGCACCGAAAACTACAGGCAATTTAGCCAGGCCAATTCATCTAACCTGCACATTTTTAGACTGTGGGAGGATAACCGAAGCACCTAGAGGAAACCTACGCAGACCTGGGGAGAATGTGCAAACTCCACACAGTCAGTCGCCTGAGGCGGGAATTGAACCCGGGTCTCTGGTGCTGTGAGGCAGCAGTGCTTACCACTGTGCCGCCCACCATTTTATGAACTAAGTTCTCACTGGACATTAATTTCCCACTATTTGTGGATTTTCATTGGTATTCCATTATAATCATGAAAGCCAAGTCGTGTAGAATAGGGCTGGAGCTAATTTTTATACACCTGCATAAGCATTTATTTGCTCACATAGACGTGCAACTCATAGTTCATCAATCAGTCCATTCCAGTTATATGTAGCATGAATCCCCAACCAATTTCCATCACCTACCTGCAATTATTCACAATGAACAACTAGAATTCTTCATCTACTACCTCAACAAAAGCAAGAGTGTTTTTTAACAGTTTGTTTTATTTTCCCTGTTTCTCAATATAAAGGACTGCATGGGCAGCACAGTGGGACAGTAGTTAGCAGTGCTGCTGCACTGTGCCAGGGACCTGGGTTTGACCCCTATCCTGGGTGAAGTTTGCATTCCTGTGTCTGTGTGGGTTTCGGCCGAGTGCTCTAGTTTCCTCCCACAGCCCAAAGCATCAGTAAAAATCGCCATTCTTTTGGTCACATGGGCATTCAAGCTTAAGTGTTCATTTATCCAGACCTAACTTTCTTAGTGTTTTACATGCCTGCAAATCATTATTTTCTTCAGGATAGTTTATCATCCTAAGTATATCCAAAACATCAAATATAGTTTATTGGCAACCACCATTACTTTTCAATTGTGAGAACTTCTGCTTTTAATTCTGTTATTAGACTGTCCTGTAGCTTTTATTTCATTACCCAATGTACTCAAGCTCTGACTCTGTTTGCATTATTCAGTCTGCTGTGGCTACTATTCTAACATGTCTACCAGAGGCACTTCCTCCAACATTTAATAGCTTTCTAAAGCCATGATCAATGTTAGTACTTGCCCTTTGCCTTTTTTATCCCATTCTGCCACCCCATGGATCTCATGCATGACCACCATCTTGAACACACACCCATTATTTAAACTTCAAGGTTTGTGTAAAGACTTGTAGTTCGGACACTGGTTTTGGGTATGTTTGCTAAGCTGGGAAGTTGATTTGCAGACGTTTCGTCCCCTGACTAGGTGGCATCTTCCATGTTTTGGAGCCTCCTGTGAGTTGTACTGTCTTCTGGAATTTATTTGGTTTTGTTTCTGCTGCTTCCAGTTACTGGTTCCAGTTGTTTGTTGTGGTGGCCAGTATATTGAACCTAGATCTATGTGTTTGTTGATGGAGTCCTTGGATGAGAGCCATGCTTCTAGAAATTCTGTGGCTGTCCTCCATTTGGCTTGTCCTATGATCATTGTGTTGTCCCAGTCGAATTTAAGGTCCTTGTCATCTGTGTGTATGGCTACTAAGGACAGCTGGTCGTGGCGATTAGTGGCTAGTTGGTGTTTGTGGATGCAGATTGCTAGTTGTCTGCCAGTTTATCCAATATAGTGTTTCATGCAGTCTTTGCTTGAAATCTCATAAATTGTGATTGTCTTGCACATGATGGGTATAGGGTCATTTGTTCTGGTGAGTTTTCTGAGTGTCGTTGAGTTTCCCAGTGGTCGGAGAAGTCTGGCTATCAGTTCTGAGGCTTTTTTATGTAAAGTAGTGTGGCTAGCGCGTAAGGTTGTGGCATGTCCTTGTCTCTTATTTTTTATCTGTTAGGCATCTGCGGATGAAGTTGCGGGGATATCCATTCTTGATGAATATTCCTGTAAAGGTGTTCTTCTTCCCTTGGTAGGTCAGGAGTGTTGTAGGGTTATGTAGCCCTTTTGAACAGGGTCCTAATGCATCTTCTGTTGTGTGTATTTGGGTGGTTACTGTTGTAGTTCAGGATCTGGTCCATGGTGTGGCTTTACTGTACACTCTTGTGATGCATTCACCATTCTGTGTTCTTTCTACCATCACATCCAGGAATTAGAGTTGATTATTGGTTTCCTCCTCACTCGTCAATCTGATCCCTGTGAACATGGTTTGATAATCAGGTGTGTGTTCTCTTAATAATTACAAAAGTGTCATTGACATATCTGATCCAGACTTTGGGTCAGATTTGTGGGAGACCTGTTTGTTCCAGTCTTTGTCTCTCTGCTCCTGCAATGAGCCTGGAGATGGGTGAGCCCATAGGTGTCCCATTGATCTGTTCTTATATTTGGTTGTTGAATGTGAACTGTGTCGTTAGGCACCGATCTGGTAGTTTGAGGATGCAGTCCTTGTTGACAGGTTCCCCATTGTGTTGTCTGTTCTGCTTGTCCAGGAGATTGGCTGTTATCTCTCTGGCTAGAGTTTTGTCAATTGAAGTGAACAGTGCAGTTACATCAAATGAGACCATTGCTTCCTCCTTGTCTCTGTTTACATTCTTGATGTTGTCTAAGAATTCCTGGGATGATTGTATGGAATCAAGTTGACAAGGACACATATGACTGGGATAACACAACAATTACAGAGGAACCTCCATTATTCAGCATTCGATTAACCGAAATTTGGATTATCCAGACGGAATGCTTGGCTAACAGTGTATCCTGATGAAGGGCTTTGCCCGAAACATCGATTTTCCTGCTTCTTGGATGCTGCCTGAGCTGCTGTGCTTTTCCACCACACTCTAATCTTGACTCTAAGCTCCAACATCTGCAGTACCCACTTTCGCCTAACAATGTTATCCGGCATTTAATTAACTGAATGAAATACTGCCTGCCCATGTCCTTAGGATAATCGAGGTTCCTCCATATAGGACAAGCCAAATGGAGGACAGTCAGAGAATTTCTAGAAGCATGGCACTCCTCCACGGACTCCATCAACAAGCACATAGACCTAGACCCAGCCACTACAGGAAACAACGGAACCAGCGACAGTGCACTACGCTTCACAGGAGGATCCAAAATGCTGAAGACGGGACAAAACATCTGCAAATCAACTTCATAGCTTGACAGACATACCCAGAACTATGACAATATTTAAACTTGTCAGAAGCTGTACTAGTGTGTGTCTCTCCCTGTCTCTCTCTCATCTGCATAGAAGCATTCTGTCACTTTTGTCATGATGACTACTCTTATAACTATCCATCCCTGGGTCTGTTGCATTGTGTTTCTCTGCATCTTCACCACAAAACACACATGCGTTTGACACACAGTGCAGTTGTTGCTTTGAGTAGCTGCTCAAAATTCAATATTTTGGCATGAATTCTGGTTTGTTGTGAGGAATGAACTCCGAATTGTTTGATTGGCATGTTCAATAACTACTGTCGTACCATTGCAATGTATCATCATACCAGAACCTTTCCTTTCCTGTGGTACATCTCCTGAAATGTATTGTACCATCCTTAAGACTATAACTTCTAAAATTTCTCTTTCATATGCTGTTAAACAATGCCACAGTGTCCTCTGAATGTTCCTTGCCTTGATCAATTCACATTTCCCTGCTTATAAAACATTGAAGCATGCAACCAAATGTAACCGATTGTAGTACCTTCAAGGATGACTATCACAGAAATACAGAAGGCAATTTGGAATTTGTCCAGAGGATAATTGATAGGGATTGTCAGTTCAACCAACTGAATAGAATGTTCTACGTAAACAGCCAATTGCTAATGTGGCTCTCAATTTTCAATCTGGTTTATCGTCTAATATTGTATCCAATTAATTGATCACCATATGACTCCTTTCGTGGAGTTCATTTCTGAAGGAACTTTCTGCTGTAGTATTTATGGTTGTGATGTTCATGTTTTCACATAAGTCTCTAAGTTGTCACTGTCAAATTTTCCTCTAATGGCTATAGTAACCTTTTTGTCCTTTTATAATGTATCACTGCAGAAAGACTAAATCTGGTTGCTGAGTCCATATCATGTAGAATGAAGAGATTTCTAAATCCATACCTCTGGATGAAAGGGCGCGACCTTGTTGAAATCACATGCCAATGAATAGCTTACAATCGAATGTGACAGCATCCTCGTCAGTATTTATTTCATACCTCTGGCTAATCTTTTCTCATAGCCTTACATCACCATATGTGCATCTTTGAGCTGAATTTCCTCCTCCTTGAAGGAGGATGATTACATTTTCTATTAACTCGAAAACAATTTATTTCCCTCTGGTATTAACTGATGCCATCAATACTTCTCTAACAGTCCGATGAGAAGCATCAGGTTTTATTGAGGGAATACTGGAAAGTCATGACGGCATAAATTGCAGGTTAACTGTCCTCGCAGAAATAAATACTTTTTCATGCTCCATGTGGTGTCATTTCTGCTTTGTTTCATAGAAGATTTACTCGGTGGAATAGGTATTTCACTAAGAGTACGTCAGTACTTATAAAATGCTCTACTCCAACTATTTCACATAGAATTACATCTCTAATTAGTGAACTCATCATTACCAAATCTAAAACAAGTAGTAACACTTTTAATAGTCCTTCATTTGCTTAGGCCTGTTGTATTTTGTTTAAAATGGTAGCTTCAGTTAAATTCACAATCTGTCCACATACTCTTCAAATACAGTAAATAGTTACTTCTGCACTGTTAAAGGAGTCTGTAACTAACACTCTCTTCACAGAAGTAGAGCTCTTTGTGACTAGTACAACTTTTCTGGATAAATCAATATCTTCCTGTTCCTCCAAATCTTCTACATCATGTGTCACTTCAAGGCCTAATGGTAGAGGACAGGTCACTGCATATTGATAGTTGAGGTTATACCTGAAATACCTATTAACTCTTTCTTTGCCATTTATCAGATTAATTTTGATATTTTTGCTGACCCGGTTCTGTCTTCTACTGTCATAGCCAGGTCTCCTAAGGGTATTTCTATCCTCATTCTGCTAATCTTTAAATTCTTCCATTGTATTATATTATATTTCCAGATTCTTTTCCAATCTGGAAATCATTGAACTTTTTATTCTTTGGGGCACAGCAAAGTGTCGTTTGTTCTCTGTAGGCTGAAGGAAGTGATTGTTCTCCCTAGAGTATTTTTGCATTAGCAGACGTTTAATTATAGCATCTCTTCAAAGAACCAAACACCAGATAGAGCCAGTTGCACAGCCAATGAAGTACTATTGCACAGCACAGTAATTTAAGTGCTAGGACTGAATCGGTGAGCCCCAAATTAGACCATAAGGCCATAAGACATAGAAGCGGAAATTAGGTCATTCAGCTCAACACATCTGCTCCGCCATTCAACCATGGCTGATAAGTTTTGCAACCTCATTCTCCCGCTTTCTCCCCAGAACCTTTGATCCCCTTAATACTCAAGAATCTATGTATCTCCGTCTTAAATATACCCAATGGCCTAGTCTTCACTGCCTTCTGTGGCAGTGAATTCCATAGATTCGCCACTGTCTGGCTGAAGAAGTTTCACCTTATCTCCATTCTAAAAGGTCTTCCCCTTATTCTAAAGTTGTGCCCTCGAATCCTAGTCTCTCTTACCAATGGAAACATTTTCTCAACATCCACTCTGTGTGCAGGCCATTCAATATTCTGTATGTTTCAATTAGATTCCCTGCTTCCCCCAACCCCATCCTTGTAGACCCCATCAGGTATAGACTGAGAGTTCTCAAAGTTTCCTCCTATGTTAAACTTTTCATGCCTCGGACCATTCTCATGAACCTCCTTTGAACATGCTGCACAGCCAGTACATCCTTCCTGATGTCTGGGGCCCAAAACTGCACACAATACTCCAAATGTGGTCTAACCAGAGCCTTCTAGAACCTTAGAAGTACACCTCTGCATTTGTATTCAAGTCCTCTTGAAATAAATGCCATCATTGCATTTGCCTTCCTAACTACTGACTGAACCTGCAAGTTCACCTTGAGAGAATCCGAGACTACAACCCTGTGTCTCTTTGCACTTCAGACTTCTGAGTTTTCTCCCCATTTAGAAAATAGTCCCTGCTTCTATTCTTCCTACCAAAGTGCATGACCTCACATTTCCCCATGTTATATTCCATCTACTACTTCTTTGTCTACTCTCCTAACCTATCCAGACCCTTTTGCAGCCTCCCCACCTCCTCTGTACTACCTGTTCCTGTATTGTTAA
This sequence comes from Hemiscyllium ocellatum, assembly GCF_020745735.1. Taxonomy (NCBI): domain Eukaryota; kingdom Metazoa; phylum Chordata; class Chondrichthyes; order Orectolobiformes; family Hemiscylliidae; genus Hemiscyllium; species Hemiscyllium ocellatum. Next base: position 69,169,204 of record NC_083417.1, read on the forward strand.
TGCCCTCAGTTCCTTAATCTAGATTGTTAATGTATAGAGTGAAAAGTATGGTCCCAACACTGACCTGGTTGAATTTGATCAATTTCTTATCTGTTAATGCCCATCATATATTCTACCAATGGAGGCCATTTGTTTTCTGAAATGTATCGAATTCTTACCATGCCTTATTTGTATTTCATGTATTATCTTTTTTGTAGATCTCATCCCAAGAACTCTAACAGAAAAGAAACCTTATATTTTGTAGGGCCACAGATGTCTCAAAGTGTAGCCAATAAAGTACTTTTGAAGTGTGTTTGCTGTTTTAATGTTGAGAATGCAGAATGTTCTTAGGTGAAACTCCATCTGCCAAGTTTTTGCAGAGATCCTCAACCTATCTCTTTGCAGATCTCATGTGCTGTCTTCACGACATGCAATTTGCCTATAACTACAAAAAAATTTGTTTTTGTCGGATTCAAGATCATTCTTTCTAGTTTAACATGCAGGGATTGTGATTGTGGCCAGACCATGAAGTACCTGTGAGGGTATGTTTGTGATGGACTTTTGGGAATTGTCACTGTACTCTGACTGTGATGAAGCTGCGGGGATTGTGACTGTGCTCGGACTGTGGTATTCCTGCGGGGATTGTGACTGTGCTCGGACTGTGTTATACCTGCGGGGATTGTTACGGTGCTCGGACTGTGGTATACCTGCAGGGATTGTTACGGTGCTCGGACTGTGGTATACCTGCAGGGATTGTTACTGCTCGGACTGTGGTATACCTGCGGGGATTGTGAATGTGCTCGGACTGTGGTATTCCTGCAGGGATTGTGATTGTGCTCGGACTGTGGTATTCCTGCGGGGATTGTGACTGTGCTCGGACTGTGTTATACCTGCGGGGATTGTTACGGTGCTCGGACTGTGGTATACCTGCAGGGATTGTTACGGTGCTCGGACTGTGGTATACCTGCAGGGATTGTTACTGCTCGGACTGTGGTATACCTGCGGGGATTGTGAATGTGCTCGGACTGTGGTATACCTGCGGGGATTGTGACTGTGCTCTGACTGTGGTATACCTGCAGGGATTGTAACTGTGCTCGGACTGTGGTATACCTGCAGGGATTGTGACTGTGCTCTGACTGTGGTATACCTGCAGGGATTGTGACTGTGCTCTGACTGTGGTATACCTGCAGGGATTGTGACTGTGCTCTGACTGTGGTATACCTGCAGGGATTGTAACTGTGCTCGGACTGTGGTATACCTGCAGGGATTGTGACTGTGCTCGGACTGTGGTATACCTGCAGGGATTGTGACTGTGCTCGGACTGTGGTATTCCTGCGGGGATTGTGACTGTGCTCGGACTGTGGTATTCCTGCGGGGATTGTGACTGTGCTCGGACTGTTGAATACCTGCGGGGATTGTGACTGTGCTCGGACTGCGATTATTTCTATTTTCTGTCAAGAACCTTGATGAAATACGTGACACGGTTTTATTTCAAATTGCGGATTCAACTTTAATGCAGCTGAAACAATAAATGAATGGAACTATTTATTCAGTGAGGTGCTAAATGAGACTGGATTGTGATCTGTAAAAGGCAACTGAATCTCCCAGCTCATCTGAGAAGGATAACTCCATAATCAAAACCCCGAGCCTTTCAGCTACTGATGGCACATCTTGCACTATTACAATAGTAGAGGCCTTGGATGGGAGATTGGAGGCAGTTCTGTACGAACCTCACCGTTAACTATACTCAGTGCTGATTATTTAACAAAATCAAGCATGATTTCAGCCTACTTCTTTCTGCAGTGATGGGAAACCAATGCTCTGGACATGTAGAGAATTCTTCAGTTTCCAGTCATAATCCTGCACACAACTGGCTGTAGGGTAATGGTTGCTCTCCACTAATTGGGGTAGACATGTCTGTCTAAGAGGGAACGTGTTTCCACTTATAGCAACAGAGAGATCTTCTTCGGTCCAGTACTGCTCTTCCCAGTCCAGAGAAGGGAAAGAAAAGAGAAACCAGCCTGCCTTTTCAGCATACCACATCAAGCTGGTCACCAATCATTTCAGCTGAAACTTGAAGATAATTCAAATTCAAAGTACATCTAACTGCAGGATGATACTTGGCTAATAAAATATAAGAATGCTTCTAGACCATAATACAAGATGAGATGTTCGAACAGCTGTCATAGCCAAAATGCTAGGAGAAACTGTACTGACTTAGCTCTTCTAAGTGAAACCAGGTTTTATGAGTAATCCATCTTGAGGGAAGTAGGCACAGGCTATGTATTTTACTGGATTGTTAAGTCTAAGTATCAGCTTAAACTGTGAGACATGTGCTTTGCCATTGAGTCTAAATTGTCACTTAAACTCAGCCTACATTCCAACGATGTCAAGGACCAACTTACAGTATTTCAAAAAAGGTTTGCTAGAATCCAGTGTCTTTTGAAAGCACATTCCAGCAAGAAAGAGAAGATATAGACTCTGGAAATCATTTTAAGATCCAAGTGTCCCGTGAGCATATGGAATTGAAAGAAATTGGAATTAGTTGGAGAAATGAATGAAAATTTGCTGGTGATCTTTGCCGTTGAGTGTTAAAAGAGGCGACAGCAGAGGCTGTGTTACATTGATTATCAATTCAAACAGTGTCTGCAGATTGGAAGGTTGCACATGTTCTGAGGAAGGGTCACGCAACCCAAAACATTAACTCTGCTTTTCTGTTTTTGTTTCAAATGTCAACCCACTTTTAAGAAAGAATGGAAAGAGAAAATAGAACTGTTAGTCTGACCTCCGAAGAAGGGAAAATATTATAATCTACTATAAAGGATGTGATTACTGAATATTTAGAGAGCTATTGTCTGATTGAATTATTATACAGTGTAACAGTCAACAGAAGTTAGAAAGATTTTTATTAGGAGCAGGCGATTTAAGTTCATTCTACTAATAAATTAGATTGCAGTTGGTTCATACCTCTTACCTGTGGGTTGCATTTTGCTACTGTCTAAAAACAGGATGTAGTATTGCAAAAGCTGTACTGTTGTTTATTTTATAAGCAAACTGTTTACACATAAAGCCTAAGTTTCATGTCCAATTTGCATTTTATCTGTTCACTTTGTAACCTGTGTCCCTTGTTTAATTATATGACTGAGTTGCAAAAGGCAGTGTGGTTTTGGAGGTGATGCAGAGAATGTAGGTTGCAAACCTGACCACTGGTTAGTAATATCAAGTTCATCTTACTGATGATAAGGTGTGTGGTTCACAAGAAAGGACTGCATTGAGGTATATAAAAACATAAGAACGAAGAACAGCAGTAAGCAATTCAACCCCTCAAGCCTGCTGCGTCAGTTTACACGATCATTAGATTGTAATAGCTGACTCCAAGCAGCCAGTGCTGTCGTGGTGAGCTTGAGCCAATTGCAGTGCTCCTGAGAAAGGGAAGGGAGAAAGTTGAACAGTTTCACTGCTTCTGACTGAAGACCAACAAGTTTGGCTGGAAAATCGGTGTTGGGTGACAGCAACTTGGCTGCTGCCTGCTGCAGTGAGGTAGTTTGACAGTCCTCATTGCCAGGGATATATGACGACTGACTATTCGGTGAGGTAAGGAAATCAGAATACTAATGGAATATAAGCCAGTCGTGGATGGATGCAAAGAAAGTCTAAATTTTGCATACCCTAATACGAAAACAGTAAAGGAAATACATGATTATTAAATACCGCTGTCATCCAGAGAAATACTTAAGATTCTGATTGATTGTGTAAGATCCTCCTCAGTGTGGGAACAGGCCCTTCGGCCCTACAAGTCCACACCAATCCTTTTAAAGAGTATTCCACCCACATCCATTCCCCATTACTCTAGATTTAACCATAACTTATATATCTCTATGGGCAATTTAGCAGGGTCAGTTCACTTAACCTGTTCATCTTTGGATTATGGGAGGAAACCAGAGCACCTGGAGAAAAGCCACACAGACACGGGGAGAATGTGCAACTCCACACAGACAATCACCCGAGGCTGGAATCGAACCCAGGTCCCTGGCGCTGTGAGGCCGCAGTGCTAACCACTGAGTTAACCTGCTGCCCAATTATGGCTGATCTCATTTCAACTCCACTTTCCTGCTCACTGTTCATTGCCCTTTAGCCTTAGAATCCCTACAGTGTGGAAAGAGGCCATCCAGCCCCTTCTAAAGAGCATCCCACCCAGACCCACCTCCTTCTTTATCCCTGTAGCCTTGCGTTTCCCATGACTAATCCACCTAGCCTGCACATCTTTGGGTTGTGGAAGGAAAATGGAGAATCCAGACACCCAGAATGTGCAAACTCCACGAAAGTTGCCTGAGGAATTGAACCCTGGCACTGTGAAGCCATATAGCTATCCACTGAGCCACCGTGCCACCTGGTAATAATTTACATTATCTGTCTGTCTCAATAAATTTACTCAATATCGTAGTGAATTCCAGATTTACTAACAATAGATTTTAGATTAGATTACTTACAGTGTGGAAACAGACCCTTCGGCCCAACAAGTCCACACCAACCCGCCGAAGCGCAACCCACCCATATCCCTACATTTACCCCTTACCTAACACTACGGGCAATTTAGCATGGCCAATTCACCTGGCTCGCACATCTTTGGACTGTGGGAGGAAACCGGAGCACCCGGAGGAAACTCACGCAGACACTGGGAGAATGTGCAAACTCCACACAGTCAGTCGCCTGAGGCGTGAATTGAACCCGGGTCTCTGGCGCTGTGAGGCAGCAGTGCTAACCACTGTGCCACTGTGCCGCCCACTAACCTTTGAGAGAAGTAATTTCTCCTCATCCTTGTTTTAAATTTGATGTGGAGATCAGTATTGGACTCAGGTGGACAAGGTCAGAGGTTACACGACACCAGATTACAGACCAACAGCTCTATTTGAATTCACAAGGTTTTGAAGTGCTGCTTCTTCATCAGGTGACTTCGTTCCAAAATCTTGTGATTTCAAATAAACCTGTTGGACTATAACCTGGTGTCATGTGCCTTCTGACCCTGTTTTAAGCTTGTCATACACAGAAAATTTTATTCTCAAATACTTTTGGCTCAAGGTATTCAGACCAATAGCAGTATTTGCATTGTTGAACTGGCAGCATGTACCCAAGACCCAAACTGGAAGCCTTCAGGTTTTATGGCTTAATGTACCACCATATATGTTGACTGAATAGTCCACCAAGAACTCTCATTCTAGATTGCCCTTTATGCAAAAACATCCTTTCTACAGTGACTCTGTTAATCCCTTTTGACATCATATATACCTCAGATAGTTCTGCATATGATTCTAAGTGAAATACAGATGATAAATCTGGAGCACTGTGGCTAATTTAAAATAAGCATTACGAGACTGGTTACATTTTTGAACCATCCCCAAATGCCTATTCTTCAATATCAAGTTCACATGGACAAAGACAAACTATGCAATGAGAACCTCACCTGCAAATTCTCCATCAAACTGGACTCCATCCTGACTTAGAGCTATATCGCCATTCCTTCACTGCTGCTGGGTGAAATTCCTGAAGTTTAAAATCTCCCTCCCAAATAACACTGAGTGTAACCACATTCTAAGGGCCAGTCAGTGTTGACCAATAAGTGATGGATATGCAGGTACAGTTACAAGGTTTACATTTGGATAATTAAATAAGTAGGAAATGTTTGGAGGGAAATGGGCCAATTGCAGACAGGAGGGACTAGTTTAGTTTGAGAACATAGTCAGCATAGTCTTGGTTGGACTGAGGGTCAGTTTCCATTCTGTATGACTCAAGTGTTGGTCTAGCCAGTGATGCTGCCGTTCCGAGGGTGAATTTAAAAACAATCCTTCTCTTGCGTTACAGGCTCCGAGAAAATAAATAGCAACTATAATATCCGGTTAAAACTCATACCAAAACTTAATGCTATAGAGGTGAAGCCTATAGTTCAATAAATGCAGTCAGTTCTTTTTTAAACAGTGTAGAAATTTGAGAAAAATATTTCATTTAAATGTCTTTCGGAGTTCTTAAATCATTTTCACTTTTAACAGTTTGTAAAAAGTCTCAAACAAAACAAAAATGTTAAGCCTTTTTTAAAATTGTGTCCGATCTCTTGAACAACAGGTAAAACAGGTTTCGCATTGTTCTCTAATTTATGTCTCATACATTTTATCCAAATATTATTGGAAAATGCCAAGTGTGGGTGGAACTTAAATGTTTAGAAATAATTTGAGCCAAAGGCACTAGTTTGCAAAGTGAACCTTCAGTGTCTGATAGAACCTTCTTCCAACAGTTTAGTTTTGTAAAGTAAAATACTTCAAAGCTTAAACTACTCAACACGTGAGGTAACATCTTTAGAAAGAGATTAAAGAGGCATTAAATTAACTCTTGGATTTTTCCGCCTCACATTTCTTGTTTTCCCACCTGATAAAGTGTTGAATAAAGTAAAAACCCTGTTGAGTGAGTGATAGCAAACAGCCGAATATAAACAAAAAAAAACAGCCAAAAGCTGAGGGCCATTGAGAAAAGTGGCAAAAAAAACGAAGTTTGAAAAGGCGACCGACAAAGGCAAGACTGAAGGGAGGAATAGAAATTATGGCTTTAATTATTCTTGTTTCTTCCATTAATAAAACTTGCTAATGAAGGAACTCAGCCCAAAGTAAAGGGGACTGCACACCTCAATATTGGCAGAATTGTTTCATAAATTTTGTAGGAGTGGGAGAGGAGAGAATGGGTAGAGCAAGGTTCATTTCAATTCACCACAGTTTCAAAAAGAACCAGTGATGTTGAATTATTCAGAATAATGCCCTTTAATTCTGTTGCACAGTTTCTATATTCAGACCAATCCTGTAATGGATTCCAGCTGTACCCTGTTTCCTTGCCTGTTTAAGTCCAGTTGTACATGGGGTTTCTTCTGGACCAGGCACTGCTGGAATTTTCTATCGAGAAAACATATTTTTGGGAATGCTTGTTTGCTGTCCTATCACAGTCAGTCAGAGGTGAAATTTTCAGTCTGTAGGTTTGCATCCATTTCTGTTAAAACGGAATTCTTTATTAAATCCAAAAGGAAGGACTCTCGTCTTCTGACCCAGGCAGAGATGAGAAAATAACCCCCCGTTCCAGCTAACATCTGATGCTGAGATAGCTGACTCCAACCAGCCAGTGTTGTCGTGGTGAGCTCAAGCCAATTGCAGTGCTCTTGAGAAAGGGGAGGGAGAAAGTTTAACAGTTTTGCTGCTTCTGACTGAAGACCAACAAGTTCGGCTGGAAAATGTGTGACAGCAACTTGGCTGCTGCCTGCTGCGGTTTGCCAGTCCTCATTGTCAGGGATATATGATGACTGGCGATCTGGTGAGGTAAGGAAATCTGAATATTAATAGAATATAAGCCAGTCGTGGATGGATGCAGAGAAGGCCTAAATTTTGCAAACCTTAATACAAAAACAGTAAAGAAAATACATGATGATTAAATACCCCTATCATCCAGAGGAATACTTAGGATTCTGACTGATTGTGTAAGAACTGCCTCAGCAATGTAGGACATTCCTCATATACAGGTCAGGGAAAGGCTGGAGTGTGAAGGAGATTAGAGATCAAAGCTGTCATGGAATAAAAGGCAAAACAAGTTGTAATAGTTGTTGAGAAAGAATGAAACATAAATCCAGACTTAGTTAATGCAGAATAACTGAAAGCAAAAAACATGATAAACGTGATGCAGACACATGGGGGCTGAAGCGAACTATATCAAAACAGAGGACAGAGTTTATGGTATGAAATTGTTGAATTCCATGTTTTGTCCAGAGGTTGGAAAGTGTCTGAATAGAAAGTGACATGCTGGTACCTCCAGTTTACGCTGAGCTTCACTGGAACACTGCAGAGACCTAGGATAGAAGTGTGAGCCTGAGAGCAAGATGGTGGCAAGGGATTAGAAGGTCAAAGAATAATAAGGTCCGTTACCTCAAAACAGTTTTGATAACAGTTGTGACCACAGAACTGCTGAAGGGTCTCTGGAGCGGAAACATTGATTCTACGTTCTCTCCCTAGATGCTGCCAGACCTGTTGGATTCCTCCAGCAATATCTGTCTTTGTTTCAGATTTTTAGCATTCTCAATAGTTTGTTTTATTTTGTGTCAAGGTGAATTGTACAAATGTTGTGCTTTGAAAAACTAAATTGTCCACTTCCTTCATACATTTAAGGGGCATATGACATGCGTGTCACATGCTCAGTAAATCGTTTTGATAATTACTTGTTCTGGAGAGTAACGCAATTTAGTGCAAAATCTAGGCTGCCAATTGAAGGAGAGGTGATGGCCTATTAGTAGTGTTGCTGGACTGTTAATCCAGAGACCCAGGTAATGTTCTGGGGACCCGGGTTCTGATCCCGCCATGGCAGATAGTAGAATTTGAATTCCATAAAAGTCGTCTGGAATTAGGATCTAAGGATGACCATGGATCCATTGCCGATTGTCTGGAAAAACCCAACTGATTCACTAATGTCCTTTAAGGCAATAAACTGTCATCCTTATCTGTCTAGCCTACATGTGACTCCAGACCAAAGCAATGTAGTTGACTCTTAAATGCCCTCTGCGATGGGCAATAAATACTGGTCCAGCCAGTGATGTCCTCATCCTGTGAATGAATTTAAAAACACATTCACTGTGCTAATGAGGCAGTGTTGTTTGGTCAGAAGTTGTGGGACGATGGTAATGATATGGTTGCCACCTCTAGTTTATGTATTTCCTCAAGTTATATCATATAACCTCCAATCATTCCACCCTAACACTCTGCCATTGATTGCCTGACTCATATCTTCCTTACACCAACTGGAAGATGAATGGACTGTGAGGGGGAATTGTTACATGCCTGTAGGGGTGGGGTTGGAGGTGGAAGTGGGGGAGTAGGGAAATTAGGAAAATTCCTGGTTGACTGGCATCACAACATATTCCCATCACCACCTGTTTTTTGCAGAGAGAAGTATGTTGTGCTGTTGGTCACCTATGGTAGGAATCTAATGAACTGGTTAAAGAGTGGGATGTCCCCAGTGAAATTCTTCTTTGCTATCAGCAGAACAGTCTCACTTTTTATGGTCTTCTCAGAAGGCAGGAGTCTGGTACTAGGGAGTACTCCCTTGAAACTGACAAACCTTGAATGAAGGCTTTGCAGAATTGCACTGAACAGCTACAGAGAGGGTAGTGTTGTACAGGAGTGACTCTGTCAGAGAGTACTGTTACTGCTTAGCAGGCGAAGGAAATGCCCAACCCTTCACCTGCCCTGGTTGCATTTCTCTGCTGCTAGTGTTTGCAGTGACCGAGAAGCAGGTTATGCAGTTGTACTGTCCTCGTCAGCAGAGGGTCTACAACATGGGGCTTCACACTGCAACATATTCCAGCTGCAACTAAAGCAGCAGTCACATGTTATTCTATAAGACAGAGAGAATGGTCACCAAAGAGGCCAGAAGCTTGAAAGTAAGGTCTAAAAGCAATAATGAGTTTCCCAACATATTCACGTAGCTTGCTGATGACATTCAGACTTTCACAGTGAAGCTGGCACAGTGGCACTGCAATAAGCTGCCTGTTGCTGGATGCTTAACAACCCTCGTTCCCTCTCTCTCAATCCTGTCACTTTCACCTTGTGATCGCTTCATCCACAAGGAAGTAAAATAAATGGGAGGAGTTTCAGGAGTGTGTTGTGCACGGAGGAGTGAAGGACACTTGAGTATGCTGACTGTGATGCAAGAGTGCAGGAGGGCACTAACCTGCGGATGGGTGTGGCTGTGGGCAGCTCAGGGTGCCAGCAAGGAGAGAGGAATGGGTGGAGTTGCAGAGTCTCTCACCCCGAGAAACACTTTGCAGGAGACTGCTGGCCAGGTCACAGTCTGACAATGTTCCACCACTCGCTGGCCGTGCCCTCTGTAAGACCTGGGATCTTCACAATCTCTGGATTAGAGGGCTGTCATTGCTGCTGCACAGTTCCGTCCAGGACAACTTGATTGAAAACGATCTTCCTTCTGCCCTGGAGATTACTTTGCTGTCGTCTGTCAACTGAGGAAGAGCAAAACACCATCCAGCCTTCCCTTATTTCCTCACCATCCCTGTTTGTGCTACTGACTGATAAAATCCAACTCCTGCTGATCCCACACTGTGGTCCCTTTAGTTAATACTTGCTTCATCCACAAGGGCAGCACGGTGGCTCATTGGTTAGCATTTCTGCCTCACAGTGCCAGGGACCCGGGTTCAATTCCCGCCCTGGGCAATAGTCTGTGTGGAGTTTGCACATTCTCCCCGTGTCTGCGTGGGTTTCCTTTGGGTGCTCCGGTTTCCTCCCACAGTTCAAAGATGTGCAAGTTAGGTGTATTGGCCATGCTAAATTGCCCGTAGTGTTAGGTGTAGGGGAATGGGTCTGGTGGGTTGCTCTTCGGAGGGTCAGTGTGGACTTGTTGGGCCAAAGGGCGCAACTGCAGTTTCCACACTGCAGGGAATCTATATATTCATTTTACAGAGAGGAGCATTCAGATAAGGCAACATACATATTGACTGGGTAGCCGTTACAATCAGCAAGAGTCAATAGTAAAGGTTAAGCCATCTGCTGTTACGCAATGAATAACTAGCTTCACATAATGAATACTTTTCACCTTGTTAAACTGGCCTCGCATGCTGAGTGTTAAATGGCTCGACATAATGTATGCTTTTTCACCTTGTTAACCCATTACCCTTGCCTCCAGCACCCCATTGTTAACTGTAAGTTCTTACCTGATCTGAGTCATGCTCAGCTGAACCTCTTGGTTCACAAAACTCAAAACGTAACTCTCTCCATGCCTGCTTATACTTATACACATTCTCGGTTGTCGTCTGCACAAACAAACTTCGCTTTTATCAGAAACTGCCTTCATTTAGAGTCATAGAGTCATAAACATGTACAGAACTGAAACAGACCCTTTGGTCCAACTTGTCCATGCTGACCAGACATCCTAACTTAATCTAGTCCCATTTGCCAGCATCTGGCCCCTTCTAAAATCTTCCTATTCATATACTCATCCTGATGCCTTTTAAATGGTGCAATTGTACCAGCCTCCACCACTTCCTCTGCCAGCACACTCCATACACGCACCATCTTCTGCATGAAAAAGTTGCTCCTTAGGTCCCTTTTAAATCTTTGCCCCTCATTCTAAACCTATGCCCTCTAGTTCTGGACTTCCCACCCAAGAGAAAAGACCTTGGCTGTTTACCCTACCCATGCACCACGTGATTTTATAAACCTCTATAAGGCCACCCCTCACCTTCCGATACTGCAGGGAAAACAGCCCCAGCCTGTTCAGCCTCTCCCTATAGCTCAAACCCTCCAACCCTGGCAACATCCTTTTAAATCTTTTCTGAACCCTTTCAACATCCTTCCTATAGGAGGGAGACCAGAATTGCATGCAGTTTCCAAAAGTGACCTAACCAATGTCCTGTACAGCCGCAACATGACCTCCTAACTCCTATAGGAGAAATTGAGGGCTGGAGATCAGAGTTGAGAGTGTGGTGCTGGAAAAGCACAGCTCGTCAGGCAGCATCCAAGAAGCGGGAGAATCTATTGTTTCGGGCAGAAGCAATTCATCGGGAATGAGCATCCCTGATGAAGGGCTTATGCCTGAAACATTGATTCTGCTGCTACTTGGATGCTGCCTAGCCTACTGTGCTTTTCCAGCACCACATTCTCAATGCACAACTCCTATACTCAATGCACTGACCAATAAAAGCAAGCATTACAAATGCAGTTTTCACTACCCTATCTACCTGCGGTTCCACTTTCAAGGAACTACGAACCTGCACTCCGAGGTCTCTGTTCACCGACACTCCCTAGGACCTTGCCTTTAAGTGTATAAATCCTGCCTTGATTTGCCAATTTAAAATGCAACACTTCACATTTACCTAAATTAAACTCCACCTGCCACTCCTCAATCCACCACTTCTTTTTCTTTGATAGATTTAAAAATGGCAGTGTTGTCAGTGTGAAGCTTTCATGTTTTGTTCATCTAAATGACAGTGCAGGAGAGAGAGAAAGCCTGCACAGTTACTGCCTTTGTTGTTTGAATTCATGTATTGCTGGACATCAGACTGCATCTGGGAAAATTAACTAACAAACCATGAAATTCACACCTAATCTTGGAGGAACTGTTGGGCGATGTTCACAGTACAGAATCAGATAAATTCATTGTTGTTTTAAGTCTGTCCAAGAGAAAGGCTGCAGTAGTGGGTACAGTGAATTCTTTCTTGATTATGTTTTTGGAGATCAGTCTCTTGATTAAACTTAAAATATAAGCCATAGCTATTAATTTAACCTGGGGCAGTGTTTGTAGAGGAATAAGGCGGTGTTATTTTCTGGGTCTGTAGATTGTGAAGGAGCAAAAATGGCCTTTGCAGTGATATGTACCTCTTGTCAGATGTGGGAGTATAAACAGAGTTTAAGGGTTATTGTGGATTATATCTGCCATAAATGCTGTTGGATGTGAATCTTATCAGATCGAGTGGATCAGTTGAAGAGACGGATAGAAACGAGGAGAAATTTGCAACAGCAACAGTATGTGATGGATGGCAGTTATAGGAAGGGGAGAAAGTCTCAGATACAGTCACATAGATGGGTTAACTCCAGGAAGTGGAAGAGAGGTTGGCACCTAGGGCAGGAGTCTTTTGTGGATATACCCATTTTAAACAGGTATGCTGTTTTGGAAAATGGAGGGGGTGATGGATTCTCAGGGGAACGTAGCATGAACAGTCAAGTTTCTGGTATCGAGACTGGCTCTAATGCAACGAGGGGTACGTCGGCTTCCAAGAGTTCAATTGTGTTAGGGGATTCTGTAGTCGGAGGTATAGACAGACATTTCTGTGGCCAGCAGAGAAAAAGCAGAATGGTGTGTTGTTTCCCTGGTGCCAGGATCAAGGATGTCTCCGAGAGGGTGCAGAATGTTCTCATGGGGGAGAGGGGCCAGCAAGCGGTCATTGTCCATTGGAACCAATGATATAGGAAGGGAAAAGGTTGAGATTCTGAAGGGAGATTACAGAGAGTTAGGCAGAAATTTAAAAAGGAGGTCCTCAAGGGTAGTAATATCTGGATTACTCCCAGTGCTACGAGCTAGTGAGGGCAGGAATAGGAGGATAGAGCAGATGAATGCATAGCTGAGGAGCTGGTGTATGGGAGAAGGATTCACATTTTTGGATCGTTGGAATTTCTTTTGAGGTAGAAGTGACCTGTACAAAAAAGGATGGATTACACCTAAATTGGAAGGGGACTAATATACTTGCAGGGAAATTTGCTGAAACTGCTCGGGAGGATTTAAACTAGTAAGTTGGGTGGTGAGGTGGGACCCAGGGAGATAGTGAGGAAAGAGATCAATCTGAGACAGGTACAGTTGAGAACAGAAGTGAGCCAAACAGTCAGGGCAGGCAGGGACAAGGTAGGACTAATAAGTTAAACTGCATTTATTTCAATGCAAGGGGCCTAACAGGGAAGGCAGATGAACTCAGGGCATGGTTAGGAACATGGGACTGAGATATCATAGCAATTACGGAAACATGGCTCAGGGATGGGCAGGACTGGCAGCTTAATTTTCCAGGATGGTGGGCAGCACGGTGGCACAGTGGTTAGCACTGCTGCCTCACAGCGCCTGAGACCCGGGTTCAATTCCCGACTCAGGCGACTGACTGTGTGGAGTTTGCACGTTCTCCCCGTGTCTGCGTGGGTTTCCTCCGGGTGCTCCGGTTTCTTCCTACAGTCCAAAGATGTGCGGGTCAGGTGAATTGGCTATGCTAAATTGCCCGTAGTGTTAGGTAAGAGGTAAATGTAGGGGTATGGGTGGGTTGCGCTTCGGCGGGTCGGTGTGGACTTGTTGGGCCGAAGGGCCTGTTTCCACACTGTAAGTAATCTAATCTAATCTAATCTAAAAAAAAATGCTACAGGAAGAATAGAAAGGGAGGCAAGAGAGGAGGGGGAGTGGCATTTTGATAAGGGATAGCATTACAGCTGTGCTGAGGGAGGATATTCCCAGAAATATATCCAGGGAAGTTATTTGGGTGGAACTGAGAAATAAGAAAGGGATGACCACCTCATTGGGATTGTATTATAGACCCCCCCAGTAGTCTGAGGGAAATTGAGAAACAAACTTGAAATGAGATATCGGTTATCTGTAAGAATAATAGGGTAGTTATGGGAGGGGATTTTAGCTTTCCAAACATCAACTGGGACTGCCATAGTGTTAAAAGTTTAGATGGAGTGGAATTTCTTAAGTGTGTAAAATACAATTTTCTGATTTCAGTACGTGGATGTACCTACTAGAGAAAATGCAAAACTTGACCTACTCTTGGAAATAAGGCAGGACAGGTGACTGAGGTGTCAGTGGGGGAGCACTTTGGGGCTAGTGACCATAATTCCTATTTGTTTTAAAATAGTGATGGAAAAGGGATAGACCAAATCTAAAAGTTGAAGTTCTAAATTGGAGAAAGGCCAATTTTGATGGTATTAGGCAAGAACTTTCGAAAGCTGATTGGAGGCAGATATTCGCAAGTAAAGGGACGGCTGGAAAATGGGAAGCCTTCAGAAATGAGATAACAAGAATCCAGAGAAAGTATATTCCTGTCAGGGTGAAAGGGAAGGCTGGTAACTATAGGGAATGCTGGATGACTAAAGAAATTGAGGGTTTGGTTAAGAAAAAGAAGAAAGCATATGTCAGGTATAGACAGGATAGATCGAGTGAATCCTTAGAGGAGTATAAAGGCAGTAGGAGTATACTTAAGAGGGAAATCAGGAGGGCAAAACGGGGACATGAGATAGCTTTAGAAAATAGAATTAAGGAGAATCCAAAGGGGTATTACAAATATATTAAGGACAAAAGGATAACTAGGGAGAGAATAGGGCCCCTCAAAGATCAGCAAGGCAGCCTTTGTGTGAAGCCACAGAAAATGGTGGAAATACGAAATGAATATTTTGCATCAGTATTTACTGTGGAAAAGGATATGGAAGATATAGACTGTAGGGAAATAGATGGTGACATCTTGCATAATGTCCATATTACAAAGGAGGAAGTGCTGGATGTCTTGAAATGGTTAAAGGTGGATAAATCCCCAGGACCTGATCAGGTGTTCCCGAGAACTCTGTGGGAAGCGAGAGAAGTGATTGCTGGGCCTCTTGCTGAGATATTTGTATCACCGATAGTCACAGGTGAGGTGCCGGAAGACTGGAGGTTGGCTAATGTGGTGCCACTGTTTAAGAAGGGTGGAAAGGACAAGCCAGGTAACCATAGAGCAGTGAGCCTGATGTCAGTAGTGGGCAAGTTGTTGGAGGGAATCCTGATGGACAGGATGTACATGTGTTTGGAAAGGCAAGGACTGATTCCCCATGGCTTCGTGCATGGGCAATCATGTCTCACAAACTTGATTGAGTTTTTTGAAGAAGTAACAAAGAAGATTGATGAGGGCAGAGCAGTACATGTGATCTATATGGACTTCAGTAAGGCGTTCGACAAGGTTCCCCATGGGAGACTGATTAGCAAGGTTAGATCTCATGGAATACAGGGAGAACTAGCCATTTGGATACAGAACTGGCTCAAAGGTAGAAGACAGATGGTAGTGGTGGAGGGTTGATTTTCGGACAGGAGGCCTGTGACCAGTGGAGTGCCACAAGGATCAGTGCTGGGCCCTCTATGTTTTGTCGTTTACGTAAATGATTTGGATGCGAGCATAAGAGTACAGTTATTAAGATTGCAGATGACACCAAAATTGGAGGTGTAGTGGACAACGAAGAGAGTTACCTCAGATTACAACAGGATCTTGACCAGATGGGCCAATAGGCTGAGAAGTGGCAGATGGAGTTTAATTTAGATAAATGCGAGGTGCTGCATATTGGGAAAGCAAAACTTAGCAGGACTTATACACTTATACAAGGTCCTAGGGAGTGTTGCTGAACAAAGAGACCTTGAAGTGCAGATTCATAGCTCCTTGAAAGTGGAGTCGCAGGTAGATAGAATAGTGAAGAAGGCATTTGGTATGTTTTTCTTTATTTGTCAGAGTACTGAGTACAGGAGTTGGGAGGTCATGTTGCGGCTGTACAGGACATTGGTTAGGCCACTGTTGGAATATTGCGTGCAATTCTGGTCTCCTTTGTATCGGAAAGATCTTGTGAAACTTGAAAGGGATCAGAAAAAGTTAACAAGAGAGTTGCCAGGGTTGGAGGATCTGAGCTATAGAGAGAGGCTGAACAGGCTGAGGCTGTTTTCCCTGGAGTGTCGGAGGCTGAGTGGTGACCTTATAGAGGTTTACAAAATTATGAGGGGCATGGATAGGATAAATAGACAAAGTCTTTTCCCTGGAGTTGGGGAGTCCAGAACTAGAGGGCATAGGTTTAGGGTGAGAGCGGAAAGATATAAAAGAGACTTGAGGGGCAACTTTTTCACGCAGAGGATGGTACATGTATGGAATGAGCTCCCAGAGGATGTGCTGGAGGCTGGTACAATTGCAACATTTGAAAGGCATTTGGATGGGTATATGAATAGGAAGGGTTTGGAGGGATATGGGCCGGGTGCTGGCAGGCGGGACTAGATTGGGTTAGGATATCTGGTCAGCATGGACGGGTTGGACCGTAGGGTTTGTTTCCATGCTGTATCTCTCTATGACTCTATAAATGGTGAGAACCCACTCAGCTGTAAGTGCAATCAGCATTTGGTTCAGTTGTTCCAAATAGGTCTCCGTGCAGGTCGAAACACTGACCTTCAACCAGCCAATAAGGCTCAACCCTGAGTTACTGTGGCAGTGTCAGAGGTGTCGTGTTTCAGATGAGAAATGAAACCAAAGTCTGTCAAACTGTTCAAAATCCATGACCAAAGATCCTTGGACAGTGCCTTCCAAACCCACAACCGCTTCCATCCAGAAGGGCAAGAGCAGCAAAAACTTGGGGACACCACTAACTGCAAGTTCCCCTCCAAGTCATGTCTTGGAAATATGTCATTCTTCCTTCACTGTCGTTTGGTCAAAATCCTGGAATTCCCTCCCTTAGAGCAAGGTCTACATCTATAGTCCATGGACAGTAATGGTTCGAGAAGGCAGCTCACCATCAACTTCTCAATAGCAACTAAATGCTAGCTCAGCCAACGATGCCCATATCTCATAAAGTGAATTAAAAATATAAATCTATAGTTGTTAGTTTGCTCGCTGAGCTGGAAGGTTTGTTTTCAGACATTTGCTAGGTAACATCATCAGTGAGCCTCCGCTGAAGAGCTGGTATTATGTCCTGCTTTCTATTTGCATCTTGTTGTGTGTGTGTGTTTTGATGGAGTTTGAATGCCAGGCCTCTAGGAATTCCCGTGCATGTCTCTGTTTAGCCTGTCCCGGGATGGATGTGTTGTCGCAGTCGAAGTAGTGTCCTCCTTCGTCTGTACGTAAGGATACTAGTGATAGGTCATGTCTTTTGGTGGCTAGTTGGTGTTTGTGTATACTGGTGGCTAGTTTTCTGCCTGTCTGATCGATATAGTGTTTGTTACAGGCCTTGCATGGTATTTTGTAAATGACATTTGTTTTGCTGGTTGTTTGAAAAGGGTACTTTAGATTCATCAGCCACTGTTCAATTGTGTTGGTAGGTTTGTGGGCCACCATGATGCCTAGATGTCTCTCGTCATCATCTCTGAAAGTCTTTGTATGGTAAGGTGGCTAGAGTCTCTTCTTGGTTGGGTCTTTTGTGCAGGAATTGGCTGACTATGCTTATCGGGTAATCGTTGTTCCTGAATATGTCATGTAGGTGTTTCTCCTCAGTTCCTGGGTGCTGCAGTGTGTTGTGGCCCATTTAAGTAATGTCCTGATGCAGCTCCGTCAGTGGGTGTTGGGATAATTGCTTCTGTAGTTAAGTATCTGATCTGTATGCGTTGCTTTCCTGTAGACGCTGGTCTGAAGTTCTCCATTAACTGTTCATTCCACTGTAACATCTAGGAAGGGGAGTCTGTTGTTTAGTGAATTTTATGCCAGCAAGAATATTGTCGATGATGTTGTAGACTTCCTCTAATTTGTTCTGTTTTGTGATGACAAAGGTGTCATCCACATAGTGGACCCAAAGTTTGGGTTGGATAATGGGGAGGGCTATTCTTTTGAGTCTCTGCATTACTGTTTCTATTCAGAAGCCTAGTATTGGTGATCCCATGGGTGTTCCGTTGATTTGTTTGTCGGTCTTGTCATTGACGACAATGTCGTAACTTGCATTTTTTGTACCTTCAGCTTCACCAAATGGCTGAAAGTGTTTCATTGTTGCAAAATTAGCAATAACCAATGAAGAAAGAAAAATGAGGGAAGATACCAAAGGCATGGTCAATAACAGCCTGGAGCAAGTGTCTGAAAAAGGAGGGGCAAAGAAGGAAGAAGAGATGGGGGTTGAGGTTGAATATTCCAGAATGTACGGCTGCTTTATCTGAAGGTTCTAGAATGGGCAAGGTTTGTATAAGAGCTGAGTATAAAGAAGAATCGTGTCTGTCTGGCTGTGATGGAGCCAGAGAGAAGACCAGGACACAGCCACAGAATTTAGTTGGTTATTTCAAGAACTACTTACAGCAGTAAAGACTTGGAGCTGAGAAAGCCTTGGATGACCATTTCATCAGGAAGTAAGGAAGGAATCGAAAATGTGTGATGTGGCACAGATAGAATGTAGCAGCTTATTATTCTCTCAGGTGTAGAGTTTAAAGCTTTTAGTAGGGACCTAATAACAGGGTCACTCAAAAAAAAACACATGTTTAGGTAGAACCAACATTATTCATGGAAGGAAAATCATATTTGACAAATTGAAGTATTGTTGTGTGTCACCAGCAGATGGGGAGAAAGTGTGGACGCTGCACACTTGGATCTTCAGAAAGAATTTGGTAAATTGTCAAACAAGAACTTGTGACTTACGTTTGTAGAGTCAGAGTAATCTCACACAGAAACAGATCTTTCAGCCCAACCAGTCCATGCCAATCATGTTCCCAAACTAAACTAGTCCCACCTACCTGCGTTTGATCCATATCCCTCCAAACCTTTCCTATTCATGTACTTAACTAAATATTGTAACTGTACCTGCATCCGTCACTTTCTTTGGCATTTCATCCTACACTCAATCCACACTTTGTGTAAAAACAATTTGCCCCGTGTCCTTTTTTAAATCATCTTTGCCTCAACCTTAAAAATATGTTCTCTAGTTTTGAACTCCCTCAACTTAGGGAAAAGACTCTTATCATTCAACTTATCTATGCCCCTCATTATTTTATAAACCTCAATAAGTTCACCACTCAACCTCCTATGCTCCAGTCCAAAAACATGATAAAAAAATCCCAGACTCAGCAGTCTATTTTTATATCACAATCCCTCCATTCTTGGCAACAATCTCGTAAATCTTTTCGGAGCCCTCTCCAGTTGAATAATCTTCTGACCGCAGGGTGACCAGAACTGGACACTGTACTCTAGAAGAGGTCTCACCAATGTCAGTAAACTTGTAAATGGAGTAACAGCAAATTTGGCCACACGGTCATGAGCATATAAGGAGTTTAAGGGCGGAGTATGCAGCCTTGTGGAGTACCGGTGTTGAGGATTATGGTGGTGGAGGTGTTGTCACTTATCGTTTGGGTCAGGAAGTCCAAGATCTTGTTACAGAGGGTGGAGCAGAGTCCTAGGAATGAGACTTATGAGCCAAGATAAATGGGTGGGGGGTGGGGCTGGAGGGAAGGTAGCTGAAAGTTCAATAGTAGATGAAGGTGGGGGTAATAGTGATAAGTCAGAGAGGAGGGTGGAGTGGGTAGGTGGGAAAGAAGATGGACAGGTAGGACAGATCATGAGGGCGGTACTGAGTTGGAAGGTTGGATAAGATGGGGGTAGGGGAAGTGTGAAATCCACATTGATGCCATGTGGTTGGAGGATCCCAAGGCAGAAGATGAGGTGCTGTTCCTCCAAGTGATGGGTGGTTAGGGTTTGGCAATGGAGGAGCTCCAGGATCTGCACGTACTTGGCGGAGTGGGAGGGGGAGTTGAAGTCTTTGGCCACGGAGTGGTGGGGTTGGTTGGTGCGGGTGTTCCAGAGATGTTCATTGAAGCGTTCTGCAAGTAGATGTCTTGTCTCCCCAATGTAGAGGAGATCACATCTGGAGCAATGGATATAGTAAATGACGTGTGGAAGTGCAGGTAAAACTTTGAAGGAGGCGGAGCGCTCCTTTAACTTCTTTGGTATGCAGTCTTCTACACACTTAGTAATGAAGTCTGTGACACTAGTCACATACTCATTTAGGTTGGCCACTGAGTTCTTGGATATGGACCAGTCCGCTGACTCTGTGCATACACATAGGAGCTCATCTTGTTGGCTCAGACCAGCACTGTGCAACTTTCTGTACTGTTTCTGCTTGTAAGCTGGAAGGAGCCCAGTGTTATAATCTGATTTTCCACAATGTAGGCAGAGGGAAGAGCAGTAAATATCTTTGATGTACGTGTGTGGCGACAGTTAAGAATGTTTGGACATTTGGTGGCACAGGAGACAGCTGATGGTACTTTGGTAGCAAACTGTTGAGGTTGGCCCGTTTAAAATCACTGGCTATGACAAACAAGGCCTCAGGGTATTCCATCTCAAGTCTATTTGTGGTGTATACTGTGATTTGCTCACTATGGAAGACAGACTGACCAGTCTTTAATTACTTGGCCTGTCCCTCACATCATTTATGAATAGTGGTCCAATATTTGCAAATCTCCCATTCTCTGGCACCTCATCTGAGGTTTAGAAAATGGTCCGCACATCATTTTCCTCTCTGATTTCCTTTAACAATTGAGGATACAATTGTTCCAGCCCCAGTGATTATCCACCTTAAGGGAGGTCAGTCCCTCCAGTATTTCCCTTCTCATTCAGCTTATTGCATCTAATATTTCATGTTGCTCTTCTGGAACGAGGATGCATCATCCTTCTCCTTTTGTGAAGACCGAGACAAAATGCTCATTAAGAACCATGCCCACATCTTCTGCGTTCATAATCCATCCATTATTATGTAAATCTCTGATGGATCCTACCCTTTCCTTAGTTGTCCTTTTGCTCTTCACGTCCTGTTAAAACCTTTTTTAATTAGTAAAATTAAGGAAAATCCAGCATTTCTCATATCCCCTTTGATTTCCCAAGTTACTTCTTCACTTCATTTTCTATACTGCTGTAGGCTTCCTAAGGTATTCCTTCCTTATTCTATGTTTCTGCCTTATCTTACCCTGAGTAAACTGGAAAATTGTGAACTTATCCACTTTGGTAGAAAGGATTTAAAAAGAAACAAATGCAGATTGTGGCACATTAAAATGGCCCGACTTTTGACGCTAACCTGTAGTTTCAGACCTATATCCAGTCTGTAAATTGACAAACACATGTTCAAATCAATAGTTGCACTACGTGTTAGCCTCACTTATTCCGCTGAAAGATAATTGTTAGGTCACACTTGCCTTATACATTGACACAGAGGACTGAGGAGGTTTTTGAGGTCTCATGTGAGAATTTAAGACACTCCCACACAGAGCAGACTGAACATAAGAAATGTCCCCCTGCATCGACAGCCAATCGTGTTTTATAGATATTTTCCAATGACCCAATTCAGAGATGTTTTTACACAGCTCTGAAGCAGGAGAGACTTGAACACAGGTCTCCTTATACAGAGGTAGGAATACTGCCACTGAACCACAAATTCTCTCATTTTGCATGTTGCACAGAAATCAAGTCCCATTTTCAGATTAGATTCCCTACAGTATGAAAACAGGCCCTTCAGCCCAACAAGTCCACACCGACCCTCCGAAGAGTAGCCCACCCAGACCCATTCCCCTGGCATATATTTACCCCTGACTAATACACCTAACACTATAGGCAATTTAGCATGGCCAATTCACCTGACCTGCACATCTTTGGACTGTGGGAGGAAACCGGAGCACCTGGAGGAAACCCACACAGACACAGGGAGAATGTGCAAACTTCACACAGACAGTCGCCCAAGGCCGGAATCAAACCCATGTCCCTAGTGCTTATTGTTGAAATTTCAGAGGTTGACTTACCATATCTACTTCTGTAAAACTTGAGTTTTTGACACTAAATTTTATCCAAAAATTATCCAAAAAACCAAAGGGTTTTTATACGAATGAAATAGTTAAGGGGTTTTGAGGAAGAATGGTGTTCCATCTTTTTCTATTGTCTCACTATCAGTATTCTGTCATTTTCTTTTGCTATCTTTGAAGAAACCTCCACTGGCTGAGCAAGGCGAGTTAGACCACCAGCAATGTCACTGTTTTGTAAACTAACTTGAGCGATATTATCGCAGAGTTGCCAGTAAAAGACTGGCTCCTGTCAACCTGCCACCAACTGTAGTTAAAAATGAGCCAGAATGTATTTTTATTATAAAATTATTATTTATAAAATATTTATTTCTATGGAGACATACATAACACTATACAATAAATTCATCATTATCAAACTTGTCAAAAATCTAGGCTGCGCATACAAGTTCATACAATTTCATTCAACTTTTTTCACAGTGCGGGAAAGAATCCCACGTCGTAGTATAGCATGCCCTGAATGTATATTGAAATCCATAAAAATCATCCTCCTCTTCATCTTCTCAACCAAATAATTTCTCCTGATTTGCTTCATGATTGCATTATATTGTTCAACATCATCACATTGTCATCAGCTTTATTAGTCCGTCCCTACTGTCAAGTGCATTGGAAACCCCATATTTCTGGAGCGAATTGATGACAACGTCCTTTCGATTTTATCTCTGGCCCCTTTAACCTATTCAGGATTGCTGACGTTATTGTCATTAAGCTGCTTCCCACAATGAATGTCTTTCCTCCACTCAGTTTTCATTCCACCTTTTTTCTCCTGCTATCTTTGAAGGGCTCACTTAAAGAAACATTCACTGGCTGGGTGAAGGCTGGTTAGACTACCAGCAATGTCACTGTTTGGCAAACTAACTTCCATAATATTCTCAACAATGTGCATTTTAACTATGTCCCAGATGAGAAGGTTTTTTTTTTAAATTGCCCTGATCAGAAATGTCAAACTTTCCTCAGCATGTCTCCAAGCCAACTTCACCTACTCAATGTTTGTCATAAAAATGGATGACTAGTCCTTTTCAGAATTGTTCTCTTGCAAAAGCTTTTCTTTTGAATATCAGCATTGACCTAAATGTCATATCAAACGTCACAACAGGGCAATGTGATTCTACTCATTTCATGGCCAGTTGTTTTCACTAACAATAGTTTCTCTACAACCTTGCCACCATATGATATCTTGAAATTCATATTCCCAATACAGACTATCTGTATCCATTTTTCTATAGATGTTTGATTCTAAACTGCTTACATGTGATTAAACCTGTCATCACATCCTTCTAGGAAAGGATGCAAAATTTATAATCTGGAATTCTAACAAGGGTAAGTGATGGCCTAGTGGTATTATCACTGGACTGTTAATCCAGAGACCCAGGTAATGTTCCGGAGACCCAGGTTTGAATCCTGGAGTTTGAATTCAATAAAAGTCTAGAATTAAGAATCTAAGGATTACGTGAAACCATGCACCTTATTAGGAAAAACCCAACTGGTTCATTTATGTCCTTTAGGAAAGGAAACCTTACCTGGACTGGCCTATATGTGACTCCAGATCCACAGTAAAGTGATTGACTTTTAGCAATCTGAGTAATTAGGGCTGGGTAATGAATGCTGGCCCAGGCAGCAATGCCCTCATCAGGTAAATGAATAAAAAAAATCTTCAGTCACAGCACAAAATGATTTATCTTCGAAACCCGTTACGCCATGTAGGGCTGGCTTTGAAATCTATAATGCCTCATTTTCTTGTTTGATTCTGTATGAAGATTCTAACAGATCTGTGAGAAAATAACAGTCCACTCTAAAAACTTTCATTGACACACTTTGCAATTTAATTTTCTGACTGTGGCCACATGCTAGACTGCCCTCCGATTGCATATTCACTCTTGGACATCTGCCTAAGATGTGTAGAGAGCTACTTCTCGCTCTAACATTTTCCTCTGATATCTTGAATTATTTAGCTGCTACACAATTACTTTTCTGTTCTGTAATCTAAGCGATTTCGACCTTGAACAGTGCTGCATATCTAGCATTCCTTCTTGATACCAATTTAGTATGTGGGATGTCATGTGCCCTAACATATCATACTAAGGCAGCATGGTGGCACAGTGGTTAGCACTGCTGCCTCTCAGTGCCAAGAACCCGGGTTCAATTACAACCTCAGGCAACTGTCTGTGTGGAATTTGCACATTCTCCCCGTGTCTGAATTAGTTTCTTCTGGGTGCTCTGGTTTCTTCCTACAGGTAGGTAGATTAGGTGGATTGACTGTGCTAAATTGCCCGTCATGTCCAGGTGTGTGCAAGCTAGGTACATTAGCCATAAGAAATGCAGGGTTACAGGTGTAGAGGGTGGCTCTGAATGAGATGCTTTTTGGAGGGTTAGTGGACATAATGGGCCAATTGGCCTGCTTCCACACTGGAGAGATTCTATGATTCTATGTCAGGAATGCAGTGCACACCAGTAGTCTTGGCAATGCTTGATGTGCATGGACACAAAGTGCTGAAGAACTGATTTTGAATGAAACCAAATGCATGTTCACAACGTTATCTTTGAAAGGGTTGTAAGTGTGAGATCCAGAGGAGTTTCGGTATCTTTGCACATGAATCCTCAGAAGTCAGCCAGTCAGGAAAGCAAATGCTATATTAAAACAAATGCTGGAAATCTGAAACAAAAACAGAAACTGCTGGAGAAACCCAGACGGTCTGGCAGCATCTGTGGCGAGACAACCGAGTTAATGTTTTGAGTCATCGAGGCATTGGGCTGTACAGCATGAAAACAGAACCTTCAGACCACCTTGTCCATCTGACCAGATATCCTAAATAATTCTACTCTCATTTGCCAGCATTTGGCCCATATCCTTCTAAACCTTTCCTATTCATATACCCATCCAGATGGCTTTTAAATGTTGTAATTGTACCAGCCTCCACCACTTCCTCTGGCAGCTCATTCCATACACACTATCCACTGCATTAAAACGTTGCCTGTAAGTCCCTTTTAAATCATTCCCCTCTCACCTTAAACCTATGCCCTCTGGTTTTGGACTTTCCCACTCTGGGGAAAAGACCTTGTCTATTCAGCCTATCCATGCCCCTCATGATTTTATAAACCTCTATATAAAGTCACCCCTCAGCCTCCAACATACCAGGGAAAATAGCCCCAGCCAATAATTCAAACGCTCCAACTCTGGTAACAGCCTCATAAATCTTTTCTGAACTCTTTCACAACATCTTTCCTATAGCAGGGAAACCAGAATTGTATGCGCTATTTCAAAAGCACCCTAACCAATGTCCTGTACAGCTGCAACATGACCTCCCAACGCCAATATTCAATGCATTGACCAGTAAAGAAAAGTATACCAAATGTATACCTTCACTATCTTGTCTACCTGCAACTTCACTTCCAAAGAACTATGAACCTGCACTCCAAGGTCTCTTTGTTCAGTAACACTCCCTAAGACCTTGCCATTAATTGTATAAATCATGCTCTGATTTGCCTTTCCAAAATGCAGGACCTCACATTTATCTAAATTAAACTCCATTTGCCACTTCTTGGCCCATTGGCCCATCTGATCAAGAACCCCTTGTAATCTGAGGTAAACTTCTTCGCTGTCCACTGCACCTCCAATTTTGGTGTCATCTGCAAACTAACTACCTATTCCTCCTATGTTCGCATCCAAATCATTTATACAAATGACAAAAGGCAGTGAATGAAGCACCAATCTTTGTGGCACACCACTGGGTCACAGGCCTCCAGTCTGAAAAGCAACTTTCCAACATCACCTTCATCTTCTACCTTCAAGCCAGTCTTGTACCCTTTATTCCATGTGGTCAAACCTTGCTAACCAGTCTACCAGGAGGAACCTTATCGAGTACCTTGCTGAAGTCCACATAGATCACGTCCACTGCTCTGCTCTTATCAATCCTTTTTATTCCTTCTTCAAAAAACTCAATCAAGTTTGTGAGACATGATTTGCAACACACAAAGCCTTGTTGACTATCCTTAATCAGTCCTTACCTTTAAAAGTACATATAAATCCTACCCTTCAGGATTCCCTCCAACAACTTGCCCACTACCAGTGATGTCAAGCTCACTAGTCTATAGTTCCCTGGCGTTCCCTGACCACCTTTCTTAAATATTGACATCACGTTAGCCAACCTCCAGTCTCCTGACACCTCACCTGTGTCTGTTGATGATACAAATATCTCAGCAAGGTGCCCAGCAATCACTTCCCTAGCTTCCCACGGAGTTCTAGGGTACACCTGGTCAGATCCAGCACCTCCTATGTAAAGTGAACATTTTTCAAGATGTCGCATATCCTTCTCCACAATAAACACTGATGCAAAGTACCCGTTTAATATCTTCCCCATCTTCTGCAGTTCCATATATAGACAGCCTTGCTGATCTTTAAGAGGCTCTATTCTCTCCCTAGTTACTTCTTTGATCTTAATATATTTACAGAATCCCTTTGGATTCTCTTTAACCCTATTTGCCAAAGTTATCTTGTCCTCTTTTGCCCTCCTGATTTCCCTCTTACGTATACTTCTACTGCATTTATACTTTTCTACGGATTTACTCAATCGCTGCTGTCTATACCTGACATATGCTTCCTCCTTATTCTTGACCAAAACCACAATTTCCTTAGTCACCCAGCGATCCCTGCACTTATCAAATTTGCCCTTCACCCTAATAAGAACATGCTGTTTCTAGACTCTTATTATGTCATTTTAAAAGGCGTCCCATTTTCCAGCCATCCCTGTATCTGCGAACATCCAACCCCAATAAACCTTTGAAAGTTCCGTCACAAATTCACCTGCACCTCCACACACATCATTTACTGCATCTGCTCCCCTATACATTGGGGAGACAGGCCACCTACTTGCGGAACGTCCCAGAGAACACCTCTGGGACACCCGCACAAACCAACCCAACCGCCCCGTGGCTGAACACTTTAACTCCCCCTCCCACTCCGCCAAGGACGTGCAGGTCCTTGGCCGCCTCCATTGCCAGACCATGGCAACACGACGCCTGGAGGAAGAGCGCCTCATCTTCCGCCTAGGAACCCTCCAACCACAAGGGATGAATGCAGATTTCTCCAGCTTTCTCATTTCTCCTCCCCCCACCTTATCTCAGTCCCAATCCCCGTACTCAGCACTGCCTTCTTGACCTGCAATCTTCTTCCCGACCTCTCCGCCCCCACCCTCTCTCCGGCCTATCACCCTCACCTTAACCTCCTTCCACCTATCACATTCCCAACGTCCCTCCTCCCTACCTTTTATCTTAGCCTGCTTGGCACACCATCCTCATTCCTGAAGAAGGGCTTATGCCCGAAACGTCGATTCTCCTGCTCTTTTGATGCTGCCTGATCTGCTGCGCTTTTCCAGCAGCACATTTTTCAGCTCTGATCTCCAGCATCTGCAGTCCTCACTTTCCCCTTTGAAGGTTCTTGCCTACAACCATCAAAATTGGCCTTCCTCCAATTTAGAACTTCAACTTTTAGATCTGGTCTATTCTTTTAAACACTGTCTCTCTCTCTCTCTCTCTCTCTCTCTCTCTCTCTCTCTCACTCACTCACTCACACTCACACTCACACTCACACTCACACTCACACTCACTCACACTCTGAATCTCTCTCGCGCTCTCTCTCTCTGCAGCAATTACTATTTTATAAGCTGTTGCATTGTTTTGGAACTTTGGGAAGAAGAAAAAAATCAAAACACCACTTTAAAAAGGAGGAAGAGAGACAAGGGTCATGACCACATGTAAAGTGAATCAAACAGAAATAAACCTGCATAACTGCCTGATCCAGCTATGAACTTGCACAGCAAACTGCCTCTGCCATTTAGTTTCAAGTATTTCTGGACATTGGAGTTCATCTAAGAAAAATTAACAGCGAAATTTACACCTGACCTTGAGGAAATCTTGTGTGTGGGAGCTCACAACATGGGAGCAGCTAAGTGGCTAGTTTTTATGGTGTAGCTTCACTTCTTCTTTGTAAATCTACAATAGTGATAGAGTGGTTCTTCTCTGATTATATATGTTTTTATTAAAATCTGTCTCTTGAATAAACTTTAAACGTATAAAATGTAGATACTAAGTTAGCCTGTGTTTTTATAGCAGTAGGACTGGGCTGTTTTCTGGGTCTGTAGATTGTTAAGGTGCAAAGATGACATTTAGCTGAGTGATGTGCTCTTCTGGTCAGGTATGGGAGATTAGGGAGAGTTTCCATGTTATTGATGATTATGTCTGCAGGAAGCGTGTTTGGTTGTGAATCCTATTGGACCGCATGAATCGGTAGGAACAGTAATTAGAAGTAATGAGGAATTTACAGGAGCTGGGGGCATGATGGATGGCAGTTGCAGGAAGGGAGAAAAACCGCAGATACAGTCAGGTATATGGTTTATCTCCAGGAAAGGAAGGAGAGGAAGGCAGGTAGTGCAGGAGTCTCCTGTAGCTATCCCGATCTCAAACAAGTATGCTGTTTTGGAAAATGTAGGGGGTGATGGAATCTCAGGGGAATGTAGCACTGACAGCAGGTTTATGGTGGTGGGTGGTGGGCGTTTGGAACACCTTTGCCAGCAGAGGTGGTAGAGGCAGGCACGGTAGATTCATTTAAGATGCGTCTGGACAGATGCATGAGTAGGTGGGTAGGAGAGGGATACAAATGCTTAGGAATTGACCAACAGGTTTAGACAGTACATTTGGATCAGCTCAGGCTTGGAGGGCCAAAGGGGCCTGATCCTGGGCTGTAAACTTTCTTTGTTCTTTGGTACCAAGACTGGCTCTAATGTAACAAAAGGTACATCAGGTTCCAAGTGATCGATGGTAATAGGGGACTCTCTAGCCAGAGGCATGGTCAGACATTTCTGTGATCGACAGCGATAGATCACAATGGTGTGTTGCCTCCCTGGTGCCAGCATCAAAAGATATCTGAGAGAGAGTGCAGAATATTCTCAAAGTGGAGAGGGACCAACAGGAGGCCATTGTACATATTGGAACTAACTGCAGAGGAAGAGGAAAAGGTGAGATTCTGAGGAGAAAATATAGGAAGTTAGGCAGAAATTTAAAAAGGAGGCCCTCAAGGGTAGTGATATCTAGATTATGCCCAGTGCCATTTGCTAGTGAGAAATAGCAGGATAGAGTAGATCAATGAGTGGCTGAGGAGCTGATGAAGGGGAGGAGGATTTGCTAAAGATGCTCAGGAGGATTTAAACTAGTGGTGATGGTGGTGTTTGGAGAGGTGGGCGGAAGTTGGGGGGTTCACACCCAGGCAGATAGTGAGAAAAGAGATCAGTCTGAGACAGGTGCACTTGGGAAAACGAGCAAGTCAAACAGTCAGGGCAGATAGGTACAAAGCAGAGAATGAGGTAGGACTGATAAATTAAACTGTGTTTATTTCAATGCAAGAAGCGTAACAGGTAAGGCAGATGAACTCAGGGCATGGTTGGGGACATGGGACTGAGATATCATAGCAATTACAGGGACATGGCTCAGGGATGGGCAGGACTGGCAGCTTAATGTTCCAGGGTATAGATGCTACAGGAAGGTTAGAAGGGGGGCAAGAGAGCAGGGGAGTGGAGTTTTTGATTTAGGATAACATTACAGCTCCAATCAGGGAGGATATTCTGGGGGATACGTCCAGGGAAGTTGTTTGAGTGGAACTGAGAAATAAGAAAGGGATGATCACCTTATTGGGATTGTACTATAGACTCCTCAATAGACAATGGAAAATTGAGAAACAAATTTGTAAGAAGATTTCAGTTATCTGTAAGAATAATAGGGTAGTTATAGAAGAGGATTTTAACTTTCCAAACATAGAATAGGATTGCCATAGTGTTAAGGGATTTGACAAGAAAATTTGACTGATTCCGTATATGGATGTACCTACTAGAGAAGGTACAAAACTTGACCTACTCTTAGGAAATAAGGGTGAGTGAGGTGTCAGTGGGGGAGCACTTTGGGCTAGTGACTGTTATTCCATTAGTTTTAAAATAGTGATGGATCTGAAATGTTGATTGTGCTATGCAAATGTTCTGATGGTCTGAGAGGTTTGGAATATAAGAACTTTAAAGGGATTTGGTAAAACCATGGCTCAAGTAGCTTTTTCTGTTTGGGCCTTCTGATCCTAGTCAGGATACACTTGTTTTAGAGGGATACAACAATAACTTGTCAGATTAAGAAATGTGGTTAATGGGGAGCAACTGAATAGAATATGCCAATATTCACGAGAGTTTAGAAGAATGAATGTTGATCTCACTGGAATCTATTGAATTGTTATAAGACTTGACAGGATGGGGCTGCTTCCATTTTTATTGCTTCAGGATATGTTGTCAACCATTTAGGTTAAAATGCTAAGAAACTTCTTCACCTGGAGGGCTGTGAATCAATAAAGTTCATTCTTCAAAGGATTGTAGATGCTGCATCATTGAGTCTATTTCAGACTAAGAGTGCTAGATTTTTGGACACAAAAGAAATCGAGGTAATTTAGGAGAGGTGAAGGAATATGGATTTAATGCTGATCATTCGTGATCTTACTTGAAACAAATAGAGAATACTGGAGAAACTCGGCAGATCTGGCAGCATCTGTGACAAGAGAAACAGATTTCTGCCAGTCTCTGTTTCTGTCTCCACAGATGCTACCAGACCTGCTGAGTTTCTCCAGTATTCTCCATGTTTCTGATTTCCAGCATCTGCAGCATTTTCTCTTTATTGTACAATCTTATCTTATGTTGGAGCAGGTTCAAGGGATCATATGGCCTACTCCTGTTTCTGATGTTCCTGTGATCTTAGAGTCAAAAAGATAGCAAGATTACACACTTTCAAGTTCAGCCTGTACAAACTAGTGGAGTGATGGAATTGAGTCAGGGTGAGAAGTTTCTGCTGTAACTGAATTATTTTTCCCCTGTATTGACTAGTATTCATTTGGACATACTAAGGCTTTTTTTGCTAACTTTCTGCCTTGGTTGTGGCGTGAGGGGTGGAGTTGGTGGTTCAGGATCAGGTATAGATGTTGTCAGCACATATACAACTCCATGGCTATGGATGATGTTGCCAAGATGTGGCATGTAGATGAAGTCAAAAAAGGAGAACTGAAGTGAGGGAGATGAAGAGGAGAAGGAAAAAATTCAAGTTTAAAAAATAACTAACTGGATTTTTAAGATTTGAAAAAAATCAGATGTACACTCTAGACATTGGAGCAAAAGACTGGCTTGGAAGGAGACCAGAGGAGCGATTGATCTTTATTCTGGATAATCCCGAGGAAGTGAAAAGACCTAAAGGTGGAAAAGAACACATATGGTTTAAGAAGCTCGAACCATTTTGGCAGGAAACAACCAGGAAGCTTTTTGCGGGGAGTTCTGTAACATTCGGATTTAAGAGTATGCGGATGGATATTTTATTGGAAGGTTGCTAGGACAGACGACTCCAAAGGGATGAGGATTTCAATGCCAAATGAAAGACAGCTGGCAAGCAGGCCAGTAGTTGCAGCTGTGTTATGAGGCAGAAGCCTGGAATTGGGGAATCTGTTTCTTGTGCAGGGAGGGTGGAAGGATTGTTTTACAAAAGTTTAAGGTTGAGAGATTTGGATGTTACAGAAATACCTTTCTACAGTTCAGAGCTGGATCTCTTAAAAATCTTTCCAAGTATTACACATGCAATGAATACATTTTGAGTGGTGGTTAATGTTGACATGCAAACGAATACATCAGACAACTTGCCCAAAAGGAAGATTCCACAGACAGGAATCGGATGATTAAATGGCTCGCATGCACAGTAGTATTGGCTGAGTATGGAATGTCGGTCAGGATATTAGCTGAAATGTTCAAATCTTGCAACCAAGTTACCACAGAAAACCTGAGTGTCTTCAAAGGCTTTAACTGGAGTTATGTCCATCGTCAGAGCCTATATTCTTCAATTTCCTTCCCGCCTCATGCTATTCTCCTCCCTAAGCTCTTGCAATAATACTTTATCTCTGAAACCATTTTTCATGTTGAAGATTGCACAGTCCCTGTTGACACAGAACTCAACTGTGGGTACCTTAATCCTGTCATGCCTCACAGGAGTAGTGCACTGTAAGTCAAGCCCTGTTATTCCCAGAGTAATAACAAAAGTTCAGATTTTGAAAAGAAACATCCAAAATCTCAAACTACCTAATTTTCAGGCGCAGCTTCATGGAAAGCGTGGACCTGGTTTCCCTACATAACAGGAATCACTATTACAGGTAGTTAGATTCTAGTTACAAGTAAATAATTAAACTAATTTTAGTAAACTAGACAAATGAAAGCTCTCAACCCCTCAAACTCTCCCTTACACACAGGCAGTCATAAACAGAGAGGGGTGTGAGGGACCATGTGCAGAGGGAAAACTGTAATTTTGTAGTCTGTTTCCCATGGCTAACCCGCCTAGCCTGCATGACCTTAGACACTATGGACAATTTAGCATGGCCAATCCAACTAACCAGCACATCTTTGGACTGTGGGAGAAAACTGGAGCACCTGGAGGAAACCCACACAGACACAGGGTTGCTTGCTGACCTGAAAGTTTCTCCTCTGCTGTTCTTGTGCTGAATGTGTCTTGCAAAAATGGAGCAATGTGATGGTTCACTGAAACAACCACAAGCTGGTTTCCTTCACATTAAGAAACTGTGTCTGCATATTTTTGGCTACATCAAAGCTGCAGGTTTCTGTTCCAGTTTTACAAAACTTCTCAACCCCAACCACCCTGCTATCGCGATCATCATCGATGGTTTGTGGACAATGACAAAATATTCAGCTTTAATTGTAAACCACTTCTTGGCTCCAGTTCATCTGCACATTGCTTGAATCCATAGATATGCAAACATGGTTCCCAAAAGCTACCAATTTCCTGATTTTGAAAACATGCAGTCAGCCTTGAAAATCCCTGCTTTCAAAACAACTCTCTCTTGTTTCTCTCCACAGTTTCTAAGAAGTGCAAAAATAAAACCACAGTCTTGATGATAGACAAGCCTTTTATTATTTCACCCAACAACGCAAACAACAACCTCCAGTCTTGAGATAACAAACAAAAGTGGGAATCCTGTTTGGTGGGATGACCCACCATAGAGTCAAAGAGTTGTACAGCACAGAAACAGCTTGTCCATGCTGACCAGATATCATAGATTGGAATGCAGTCCAATTTGAGTTCCTCAGTTTTCATTTTTTTGTAATGGTGGGAGGTCTGCACTCTTAAGTGAATGAAATTGCATGCCCTGAAAAGCCACAAATAACATTTCAGAATCTAGATCGGAAATAAGATTGTAATTAAAACTCTTAACCAGTGGAAGTATTGGAGCTCTGACTGATTCCACCTTAGATTCTCAGGATAAAGGATTTACTGGGGAAGACTGGCTTTATTAGACATAACTATTTCCTAGGCACAGTGAGAGAGAGCCTTCCTGAAGAAGCGTTCACGTCCGAAACGTCGACTCTCCTGCTCCTTGGATGCTGCTTGGCCTACTGCGCTTTTCCAGCAACACATTTTCAACAGTGAGAGAGGACCTTCTTCTGAAATCTTATAGACTTGGGCTCCAAATCCATGTGATCTGACATTTCTTATACATCGCTCATTTTGCTGCTCAGGAGCTACTCTCAGAGAATCCTTACTGAACAATTTCAGCCCTGCACGTTGGGTAATAGAGTGTTGCCTCCCTGCAGGGGCACAGCCATAAAGGAGAAAACCACATGGAGGGGACAATAAAGCAATCCCTCATCCTCCAAGTCTAAGATGGAATCAGCTCGAGCTCTAATATGTTTTTCCATAACTTGGCCCATAGACTTGTATGTCTCAGCATTACAAGTGCACATCTAAATACTACTTAAATGCACGAGGGTTTCTTACAGGCAGGAAGTTTCAGGTTCCCACAACCCTTTGGCTAAAAATATTTTCCTCACATCTCGACATCTTTGGCCCCTTGCATTAAATCTATGCACCTTGGTCATTAATCTCTCCGCTAAACAGAAAGCTTTCTTCCAGTCTACCAGATCTATTCCTCTCAAAATTTTATACAGCTCAATCTTATCTCCTCTTAATCTCCTCTGCTGTCAGTAAAGCAACCCCAGTCTGTTCATCCTCTCTTCATAACTGAAACACTCCAGCTCAGGCAGCATCTTGGTAAATGACCTCTACATCTTGTCTAGTTCTATCACATGCCTCTTATAAAGTGGATTCAGGAACTGCTCACTGTAATCATGCTGTGGCCTAACCAACGTTTTATACAATTTCAACACAACCTCCCTACGTTTAAACTCTATGCCTCAACTAATAAAGGCAGGTATACCACATGCAAAGCAAGTAGACCACATTTTATTTTCAAGAAAGTTGTCTGTTAAATAATGTTAATAAGATTCCACTGATTCAAACTCCTTCTGATTCATTTTCATTTAAGGGCTCCTAGTGTGTTCAAATGCCATTTACTTTGTAAGGAATTCCAAGTGTAGTGATCTGTTTAAATTTACTTTGAGCTTAGTGAATTCAAATTGCAATGCCTTCCATGATACCGAGTGCAAATCAGACAGTTTCCCATTCAGAGCCTTCTAGGTATTTCCAAGTTAAGGAACCCCTTTCCATTCACTTGCAATGTAAGAATAAATTACTTGGATGAAGAAGTAGAAGAGTGGGTTAGTAAGTTTGCCGATGACATAAAGGTTGGTAAAGTGGTGGATGGTGTGGAGGGCTGTTGTAGGTTGCAATGGGATATTGACAGGATACAAGACTGGGCTGAGAAGTGACGGATGGAGTTCGACTTGGAAAAGTGTGAATTAATTAATTTTGGAATGTTGAATTTGAATGCAGAATACAGGATTCGTGGCAGTATGGAGGAATAGAGGAAGCTTAGGGTCCATGTCCATAGTTCCCTCAAAGCTGCTACACAAGGTGATAGAGTGGTAAAGAAGGCATATGGTGTGTTGGCTTTCATTAGCAGGAGGTTCGAGTTTAAGATCTGCGAAATTATGCTGCAGCTGTTTAAAGCCCTGTTGAGACCACACTTGGAATATTGTGTTCAGTTCAGATCGCCTCATTACAGGGCGGATGTGGAAGCTTCAGAGAGGATGCAGAGGAGATTTACCAGGATGCTCCATGGACTGGAGGGTATGTCTTATGAAGTAAGGTTGAGGGAGCTAGGACCTTTCTCATTGGAGTAAAGGAGGTGACTTGGTAGAGGTGTACAAGATGCTGAGAGGCATGGATAGAGTGGATAGCCAGAGACTTTTTTTTCTAGGCTGGAAATGTTTTCACGAGTGGGCATTATTTTAAGATGATTGGAGGAAGGTTATGGGGAGATAGCAGAAGTAGGCTCCTTACACACACACTAGTGGGTGCGTGGAATGCACTGCCAGAGTAGTGGTAGAGTCAGACAACTTAGGGACATTTAAGCGACTGAATTATGGTAAAATGTAGAGTACGTAGGTTAGACTGATCTTAGAATAGGAAAAAAGGTTGGCACAACATCAAGGGCCAAAGAGTCTGTACTGTGCTGTACTGTTCATTAGAAAGTGATAGCTACTGCCGAGTTTAACCTGAGGGGCAAGGCAAGGGGCAAGTTTGAGAAGGTGGGACCTTAACTGTAACCTCAGCCAGTGGGGGAATTGAGCTATTGGCACCACTCTACATCGCTAATCAACCTTCCAGCCAACTCCGCTAACTGACTCCCACGTGTATCCATGTGCTAGATGACATTCCTAATCCAAGCATTTATCCTCGAGGCAATTCTGTTTGTCAAAGGACTGAATGTTGCTCAGTTATTCATCATTGAGCACCAAGTAAACTTTTGTTCAAATTGTTGCAGTCCTTGAAATTGGACCACCATTTCCTTTCCTACAACTTGCGTGGCCGCCTTTTCTCCAATAGATTAGGTTTGATTCATTACTGTCCTATGTACCGAAATACAGTGAAAAGTGTTGTTTTATGTGCTTTTTACAAGCAGATTGCTCTATATAGCTACATCAGGGTAACAATGCAGAGTGCAGGATGCAATATTATAACTGTTGAAAAGGTGTAGAGAGAGATCAACATTAACGTTAAAGAGGTCCTTCCAAAGTCTGGTAACATCAAGAAGAAGCTGTTCTTGAATCAGTTTGTATATGGATATACAAACCTTTATGTCTTCTGCCTGACGGAATAGGGTGGAAGAGAGTTGAATGTGGGGTGGGAGGGATCTTCGATTATGTTAGCTGCTTTTCTGAAGCAACAGGAAGTATAGATGAAGTCATAGAGATGTACAGCACGGAAACAGACCGTTCAGTCCAACCCGTCCACGCTGACCAGATATCCCAATAATGGATGAAAAACTGGTTTGTGTGATGGAATGGTCTGTGTTCACAACCGTCACTTCTTCTTTCAGTCTTGAGAAGAGCAATGAATATTTCAGGATATTTTGGGGACTTGTGGTGTCAGGTTCACCCTATACTTTTTGAGCACTGGTGCCAGCAGTAAATACTATCAAAACCCAGCAACATTCGACAGGACCTTCCAAGCTCTCAACCTCTGTCACTGAGAAGGACAAAAAAAATTTAAAATGTGTTCTCTGTTTACTTTTAAATTGGTAATTAATACTCTGGCTGTAGAACAATCTTGAGGAAATGGTCATTTTTGCTTGCATTTTAGAAAAACCTATTTAAGCAGAAAGAACATTACTTGGCAAACTAGCTTTATTTTATCAGAATTAGATCACATTTTGAAAGGGAAGTGTGAGAATTGATTTCTCAGAAGACTTTGTTTTGTTGCCCAGTTTCAAAGTGTTGGCAGTATAGTTGCTGATAAAGCTGAGTAAATTTAGCATCAAATCTCTATCGAGATTTAAACCTGTTCTATTAATTAGAAAGCAGTTTCAGCTTTGTAAAAGGCATTACATTTTGGACAAGCACCATGAATGTAATGCATTCACGATTGGAACACAGTAACAGGAAAATCATGAGGAATAGAAAAATAACTTCAATGTTGCTTTAAAAAAAAGAGATGTGATGCCTAAGTTTTTCATCATGTGCCCATCAGGACAGAATCCACAAGAATAACAAATTTCAAAGGGATTAAGAATTTATACTGTGAATAAAGGGTACCAAATGTTTGGCAAGTGATCCAATCAGTAATAATCAATCGGTACCCTCTTCTTTATGTCATAAGTTGTCATTGCTGTGAGATTTGGTCCTACTTTGCCATCTGTTCTGTCAAGGATTTGGACCCAGGAACTTCGATACCGTTCCTGGTATTCAATTTCATTCGCGGTAAGGATGGGGAGTGGCTCGGAGGGGAACATGTAGATGGTGATGTTCCCATGTAGCAACTGCCCTTGTGTGTTTGGAAGGTGCTGTTGAAGGAGTGTTGATATTTCTGGGCACAAATGGCATTTGCCGCAGGCACCAATGCTTCAAAGGGCAGGTGATGGCAAGTGGATCTGCTCCAAAAGGCCCACAATCACCCAAAATACACATCATTTGGGCTGAAGGAAGTGGTGAGGAGCTGCTCTGTCAATCACAGGCTGCTTCTGCCCCATGCTTGTTCCTGAGTGATCCATGAATGAGCAGGGGAGAGAAACAAGCCTGTGATTGGAGGAGCAGCCAGCATTTAGGTCAGGCCCTGTGCCCTGAGGAATGCCTTCTTTGAACTGAAGGCATCGAGGGAACTGATGAGATCCAGGAGCAATGGACTAAGAGTCACCTGTTTGAGGAGGGGATCTGCTCGATGGATGTGGTGGAAGGCAAGTATGGTGGAGGTTGGTTAAGCTGAGGCATTCAAGAGGGCATCGGATGATTAATTAAACATAAACAACATAAAGGGCATGGGAAATGACAGGACATTGGCATTAGCTTAAAATATTCAGAGTTAGTACAGCATCTGGACTGAATGGCCTCCTTTCCACCTTTTATAATTCTGTCAGGAGCAGGAATAAATTAGTGATTCTCTCATTTCACTCTAATGTCTCTGTGCCTACCCATTTATTAGTATATTTTATGCCACAACATCTGTCTGCTAGGAAATGTCAGGAGACAGTGACATGGTGATTTGAATTCTTAAGTCAGTTTCCCTCTGTGTCACCCCCAGAGCCAGTATAATACCAGCAGGAGACAGGCAGAAAATTAATCCAATGTCTTTTTTTCCCCCAACAACAGCGTTGAAATGTTAAAATTCAGTCAGTTTGCCACTGCAAGACTCCCTGCTACTTGTTTTTCCATCCAAAGCTTTTAAATTCAATTCAGGAAAACAAGCTGTGAAGATGAGATTTTTAGCTGGAAATGGAGCTTGGTCTGATCAGACTTATGATGCATTGCAATTCAAATAGGAGATTTAAAATGTTTTAATTGTTACATTGCACTAATTCAAGGAAAGTGATTAAACATTACTGCAGCAAATGTATTTGCTTCTATTAATTGAGGGCACAGGGATGAGTGGTCAATAATGAATGGATTAAGGTGACCTTTATTTGACAAAAAGATCTGTGGAACAAGGAGAATTCAGTATTTTCATTTTCTGTCTATTTTATCTGTCTTTTAAAACGATAGTTTCCATTCTATTGCAATAATGTTTGCCCCGATGATTTAAATGACAATAATAGGCAAATTAGATGTATCAATTTTGAATATCTAAATTTGCTCAAACTTGACAGTTAGTTGTGACAAAACAAAAACATGTACTTAAATGTACCATGTTCCTGGAAAAATATCTCCGATCTTCACTGAAGCGTAATGAAAAATTGCAGCGTGTAATGCATTACAGTTCACTTGGAGTCTGAGTTACTGTGGCAACACGTACCTTTTGCCTGCTTGATGTAAACTGGAGCTATGCGAATGAAAGCAAGGGCCCCAACTTCTTTCCCGTCGTCTGGCTGACCTGAAATCTCTCTCAATGTTGTCGTCTGCCTTTGGTTTGTGCTGGAGGGTATTTAGGTTCATACTCAGTCTGTTTGGAAGGGGTGAGCTGCATTTTAAGAATTCAAGACAAGGTGTTCGTTAATAAAGGAGGAGAGGTACCTAAGAGGGAAGTGTTAGGGAATGAGGATTTGTGAGATTTTGTGTAGGGATAGAGGCAATTACAGAGATAGGGAGAAATGAAGTAGAGACATCTAGACAAGGGCCTGAGCCCTGGTGAGACAGAAGGACATGAATTCCTCCGTGTATCAATGGAAAGCAGTTTCAGAGCGTTCAAAGTAGGAAATGCTTTTCGTAATTAGTTATGACCATGGGTAGCTTAGCCACACAGATCAAGAAGATTCCAAGTTGAACTTATGCCAAATTATCCAGCCTCGGGCAGTTTGGAATACTATAATAGGCCTCAATAGCTCTGGGTTAGGAAAAGGAAAATTGGCCAGGGTTCCTTATTCCACTGGCCCTCGCCATTCAAGTGTAAACAATATCACACTTGTTTGTAAGTAGTCTATCCATAGTCATTATCTAGGCTTGCACAATAAATATTGGTCACTGGGGAAATAGACAGGGACTCAAGATCATTTGCAGCTTTGCATAGACACTCCTCATATTTCTTTTACAATAACAGCAACAGCTTATGTTTATATAATATCTACTGTAATACAAAAGTCTGACATTTTTCACAGGAGTATTATCAAACAGGATACAGGTTATAAAGACTTGGTTAAAGAGGCACATTTCATTAATGTTTTAGGTTGGGGGGAAGAGAGACAGAGAGGTTCAAGAGGCACATTCCAAAGCAGAGGGTCTAGGTAACTGAAGGCATGGCTACCATTAGCCTAACATTGCAGATAACAAAGAGGCAGACATAGAAAAAAATGATGATATCTCAGTTGGTTGTAGAATGGGAGGAGGGTAGACAGGCAGAGAATTCATGGAGAGAATTTAAAGGCAAGGATGAACATTTATTTCCTCCTTATCCATTCAGTAATTGTGAGAGTCAAATGCACAGGGCGTTTTTTACAATTAGTACCATTGTATGTGTACCTATATGTAGGATTGTAAAAGATATCACCAAGTTACTGTAAAACTGAGTGTGTTGCTGGGAAAGCACATCAGGTCAGGCAGCGTCCAAGGAGCAGAATTCCTGATGAAGGGCTTATGCCCGAAACGTCAAACCTCACTTCCTCTGACCATAAAACGCTGCTTAGGTGTTCACGCTTTTCAATCTTGAAATAATATAAATTCACATAGAATGTCACTTTTATGAGTTAAAATTTTTGAAAACTAAGTTATTTAAAATCAGGCTTGCACGATCTCGCTATAACTCTAAATAAAAGTAGGAAATGCTGGCTACTCTGAGCACAACTATCAATGTCTTAAAAAGGAGATTGAGGTAAATTGAATGTCATTAGGGACAATAGATTAGAGCAGAGAATGCACCACTTACACTGAGCCTTAATTAAGTTGTGTTTGCTATACCACAGTAGTTTCTGCAAACTCTTTCCATGTTACTCTGTATTCATTATTTCTGAAATCTTTGTGAACTATTATTTAACGACATTGTCTTTCTACAGGTTTATAAAATACCATATATGCTGTTCATCTGAACATCGCCTTATCAGTAAATTCACAATTCATGCTGCTCCCTCTGTACTTTGCAGCTAGCTGGTTATATTTTTCAGATGGCTTAAATTGGAACAATGGAAACTTAACGTGATGGAAAGAAATGCATTTAGCCCATTGTAAGGGTTCTCTGTTGGAATAGTCTGAAACTAGCTGTTGTGGTTCTGTTCGCCGAGCTGGGAATTTGTGTTGCAGACATTTTGTCTCCTGTCTAGGTGACATCCTCAGTGCTTGGGAGCCTCCTGTGAAGCGCTTCTGTGATGTTTCCTCCGTCATTAACAGTGGTTTGTCTTTGCCGCTTCCAGTTGTCAGTTCCAGCTGCCCGCTGCAGTGGCCGGTATATTGGGTCCAGGTCGATATGTTTGTTGATAGAATCTATGGATGAGTGTTGTGTGTTCGTACAGTGTTCACCTCTATCGACAAAACCCTAGCCAGAAAAACAATAGCCAACCTGCTGGACACACAGAACAGACAACAGGACGGTGAACCTATCAACAAAGACTGCATACTCAAACTACTGGACCTGTGCCTCATAACACGCTTCACATTCAACAACCAAATATTTGAACAAATCAATAGCATACCCATGGGCTCACCCATCTCTGGACTCATAGCAGAAGCTGTAATGCAAAGATTAGAACAAACAGTCTTACCGCAAATTCAACCCAAACTCTGGGTCACATATGTAGATGACACCTTTGTAATCATTAAAAACACAGAAATAGAGAACACACACCGGATCATCAACGCCACACTCACAGGAATCCGATTCACTCAAGAGGAAGAAAAGGACAACCAACACCCATTCCTAGACATGATGGCACAGAGAACACCGAACAAAGAATTCACTACAAAGGTATACAGGAAAGCCACACACACAGACCAAGTCCTGAACTACGAAAGCAATCACCCCAACACACACAAAAGAAATTGCATCAAGACACTGTTCAAAAGGGCCACAACACACTGCAGTACACCAGAACTGCAAAAAGAGGAAGAAGAACACCTCTACAATGTATTCGCCAAAAACAGATGCCCCCGCAATTTCATCAACAGATGCCTAAGGGAAAGACAATGGAACGAGGACATGCCACAACCCAAAGGACTGGCCACGTTACCATACGTCAAGAACATTTCTGAACTGACAGCCAGACTACTACAACCACTGGGACTCATAACAGCACACAAACCAACAGCCACTCTCAGACAACAACTCACCAGGACAAAGAACCTGATACTCAGCATGAGCAAAACCAACGTAGTGTACAAAATCCCATGCAAGGACTGCACAAAACACTACGTAGGACAAACAGGAAGACAGCTAACGATCCGTATCCATGAACACCAACTAGTCACGAAATGACTCGACCAGCTATCCTTAGTAGCCACACACGCAGGTAACAAGCAACATGAGTTTGACTGGGCCAACACTACTATTATAGGACAAGCCAAACCGAGAACAGCCAGGGAATTCCTAGAGGCATAGAATTTGTGGATGAGTGTCATCAACAGACACATCGACCTGGACCCAATTACCAGCCACTGCAGTGGACAGCTGGAACTGACAACCAGAAGTGGCAGAGACAAACCACTGTAAATGCCAGAGGAAACATCACAAAAGCACTTCACAGGAAGCTCCCAAGCACTGAGGATGTGACCTACACAGGGGACGAAATGTCTGCAACACAAATTCCCAGCTCGCGAACAGAACTACAACAATGAGCACCTGAGCTACAAATCTTCTCACAAACTTTTGAAGACTGAAATTAGTCCCATTGCTCAGCCATCTCCTTGAAGTCCTGTGCAATGTGCTCTATTTCATGTGCTTATTCATTCTTTCTGCATAAAGAGATTCTAAACAGCTCTCTTTTCTCTTATAACAACACTTTCAATTGAATAACCTTAGTTATTGCCCGATCTACAGGAAGCCATGATTAAGTGATTATACTGTTAGGTTACAGGATGAGCATTGTGCCTTCAAGCCTTGACACCAGCTCGTTTTACACTGTCAACAAAGACTGCATACTCAAACTACTGGACCTGTGCCTCAAAATGGAGCTAACACATCAATGTCGAACTGGAGCAACTGTTGGTATGTCTTGGATGAGTCATTAGCCATTCCCAGACTGCTCTCTGGTGTGGACATCAAAGCCCCATGGCATGATTCACTGAGGAATAGGGGAGTTCTGCGCAGTGTCATGACCAATATTTGTTCCTTGATTAATGTCACTTGTTCTAATTATCAATTCAATATCGTATTGCCTTTTCTAGGAGACTTACTGTGAGCAAATTGGCTGTCCCATTTCCAACACAGTAACAGTGATGGCCAGTTTACATTGGCGTACCTCCCTGAAAATCCCAGTGCTGTGCCCAAATAAGTTGGTGCATTTACGTCATGTGCATGACTGTGGTCACGCAGAACAATTTAAAGGATTTGTGCACTTCAGTAACTACCAGCACACCCCCAAAAAGAAATGAGAGTTCATTGAAGACTACACTTCAAAAGAAATTCATTAGCTGAGCAGCA
This sequence comes from Hemiscyllium ocellatum, assembly GCF_020745735.1. NCBI lineage: Eukaryota > Metazoa > Chordata > Chondrichthyes > Orectolobiformes > Hemiscylliidae > Hemiscyllium > Hemiscyllium ocellatum. The sequence goes on from NC_083417.1 coordinate 69,212,290, forward strand.
CTTTAAGAAGTGGAAGATGCCATGTAAATGCAAGATTTTGTGTTTTTTTTCTCTTTCCTCTTTCCTTCCCTAGTCCTATTGTGAAGACACTATAATGTTAATTAAATTGCTCTTAGCTTTCTTTGTTGCTGTGGAAATAACTTTAGTATTCAAGTTTCTGCTTCAAAATGCATTTCTCTTATCTTGAATATTATTGTCCTGTGGAATTCACTTTGTAGAAAGAGCACTGCAGTTTTAAAGTCCTTTGTAAAATCTGTGTCAAAAAGCTTAATGAATATTTCATGCAAATTTATCATAATATATTTACTTTCTATTGCTATCTAAGACCGCATTCTGCAGTTCAATCTTCTTGGTTTTATCTGCAGTCACGCTTCTAAGAAGTAATATACTTCTACCATAGGGTCCTCTAATCCTCCGCATGCTTCAGTGGATTTCCGTTTAGCATTTACCACGTTTCTTTCTTCGCAAATTCCATTACTTTGCGTTAAGTTGACCTTGCCCTTTACCCATTCCATTGAATGTCCTCTAGATTTGTACAGCTCTCACTATTTTCTAACCCTCCCTACTTTAACATTATCAACGCCTTTTAAAGTGATGTTCTTTGCACATAATTTGCTTTCAATGCTCTGTCTCTCTCTGCCTTGCTCTAATGCAAAGCAAAGGCTAAGGGAACAGATCTATTTATGATAGGACATGAAAAAGTGTGTCTTTAAAATGTTCTATTTTTCCCCTAAGGGTCAGAGGAAAAGGCAATTATATGGGATAGCATTGGACTATTTAGAAGCATTCACATTTTCTCCCAGCAATATGCCTTTGACTTTATGATCATTATATGAGCATAATATAATGTAATGAGTTGGCGAAAGAGCCGTTGGTAAAGAAAAAGTCAAGTATTTAGTTTATTTCAGCTTGTATTAGACCTGTTTTACATCTGGGCTGTTGGTATGTAATGGATATGGATTTTTTGTAATGAGATCTAAGAAAAGCAACATTCATCTAAGACATTCTGGGCAGCTTGGCTAAGCTGCTGCTGCTGAACCTTTGTAATGTTACTGTGCTGGGGCTGAGGAAATGCTGTTCCTCACAGTAATCCCACACTGTACATGATGCAATTATGACACTCCATTGTCATGGAATCTGACACTTGCAACACTTTTTTTTTCTTGCTAATTTGAGGCCACTCAATTTCTTTTTGAGTTTAATTACTGGAAGATGAGACCTTCAGAAAACAATGTAACACTTCCACCATTTGTAGATTAGTGAATAGAGCTTATTTGTATTTCTAGAATTGAACTTACTGCCACCTACCAATTTGTAGGTTGTAGCTATTGGCTGTCAAAGCAGATTTCAGAATATTCTGCAACATTCACCACATTTTAATATCTGATCATTTAATCTGCTAATGCACAATTTGCAATCTGAATTGAGGCCTGCTTCAAGAACAGCTTGGCTTGGAAATTATTTTCAAAATTGGATCCTTGGAGATGTACTCGCTGTTAGATTTATAGAGATGCAGACAGTATTCATTATACCAGTATTGTACCTCACATGTGTCCCACTGTGTTCTGAGCCAATCAATCACATTTGAAATCAATGTAAGTTGCATTGTTTACAAACAGATGCAGCAGTAAATCCTAAGGATCTATCCTTTGCCTCGTTCTATTTGTCATCTGCAAAATTAGCAAAACCACGTCGTTTTCTATAGATGTTTTGTCGAGCCAATTCTACTTAACTGTCATCTCCCTCCACTGTCTCTGTGCCATTTGATAACTTGGCCATTCTTGGGTGAGCCAAACATCTTTCAGTTAAACGTTGGGTTAACCAAAACAGTTTGTGACCACGACCATAAACTCTGTGCCACTGATTACATTCTCCTCTTAAGCCCATTATCTCTGACTGAAGCAAATTGTTCAAATCCTCAGCAACCCATTCGACTTTGAGAATAACTTTCAATGCATTTGTTCTCTGCGATAAAGTCCACCGAGTTCCCACTGTAATAACAATTTATATACATTCCTAGACTTTAGCCTATCGAATGCTGAAACACCCATCTATGTTTTATAGAACCACACATAGCTATTCCAATGCTGTCCTAGCTGGCATTTCTTCTGCCAGCCTCCAGTAACTAGAGTTCTTCCAATATTCTACTGTCAATAACTAAAGTTGTGTTGAATCACTGTTACCACTCTGATTAATGATTTACGTTGGCTCTTAGTTTAATAACATTCTAGTTTTAAGCTTCTCATTCTTGTGATTAAATTTATCCATGACCAAGCCCTTACCCTTTCAAGTGTCTTCCATCTCCATAAGCCTGCAATGACGATTATTCTCCATCGTCTTGTGAAATTTCCACTTCCTTTGACTGAACAGAGTATTCTGTCCTTTAGTTATTTAGGTCCTAATATCTCGAATGCTTTGTCCACTTTTCTTTCTCTTTTTCTTCAGTTTTCTTTTACTTACCTTCTTGTTAAGAGTAGTGGCAGTGTGGGTTCAGCATGGATGCATGGTGGGTTTTTGGATTCCCAGCAATGGAGGTGAGTTTGAGTCTACTTTGAGACCCAGTAGCATTGGCGAGGTCAGACCACAGTGTGGACACAGGTCGTGTTTGGCCTAGTATAGACCCGACAGCATCGGTGAGGTTAGATCAGCAAGAATCATGGTGGCAGCATTGGTGGAAGTGAGATTGCGCTGAAGTAGCAAAGGGACTCAAGGACGGCCTTCTGCTTCCTACTAGTGATGGTCTCAGCGTCGGGGTAAAGGAGATCCAGGCCATGGCTAAGTTATTAACAAGAAGGGTTGTAAGATTGAACACTTCTTTATTTTCTATGTCTACATTCTATGTTGACTTATTTTTCTGTGTTTCAAGATGGTGACAAAGTATGGTGACACTGTATAACACTTTTCACTGTATTTGTGACAAAATACATGTGACAATAATAAATAAAATCAAAAAATAAATCTAGAAATCCCTTCTCAAAACTTTCTGCTCCTCCACCAGTCTTTCCTTTAAATAAATAACCAAAAACATAAAATTGCTAGAGAAACTCAGCAGGTTCTGGCAGCGTCTGTGGAGAGAAAGCAGTTCATGTTTTGAGTCCAATGACCCACCTCCTCTACATTGTTGCATGTCTTTGACCATTGGTTGTTTACGTATTAAGCCTCGTCCCTTGCTTCTGTGCTAATTTTTGTCTGATTGCATTTATCTGCTATGCCTTGAGATAATTTTCCATATTAAAAATGCTGTATAAATCCAAGATGTGGTTTGCAGTGAGATTCCATAAAAGGAGCACATTGAGTCATAGAGATGTACAGCATGGAAATAGACCCTTCGGTCCAATCCATCCATGCCGACCAGATATCCCAACCCAATCTAGTCCCACCTGCCAGCACCGGCCCATATCACTCCAAACCCTTCCTATTCATATACCCATCCAAATGCCTCTTAAATGTTGCAATTGTACCAGCCTCCACCACATCCTCTGGCAGCTCATTCCATATACGTACTACCCTCTGCATGAAAACGTTGCCCCGTAGGTCTCTTTTATATCTTTCCCCTCTTGCCCCTAAACCTATGCCCTCTAGTTCTGGATTCCCTGACCCCAGGGAAAAGACCTTGCCTATTTATCCTATCCATGCTCCTCATAATTTTGTAAACCTCTATAAGGTCACCCCTCAGCATCCGACGCTCCAGGGAATACAGCCCCAGCTTGTTCAGCCTCTCCCTGTAGCTCAGATCCTCCAACTCTGGTAACATCCTTATAAATCTTTTCTGAACCCTTTCAAGTTTCACAGCATCTTTCCGATAGGTAGGAGACCAGAATTGCATGCAATATTCCAACAGTGGCCTAACCAATGTCCTGACCTCCCAACTCCTGTACTCAATACTCTGACCAATAAAGGAAAGCATACCAAACACTATCCTATCTACCTGCGACTCCACTTTCAAGGAGCTATGAACCTGCACTCCAAGGTCTCTTTATTCGGCAGCACTCCCTAGGACCTTACCATTAAGTGTATAAGTCCTGCTAAGATTTGCTTTCCCAAAATGCAGCACCTCACATTTATCTGAATTAAACTCCATCTGCCACTTCTCAACCCATTGGCCCATCTGGTCCAGATCCTGTTGTAATCTGAGGTAACCCTCTTCGCTGTCCACTACACCTCCAATTTTGGTATCATCTGCAAACTTACTAACTGTACCTCTTATGCTCGCATCCAAATCATTTGTGTGAATGACAAAAAGTAGAGGGCCCAGCACCGATCCTTGTGGTCGGTAAGCAGTGGAATTTTTTTTGTATCATTCCGGTCATAGCCTAGTTTCTTGGGATATGGAATGAATTTCCCTAAATTCCTGACACGTCAAAAAGTGGTATTGCAGAATTTAACGAACATGTTGTTTTACTGACTTGAGTTTAGACTAGAATAAAACAGAATAACCTTTATTGTTATATGTACTGAATGGGTATAGTGAAAAGTTTATACCTTGCCAATTACAGCACCAGGTTAGATACAAAAGTACCTAGGCACTTCTTTAGTTAGAAGACTTGTTACAGAAATAAAACATCCAGCTTTACAGATAAGAGTTCAGTATAACAGACCACATTGGCACTTAGCTTCCAGTCCCCACCAGGTGCTGCCGACATGTCACATCAGGAGGCCGGAAGGTCGCCACATCACACTGGGAGGCTGCTGTGCCATGCCAGGGAGTCACTAAGCCCAACGGGAGACCCCTCCAGAGAAGGCTACTGTGCCATTCCCACATTGGCAGGTTGCCACACTATACCAGGAGGCCACTGCGCCAGGCTGGGAATCATCAACAGAGGCTGAGGATTAGCGATTGTCACTAACCGGATGCCATGGATCATTGTTTCTCGCCGGAGGTCGCCTCTAGTTGTTGTCAAAGGCTGGGAGTCGAAGGGGAAATAAAAGGAGAAGAAGAAGGAACAAAGACACTAGGAGGAAGCATAAGAGAAGAGAAAGAAGAAAAGACGAGGAGTGGATGAGCACTAGCTGGAGTGTCCTACTCCTTTGCCGTCTTTGCAGTTGCCAGCCATGTTACCCTGTACACAGAGTTTTTATTTTCCACAATAACTTTTGCTGTTGTACCTTACTTAATACCTTTTAGAAATCCATTGTACGGCTACAGCTTCCCTTTTCCACACCATGTGTTACTCCTTCAAAGAACTCTGATAAATTGGTTTAATATGATTCCCCTTTCACAAAACCATGCTGACTATTCCTGATCAGCTAGAATTTTTCTAAGTACTCAGCTATAACCTCCTTAATGATCAATTCTAACACCTTTGCTAGCTAGCTGGTCTGCAGTTTTTTTGCCTCCCTCACACCTTGAAAAGAGGAGTTATACTTGCTACTTTCCAGGCCAGTGGAACGTTTCTGAGAGTAGGATAACACTCTTAGAGTAGGATAAAAGATTGGTACTTCCTCAAGGGCCGAAGGACCTGTACTGTTCTGTACAGTTCTATTTCCTATGGTTCCAGAATCCAGGGAATTGTGGAACAATAATGCCAGTGCACTGACAACTTAATTGGCAACCTCTTTTAAGACCCTCACTTGAAAACCATCTGTACCTGGAGACTTGTCACCTCACAGCTCCATGAGTTTACTTAGTACTAATTCCCTCAAGATTGCAATCTCTCCAAATCCCCCTTCCCTTCCATTCCTGATTTACAATTTTACTGGAATGTTTTATGTGTTCTCTATAATTAGACAGAAGCTAAGTATTTGTTCATTTCACCTGCCATTTCCTTATAAAATCAGATCCGAAATACAGAAAAGACCCTTTTGCCCATTGCATCTGCACTGGTCAGAAATGACTATCTCTCTCTATTATAATCCCTTTTTCTACCACTTGGCCCATAGCCTTGCATGCTTTGGTATCACAAGTGTACATCTAAATGCTTCTGAAATGATATGAGGATTTCTGCCTCCACCATCCTTGTATGCAGTGAGTTCCAGACTCCCACCACCCTCCAGTAAAAGTTTTTCCTTGTATCCCTTCTGGACATCCTGCCCGTTGTCTTCACTCTATGCCCCCTGCTCACTGATCACTCCATGAAGAGGAAGTGTTTCTTTATATCTACCCTAAATGTGTTCCTCATAATTTATGCATCTTACTTATGACCTCTCTCAATCTCCTCTGCTGTAAGGAAAACACCTCCACTCTGTCCAACCTCTCTTCATAACTGAAACTCTCCAGTCCAGACAACATGCTGGTAAATCTCCTCTGCATCCTCTCCAGTTCTATCATGTCCCTCCTATAATGTGGATTCCAAAACTGCAAACAGTACTCTTGCTGTGACTTACCTACATTTTATACAATTCCAGCATATCCTGTCTGCCCTTAAAATCTATGCCTCACCTAACAAAAGGAAGTGAAGCAAACAACTACTTAACCATATTTGATCCCTTGCTCCCACTGTTTGGTTTAAAACCCCCTCTACCTCCCTAGTTATGCAGTTTGCACAACAATGGCTCCAGCACAATTAAGCACCGATGATAACAGCTCATTTTTCCCAGTACTAGTGCCAGTGGCCAACACTGCTCTGTTCATAAGAAAAGAGAGAATATTAGACATAGAAATTATGTGGAGGAGTAGGCCATTATGCCAAGGGGGATAAAGCGAGGACTGCAGATGCTGGAGATCAGAGTCGAGAGTGGTGGTGCTGGAAAAGCACAGCCAGTCAGGCAGCATTCGAGGAGCAGGAGAATCTATGTTTTGAGCGTAAGCTGTTCATCAGGAATGAGGCTTGTGGGCCGGGGATACTGAGAGATAAATGGGAGGGGAATGGGGCTGGGGGAAGGTAGATGAAGGTGAGGGTGAAAGCGATAGGTCAGAGAAGAGGGTGGAGCAGATAGGTGGGAAGGAAAGTGGACTGGTCAAGACGGCGGTGCCAAATTGGAAAGTTGGATGTGGGATAAGGTGGGGATTGGGGAAATAAGGAAACTGGTGAAATCCATATTGATCTCGTGTGGCTGGAGGGTCCCAAGGGGGAAGATGAGGCATTCTTCTTCCAGGCATTGGGCGGTAAGGGTTTGGCAATGGAGGAGGCGCAGGACCTGCATGTCCTTGGGCGAGTGGGAGGCGGAGTTAAAATGTTCAGTCACGAGGCGGTGGAGTTGTTTTGTGTATGTCCCAGAGATATTCCCTGAAGCATTCCGCGAGTAGGTATCCTCTCTCCCCAATGTAGAGGAGACCACATCAGGAGCAACGGATACAGTAAATGACGTGTGGAAGTGCAGGTAAATCTGTCAAATGTGGAAGGCTCCTTTGGGGCCTTGGATGGAGGTAAGGGGGGAGGTGTGGGCACAGGTTATGCAGTTCTTGCTGTGGCAAAGGAAGCTACTGGGAGGGGAGGGTGGGTTGGTGGAGGAGTGCGTGAATCTGACGAGAGTAGCAGAGAGAATGGTTTTTATGGAATACAGATAGGGGTGGAAAGGGAAATATATCTCTGGTGGTGGGGTCCATTTGTAGGTAGCAGAAATGGCAGAGGATGATGCGATGTGTCTGGAAATTGGTAGGGTGGAAGGTGAGGACTTAGGGGTTCTGTCCTTGTTGCAGGTGGACGGGTGGGGTTCAAGGGTGAAAGTGTGGAAAGTTGATGAGATGCTGTTAGTTTTTAATAAAGCCTAAGCATTTTATGGCAATAATGGGAGAGCAGCAATGAGACATCCTGGATTCCTTTTGACATGAATCTTGGAATTCCCACAGTGTAAAAACAGGCCATTTGTCCCAGCAAGTACACAACGACCTTCTAAAGAGTAACCTACCCAGACCCATTCCCCTACCCTCTTACTCCACATTTATTCTTGACTAATGCACCTAACCTACACATCCCTGAATGCGATAGACAGTTCAGCATGACCATTTCACCTGACCTGCACATCTTTAGATTGTGGGAATAAACCAGAACACTCGGAGGAAACTCACACAGACACAGGCAGAATGTGCAAACTCCACACAGTTGCCCGAGGCTGAAATCGAACCTGGGTACCTTGTGCTGTGAGGTAGCAGTGCGAACCACTGAGCCACCATGCTGCCCCATATGAGCCAACTCTGACCTCTCCAGCCATTTTGAGGTCTGTAAATTAATATCAAAGAAGCAAATTTGTTCCCAATACCTCAGTATCTTTGCTGTAAAAATTGTTGTGCTTTAGACAGCATGTTGACTTCAAAAGGAAGTCTGGCCCAGCACACCAAGAACTACTACTGGGCATTAATTTTGTGTGCAGGATGGACAAAATCCTGACCCTTTCCTTTTCAGGGTAAATGAGATCAGAAGTACCTGCACAACTATGATGCACAGATAATTGGGCATGTAATATAGAAGCATCAGATCCTTTTTGTCAGGCTTAGAACTCTTGAGTCTGTTGAGTGACAAACTAATTCTGGGTGCCACCTAATCCACTGGTTTGTCACTTGCTCAATACAATCTGTAGTATGCAAACCAGAGAAAGAGGGTTTAGTTTTTATGAGTTAGTTAATCTCAGACCAGCAGGTGAGTAAAACAAGTATTTTATATTCAGGATCCACATAGGATCATTTTATATGAAATATTTTGTGATAGCATTTAGCAGAGCTGTAGCTCATTCTTTCAAAGCCAGGAGGGGTAAAAAAACAGCACATATTTTAATCTGTACAGAAATTGACCAGCTGTACTCATGAGCATTTTTTCTCTGTGCTGTGATTTCCCAGCCAATGTCAGTTCACTCCTAGCATCAACCACCTGCAGTTTAATGATCTCTGTAGAATGCAGAATTACAGCAGGGGTGAGACCCCTGAATAACACAGATGGTGATAAAGGCAGGTTTTCCAACTCAGCTGACAAGACGTGGAATGTAAAAAGATTCACACTGAGCAGATGTGTTTGGGCTTGAGTGAAATTGACCCAAGTAATGTGAGTGTGGAGGCAAAGACTTAATATGGAACATTTTTAAAAATCTCCACGTGCTGTACCTGGTTACAGTCCGTGCATTTTTATTCATGTTCGTTTGTCATACTTGCATCTTTTTAATGGTGAAATCTGCAGCTATGCATATATTTATCACTTGTCAGCATTAGCATTGAAAGCTTAGGTGTATTCCTGACAATTTTATCACATCATTTGCTGCTTGAAACCAGCCAGACACACTGTTTTCCAACTGCCAGCTGTAAAGGGAGTATAGTCTTTGTAACCTGATGAATTCATTGTTCGTAAAAATGCCTTTTGTCCATTCCCAATTTTTTACATAGCCAGGAAACTAAAGTGTTCAGCACAAATGAAAAAAAATACAATTTAAGTTATTGCTTGGTAGCACAGAATTTAATCATTGCTATATGGGAAGTCGAAGATTTTCATCTTGCCCTATGATTGCAAGACAAAAGGCTTTAAGTTTTCTTTTCCTTTTAGCGATGTTTAAATGCAGTGTTATTTAATCCCTTCTGATTTTACCGCTTGTCACTTGTAGTGGCATTTTGAAGATTCCTCTTTAACTCCATAAGAACATATGACATAGGAATGGAAGTAAGGCTATTCAGCCCATCGAGTCCACTCTGCCATTTAATCATGGCTGATGGACATTTCAACTCAACTTACCCGCACTCTTGCCATAGCCCTTAATTCCATGCGAGATCAAGAATTTATCAATCTCTGCCTTGAAGACATTTAACGTCCCATCTTCCACTGTGCTCTGTGGCAATGAATTTCACACGCCCACTGCTCTGTGGCTGAAGAAATATCTCCTCATTTCCATTCTAAATTAACCCCCTCTAATTCTAAGCTGTGCCCACGGGTCCTAGTCTCCCCGCCTCTTGGAAGCAACTTCCCAGCATCCACCCTTATTCAGCCATGCAATATCTTGTAAGTTTCCATTAGATCTCCCCTCAACCTTCTAAACTCTAGTGAATACAATCCCAGGATCCCCAGCCGTTCATTGTATGTTAGGCCTACCATTCCAAGGATCATTTGTGTGAATCTCTGCTGGACATGCTCCAGTGCCAGTATGTCCTTCCTGAGGTGTGGGGCACAAAATTGGACACAGTATTCTAAATGGAGCCTAACTAGAGCTTTATAAAGTCTCAGAAACACATTGTTGCTTTTATATTCCAACCCTCATTATATTTGCTTTCTTATTCACGGACTCAACCTGCAAGTTAACCTTTAGAGAATCCTGGACTAGCACTCCCAGATCCCTTTGTACTTTGGCTTCATGCATTTTCCCATCGTTTAGAAAATAGTCCATGCCGTATTCTTTTTTTCCAAAGTGCAAGACCTCGCATTTGTCCACATTGAATTTCGTTAGCCATTTCTTGGACCACTCACCTAAACTGTCTCAATCTTTCTGCAGCCTCCCCACTTTCTCAGAACTACCTGCCCCCAATCCCTTCATCCACATCATTAATATATAAAGTGAACAGCTATGGCCCCAACACTGAACCCTATGGGATACCACTTGTCACCGGCTGCCATTCTGAAAAAGAGCCTTTTAACCCAACTCTGTGCCTTCTGTCAGACAGCCAATCCTCAATCCATGCCAGTAGCTCACCTTGAACATCATGGGCCCTCACCTTACGCAGCAGCCTCTCATGAGGCCCTAAACTGGATTTCCCTGGTCTAACCTACTTGTTACCTCATCAAAGAATTCTAACAGGTTTGTCAGGCATAACCTCCCTTTAATAAATCCATGCTGACTTGTTCTAATCTGACCCTTCACTTGCAAGAATTTAGAAATCTCATTCTTAACGATGGATTCTAGAATTTTACCAATAACTGAGGTTAGGCTAATCGGCCTATAATTTTCCACCTTTTATCTTGATTCTTTCTTGAACAAAGGGGTTATAACAGTGATTTTCCAATCATCTGGAACTTTCCCTGACTTTTAAAAGATCACAACCAACACCTCTGCTATTTCCTCAGCCATCTCCCTCAGAACTCTAAGATGTAGCCCATCGGGGCCAAGAGATTTATTAAATTTTAGACCTTTTTAAGCTTTTTTAGCACTTTCTCTTTTGTAATGGCTACCATACTCAACTCTGCCCCTTGACTCTCCTTAATTGTTGGGACATTGCTTCAGTCTTCATAATGGAAGACATAAGTAAAGTGCTTAAAGTTTGTCAGCTATTTCGTTATCTCCCATCACTAGCCTTCCAGCATCAAGTTAGAGCGGCCCAACGCCTACCTTTGCCTCTCGTTTCTTTCTTATGTATTGACAGAAACGTTTTACTGTCATTTCTAATATTACTGGCTAGCCTATCTTCATATTTGATCCT